>NC_138723.1:20215006-20815006 GCF_965113295.1 Leuciscus leuciscus | reverse complement strand
ATTGCCAGAAATTGCACAAAATGACTTAAGTGTAACCACGTCTCATCTCTGTTTAATGTACAAAGCTGCAGTCATGCGCTCTCGCGCTCCCCCGCCGGTTCTGGTCACTGAGCGCTTCCTCGTTTTCATTGAAGCACAGAATAAAGCTTTGCAGGGTCAAGCCTCCTGTCACCGTTTCCCTCGCTTTAATTTCTCATCACGTCCGTACACATGTTGTAAATTATGCTCATAAAAGCGATTTGACGTTGTTATGATCGGTAGTTGCGCTCTGGACCGTGGGCCTGTAAACGTCAGATGCGGAGGGACTCTACAAACGAAGGGGAAAATGTAAAGTGCTACAGAAAAAAAAGTGGTACAGAGTGAGGGGACACACTTTTACTAGTCCTTTTGGTCATTAGAACACGAAACACCTGCTGGCTTCACCATGCTTCCTGTGGTTTAGCTTTCATGGCAGTTATTGCCACGATGTCTCGATGTCATTGGCGGGATAAAAAAAAAAGCTTTGTCAATGAATAATTTCATCTGTAATTTTCATTACCAAGATTAACTGTGTCTATGGAACATAAAAGATGGTGTGAACATTGTGTCAGTGTATTGTTTTTTCCTTACAATGTAAGTCAGTCATATATTTCCATCCACCTATTTGTATGAAAATTGGCCCTTGTTTTTTAGATGTCCCACTTGCAACTCATTCTACTAGGCTGTTGGTGGCCAATTAGCATGAAAAAAGGTCAAAGGGACACAGAACTCTAGAGCCCATCCCAGGGGCCCGTGACGGGACACATGTCAATTTCGGGCCGATCGGACCTTTCTGTCACACCGTCCACGAAACACCCGTGAAAATGAATGGGATAAGTTGCATGTGTCAGTGGCTCCCACCCAGTCAGATATTTTTTTTTTTAAATATCCAATAAGAAGAAATGCGCATAAACTGCGATGAAAACACATTTACCACAACAAAAAAAGTCATGTGACTTTTCCTCAACAGATCATGTGATTAGAGAGAATCTCACAGAATCTCAGATGTTGTTTTGGTCATTATGAAATGCCTGAACACAAGATAACATAACAGTGTTTATAGCATTTTGTCTGCATGCAAGTAATTTATGATTTACGAAAAAAGATTGCAGCAACTTCCATTGTTCTTACAGATATTTTGCGCCAATTTCCTAGGAAGTGACGATTTTCTTCTATTGAAAACATGGAATGGAAACTGCTTTATTCACAAATGTTTTTTTATTTATACATTTTTTTTATTGATTGAAACAGAACTTATGCGGTCCAGGGTTGTTTTGATCCTCATTAACATTGTAGGGATAAAAACAACTGAAACTTTCATAAAAATGTCTACATAGGTTCCTCAGCAGGAATGAGAGTGAGTGAATGATGACAGAATTTCTATTAGTGGGTGAACTATTCCTTTAACCTCTGCTTTCTCCCGGGCAAACTCAGATGACTTCCTGCCAGTAGTCTTTAGGAAAGGTGTGGGCGGCGAAGAGGAGGCCTTAACCTGGTGCTGACAACTCTGATGGTCGAGAGAGACGATATTACTAAAGCAGAGTGTGTCATAGGGGATCATTTAAAGAGAACAAAAGCATTTAGACCTTTCAGTCTTTTTCTCTGCCTCTGGCTCTCTTTTTCTTTTTCCTGCCGTCTTATCCTAATGAGAGGTTCAAGGCTTTGCATATGGGACCGCTTTGCTCCAGCGACAATCATCTCTCTTTCAATTTCCCTGGTTCACACCTCCGATGTCTTCAGAAAGACAGCACCAGGGCCCAGGATGTCCCGCCATGCATTGCTTTAGGACAGAAAGATCCCACAGAGCTGTAAAAGAGAAGAGAATGTGAGGCATATTATAAAGCAGACACTCTCTGTTTTTACAAGTGCGGGTCAGAACAAAAGAGTTTTGCCTTTTTTTTCTTCTTTTTTTACCAGACAGTCTGCTTTGATTTTCTCTCTCCACTCTCATCTTCCCTCATCTTCTCATTTTATGTAAGTGAAGTGGAAAAGAACAGACAAGAATCAACTCTTTAAAGGAATAGTTCACCCAAAAATGAAAATTGTCTTCGCTTACTCTCCCTTATGACATTCCGATCCCCTGTGACTTTCTTCTGTGGAAAAAAAAAGGAATTTTAGAAATTGTTCATGCAGGTCTCTTCCACACAATGTCAGTTTTGTTTTTAATGTTTTTGAAACTTCTCATGGTCACCAAGGCTGCATTTATTTGATAGAGTAAAACATTAATATTGTGAAATATTATTACAATTTTCAATAACTGTTTTCTGTTTTAACATCTTTTAAAATATCAATTATTCCTGTGATGTCAAAGCTGAATTTTCAGCATCATTACTCCAGTCTTCAGTGTCACATGATCCTTCAGAAATCATTCTAATATGCTGATTTGAAGAAACATGTCTTATTATTAACATTTTAACCATGACGCTGTTTTTTAAAGAGTCTTTGCGAAATAGAAATTTCAAAAGAACATCATTTATTTGAAACAGAAATCTTTTGAAACATCGTAAATGTCCCTACATTCACTTTTGATCAATTTAATGTGTCCTTTCTGAAAAGTATTAATGTATATTTATATACAGTATATCTATGTATGTGGTCTTATAGAGACTTGAGGCACACCACACTTCTGCCTATCCTCCTTTTGATCCATCTATAGAGAGAATTTTAAAATCTCCTCCTCTCTTAATTTCTCACTCATTGATCTCTCTTGCTTTCTGTCTCGATCTCTATTTTCCCTCTTCTGTGAATATAATGTATATTGTAATATATTGTATAATATGTAATGTAGTGTCTGAAATAATGAACCACAACAGTATTGCAAAGAAGTGGGCCTGACACTTGCATTCCACAGCAACTCATACTTGTGCGCACAGACACAGACACACACACACACACACTCCTGGCTGATGCTTTGATGACATGGGGGTGGTGTGGCCATGCAGGCCGGGTTGGAAAATGTCTTTTGAACACCATCAGCAAAACCCTTAGATCCAGTAAATCTGGGCAGTGTGTCTTTCCAGCAAATCAGATGGAGATTTACTGTTCTGTTTTCCTTGAATGTACGCAAACATACTGGAGTTCGGCACTGAGCGAGATTACTCTATTAATAATAGAGACTATTATTTTGCACATTTGAAATTTAGGGATTTTAATATTCATTGTTTTTTTGGAGTTCTGTTTCAGGGTGTGTTGAACTTTGGGCACTTTTATGTGCCAGAAGGTTGATTTTTATTAGAACTAACAGATTGTCCTTTTCATTATATTTAGGTCACATTGTTTTTAATTTAATTTGATTTGAGTCTTTACCTTTTACCAGACCCAGGTAGTCAATCTTAAAATATGCTAAATAACGAAAATATACATTTTAAATGTAAGATTTTAAAATAATTTAAAATAAACAGAAACCTTTTCAATATTTTCGTGTGAAAATTATTTCTACCAATTTTTACACCAATTTACCTCCGTTATGGAATCGTTTCCACCACCACCAACAATTTTGCTCCCAATAATGTTTTAATAAAATTTTGTATACTTGATTTGTGTACCATGATTGAGATTTAATGGAAAAATCAAGTAAATAGAATATTTTAAAACCATTTTTATTTTCAAGTTCACAAGGTCAAAGAAACGTGCTCAAGTTCAATCACAACACAATCACAATTGCAGGATTTCATCATTAAAACCTGTCAGACTTTTTGTAATCTAAGCGTGTCTTATCCTGCTCCCGGGAATCGTTATCCAAATTTCATGTTGGGAGTGTTTTTGATTATATGGTCTCGTCTTTTTATTATAATTCTGAGCAGTTATATTTATGTAAAAAAAAAAACCCTACAAGCATTTTTTGAATCTCAATTAGTTTTATGTTGCCTGTAGAGGAAATGTTTTTATAATGATGAAAGACTGCACAATTTATGACAGCACAATTTAATAGACTGCTATCAAAATGAGACACTCCTACCCACCTGTACAAACACACACGAGACTACCTGTTCATTCACCTCATTCCCGTCTTTTCTCTCTCTTTTATTCTCTCCACCTGTCTGTGTTGTTCTCCTTAGAGGAGGCGTCGTCTACCAAGCACCAGGGACTGGAGTCTGAGCACAAGTCTTTGACGGAGTTGCAGAAGGAATGCACTGCCAAAAGGTGAGTGATCGTCACCCTGCAATTATCCGTCCCTCTCTTTTCTCGTTTTCATCCCTCGTTTTCTACCCTCGAGTCCAGTGATCTCACATCTGTCAGACATTACCGTGATGGGCCGCAGAACTGGGCGCTCCTTCATTCTGTCGGTTTTTCCGAGCGCTTTGGGAGATTATACGGTCAACCCAAGCAGACTGAGGACATGCTGGATATATTTTTGTTTTCCCACCCACTCAAATTGCATAGTGTGACAATAAGCAGATTATGTTGTGCCAACCCTAATGGGTTTGACACGACCCAAAGGGTCACACACAGTGGGCTGACCTGTGAAATAATGCATTTGTATGTCTGATGGTGTTCATCTGCTTCTTGTTTGAAGCAGAGTTGTCAGGTCTTGGGTAATACTGCCGTAAACATTGCTATTCATTTCGTATTTTTGCCTTTTTTTTTATAGATTGCAACATTCAATAGAGGAGAAACGAAATTATGAAATGATATAATCCAGTTCAAATGTTTCAACCCAGTTTATATATCATTTGTATAGTCATAAATCACGCCATGTTCATTCATTTGATCATAGGAGAATCGGCTGAGCCTGGTTTCTCCCAAGGTTTTTTCTCTATTTCTGTCACCTTATGGAGTTTGTCACTGTCGCCAATGGCTTGCTTAGTCTGGGTTTATAAGACACTTAATGTTTAGTAATATTATTGATTTAACTGCACAGACACTATTGGATGGGAACAAAGCTTGATCTGAATTGAGCAGGATGATGACCTCTGAGTTGCTTTATAACTGAATCAATTGAATTGAATCAACATTGAACTGACTTATAGGTGAATTGAACGCTTTTAATAATTGAACTTTACAGTTACTGAACTGAACTGACTTCAACTGAATAACGGCGCTGTATTAATATTTATGATAAAATACAAAAACCATTTTAATTCATCCCCCTTAAAGTACCATCACTACAGCCATACACATTCAGACAGATGTCTCATGTTGATTCACACCTCGTGCTTTTTTTGGCACATCGAATACCCACTTCCAGTAAAGACAGATCAAGTTATGTTCACAGTTTAACAGTGGTTGTTTTGACCAGATTTTGGGTGGTGTAGAGCAGGCGGGTAGACCCACATGGAAGCTATAGTCCAGTAAGGAAGGTTTATCCTTCATACCTCATCATTATTTCCTTCCTGCCTCCTCCTCATGACTGTAAATGAATACCACATTATCCTCTATCATTACTCTTCATCTTTCTCCTCAAGTCATAGAACCAGTAGCTGAAAGCTGAACATGAAAAGTAAACATTTTTTCAACCCCTTGCACCTCACCTAGACAGGTCTTGGTTTAGCTGTGCCCGTCCTGAGGTAATGGTGTGTCCCTTACTTGACAGATGTGTTCTGATTAGGGTTGGTTGTGCCATTGGAGGATGGGGTCAGAGTGGAGGAAGTTCATTGTAATTTGGCAGTTATGATAATTGAGTAGCTCTTACCATTACTAGAGAGATGATTCAGAGCATCATTAGCGAAGTGAACTTCCTGAAGCCAATATAAACATTGCAATTAATTCTTCTTCTCTTTCCTCCTCTTGTTCTTTTTCTCTTTCGTCTCTATGTCATTGTGACTCCCTGTTATTTCCTGTCTTGCAACTTTCTTTTGCTGGTTATACAGTGGCCTCAAAAAGTATTAAGTAACTTTTGACACTTAAGATGTGCGAATTTCATTTTGTTCGATAAATATAAATATCAAACCAAGTGACATCGGCACACAAATGTCATCAGAGCTTGATTTTTGTAGCCATTTTCTTCAGTAACTTTTAACCAAATGGTCCGAAATTTGTTTGTTTTTAGTGGATGTATGAACACACAGGTTTCCTAGTACATTATATGTACATATTTATTCATTTTATATAATGATATTATAATAATAATAACAACAGCAACAATTTTCATTATTATTATTACTTATATTTATTTTTATTTATATATTGAAATTATTGTATTTATTCTTATTCTTATTATTGTTATAATAGTAATAATATAACTAATAATAATGTATTAAATAATATCAATGTAGATAAATAAATACATATTATTAATGTATTATATAATAATATATGAGAAAATAAAAATAAAGATTAATCATTTATTATTATTATATTATTATTTTACTGATAATAATGCAAATCATATATGTCTGTTTACACTTCATTTAAATATGAAGTGAAAGATCTTGAAGTTCTGTGTTTGTTCTTCAACAGAGAGCTGTTTCTGAAGTCGAACGCCCAGCTCACCTTCCGTTGTCGTCAGCTTATATCAGAGCTTTCCTACATTTATCCCATTGATGTGGTGAGTGTTTAACTCCACACACGAACAATGTGTTCTCATGTTGTGCTGATAGCTGGAGCGTGTGGCATGCTGGGAATATTAGAGGTCTGGGTCTTTGCGGACTGGCTTTCCGTTACTGGCTTTTAACAAGTTTTGGTTTCTCACCATTTCAGGATGACCTAGAACTACTGTTCAGTGTGTACGCCGCCTGGTACCCACAGAGTCCCGCTGCCAGTCAAATCAGTTTACAAAATAAAGCCACTGAAAATGTGCAGAAAACCACATTCAGACCAAACTATCCTCTGCCAAGCTTTTTCAGTCGATGTATGAAGGATTTGATTTATCGGCTGCTCATGCTGTTCCAGAATGCTGTGCTCACAACTGCTTTTCTGCTGTTTTCTTTTTCTGTTTGCAGAACAATCAGAACGATTATGTGATTTGTGGGGTTAAACTGCCCAATTCTGAAGACTTTCAAGGTAAGTTTTGATTTTGCAATTTTATATACCTGAGAAACATTTGAATTGGGTATCCTGAGTGGTGACAGACTGATTTACTATTTAACCAATTAATTGGGCAATATTTTTCGTTTTTGTTACTATATATTTTTTAGTGTTTGCTCTCACTTGAGTCAAAAAAATCTTCAAACAGCTCGACAAAGCTCACATTTTCCGTTCTCAAATATATTGAGTGAATTTTGAATAATGTTATTAAATCCCTAACGTTAATTTGGAAGCTTTAGTAAGTTGTTGTGCTGTGGACATGAATGAAGTGTCAAAGCACGCTACGGTTTTTAGGACTTTTTTGTGGTTTTATATTTCCAAGCATTTAGACTTGGCATTTGTGCTTGGTGGACGATAAAATGAGCTCAGAATTGTGTTCACACTTGTTGTTCGGTTCACTTAGTTCTTTCAGTCTGGATTGAAAAAGAAAATTATATATTTAGTCCTGGTTCGCTTAGCATTCACACTGTCATTCTTAACAATGTTTTAAACGAACCAAACCTGCCAAGTGTGAACACACCCTTACATCGGAGGAGGAAACTGAGCCAAGTGGTTTAATCAGTTTATATTTGGCCATTTGGAAATTATGATCGTGCCCGCTTGGTCAATTAACATACAGTGTTACCTGTCCAAAATATACTGATAGCTCATATCAGTAATTTCAGTCGCTTTTGAGTGAATTTCGAGAAACTTCCCATGAATTTTGGGGGTTTAAATGTCTCATTTGATGTCATTAAATTGTGTTACAGTATATCATGCATTAAAAAAGTCAGAAATATTTGTCAGATTTCTTTGCATTGTCAACTCTGGTCCACTGTCACTCTCTGAATTAAATCAGTTCAGAATCAGATACAGCCAATCTAGACTCATCTGGTGAGGAGCTTTTGAATCCCCAGTCAGTTCTGCTTCACTGGCTGTAATTCTCTGGATTTCTGCGTTTCTTCAGTCTGGCTGTGGATCACAGGCTCCAGGCCATCAATCAATCATCCTCCTCTGTTCTGATCAATGAAGCCCTGTGTCCATGGAACCCTTCAACTTGTGGTTAAGAGTGAGCTCACTCTAGTCAGTTATTCACACAGCAAGAACCGTGGTCGGACCTTCTGACTTCTCGCATTATATGAGAGAAAAGGATTTTATTAGGGCATTCATCTCTCAGTTCCCTATAGTTAGGCATTTGGGGTTTTTAATAAGGAGAATGAATTGTGTGTGATGGGTACAAGTGATGTCCTTTGTTGTGCTGGCTGTGGGGAGAGTTATTCATCTCATTTCCCATGTGTCCTTTAGGCAGCACTGTATGTGTCGCAGAGAATCAGGTTTGGCTTTTTTCAGGCAAGGGAGGCATGACTTCAAAAGAACAGAGGTTAATGGAAGCCAGGTTGAACCGCGCACGCAACAAAACGCATATTCACATACATGCATATACAGTCCTTCACGTATGTGGCTTTTGCTTGTCAGTTTTCTCATTCATGCCTTTTGAAAGCACAAAATGACAACTCGTATGCATATACAACTTATTTCTTATACAAAATAAGTCTCACACAGCTTTCCATAAGTGATATGGTCTGTGTCCACAGCGCATTGTTTTGATCTGCAAATGTGTGGCTGTTCTAGCCTGGAAACTTTCTGTAAGCTGAAATGTAGTGAGTACAATGGAGCATGTGTAGTTTAAGGGGTGTTCTGGGAAATGTAGTTTGGATGCATGTTTATGCTAAAGCAGGAGTGTGTGTGTTAGGAAAAAAAGCTTTATGCATTTTTTTCTTAACACGTAATTACTAGTTGACCTGTTGTCCTTTCAGTTGCTTAGCAACTAAATATTTTTTGCTTGGCATTTGGGCTTTTTATTTGAATTTGCTAGAAATGCCCCAAAAGGTTGCTGTACAGACTGAAATGGGGCCATCAGAGTGATTTAGATTGCATATAATTATTTAGGAAATGCACACGTTGGAGTGTGATTATACACATTTAAAGACAGAACACTAACATTAAGCCGATCCTTGTTTTCAGAGTAGCTTTTAGCCTCTGGTGATGCCTTTGACCCCATCAGGAAAGGGCATCGCTGAGGTGAACTGAACTTTTGCATGGTATTAGGTTATTATGCGGCTCCCTATTACTCAAGGGCCCTAAGGAGACAAAATGAATGGCCTTCATCAGCTTCCATCAACTTAACAAATGGCCTCTGATTTACAACTTCGGATTGGAGTGAATTAACTTCAATTGTTGTGACTCATCCTTTAAACCAGAATGTACAACTTTTGACCTCAACTGAAATGAAGGTTGTAGCACTGTATAAAATAAAGTAAATAAAATAAAGTACTAATAATAAAATACTAATATTTTTGGCATAGTGACATTTATTTAATGCTCTCTTAAAAAATGTCTAAAATGTTTTATATTAATTATTAGATACTATTATTAGGCCCCGATGTTATTACAATATATATATATTTTTAAATATTTAGAATTGTAATTGTTTGTTGTAGTGAATTAATATTTTGTTTTGCATATTTTAGTATAAAAGCTCTATAATAAAAATACATTTGTAATGCAGAGGGATATGGGTGGGAAATGTTGCAATGCAGAAAAATCGTAATGGTTCTAAAACAGGTATTTCATTCCTTTTTGATTCTGGTTGAATATGACTGTCTTCGAGTTTTATTTGCACTTAATTTTTCTTTTATTTGAACAATTTTTCTAGCAAATTTACCAATGTTTTTTCTGTGTTTTCCACTGCAGCAAAGGATGATGGGAGTATTGCAGTGGCTCTGGGTTACACGGCACACCTGGTGCTGATGATGTCGTGCTTCCTGCAGATTCCGCTCAGGTATCCAGTCATCCACAAGGGTTCCCGTTCCACCATCAAAGACACCATCACCGACAAACTCACAGAGAAGGAGCGAGAGTAAGAATGTTTTTTGTGATTCTTTGTGTTGTATTGCTCACTGATTATTTGGACTATGTTTTTCACAAGTCTGTAAATCTTTTTTCCCCTACTTTTTATTAACAGTTTTAAGCAGAAAAGCTTAAAAAAAACAAAACAATTGATTTATCGTATGCATTACACTCTAAAGATTTTCTTCCCTTAACACAGAAGGATATTTATGCATCTTTTTGCACCTGCGGTTTATGGCTGTATGTAATTTGTACACCTGTCTGGTTCAATATGTGTGTTCTGGGGTGGTTTAAGGCCTATCTTGAATTAAACGCTACTTAAACGCCACAGGATTCTGGCTTTCATGTGCCAGCCCTGAGCCCCTTGCCTCCCTTTCATCCATTCCTCTTTAAGTCTATTTTCTTTCATCTTTTTCTCTCATCCTCGTTCCCTGTAGATTTACTGTCTGTTGCAGCATGGGAGATAAATAGCATCCTCGAAATAGGGTCTCTTGCTTGCTTAAGTTTTTGTATAATATATTTGCATATCTTACTAATTGACACATTTTGTCTAAGTGGCAAAAGTTCTCCACTTATGGGAACTGAAAGAGATTTATAGCTTTTTAAAGATTCTTCAGTATTTTTTTTATAGTATTTGTTTGTACCGTTTTACTTTTAAAAAGAAGTGCCTTTTTGTCACATTTATTGATTGTAAAAAGAGGGCAGGAAGCGATAGGGAATTATTAAGGGCTGCAACTAACGATTATTTTGATAATCGATTAACATATTGATTACTTTTTTTCGATTAGTCAATTAATCCATTGATTATTTTTCTAATAAATAATAACCGTAACTTCTGCCATTTAATCTTTTCAATGTTTTATTCAAACATTTTCTCATATAATACTTACCAACATGAAAAATGAAGTGCCAAGAATTCAAAGTCATCTATCAGTGTGATGCGTCCTAGAATTGTTGCAAACCAGACTCAAACTTGTGTTGTCTGAATGAGCACCACAACTTACGTGTTGGTACCTACCACTAGGCCATGGCTTTGACTTTTTTCTTCTTCCTGTAAATGACTACATCATGATGACATTTTCATTAACCCATGAGTCATAGGTGCATTGATGTTATTTGGAGATAGCAATATGACTGTGTTAATGCTTGTAAGGTTCATTCTATTCCTCCAAGTCTGTTGGTAAACATTTGTACTTTTGATATCCATCTTAAGTCCATGTTTATAACTCTAGCGGCTAGAGTAAAATTTCATCATCTAATGAGATTTTTACGCAACTTTTGAAGCCACCACCATGAATGGAGTCTTGTCCCCCTAATCTTCATAGTTTCATGTTAAATTGCATCCTCAGGGTGTGATGTGTCCCTACCGTGTCTTAAGATACTTGTAATTTGTAATTTGACTTTTTGTGTGCATGCTATGCTGTGTTTGCCATGGAGACGGGTACATACTCTTCAGGCTTGGCCTTTGGGGTCCGAAGACCCTGGCATTTGAATGCCAGAATGTGTGGGCACTGCAATTACGGCGCCGGCTACCCTGTTGAAATTATTGTTTTTCTGTGTTTTGGTGCCGTAACTAAGCATGAGCGATCCAAGAAGCGAGGCTGCTGGTGTGTGCTGATTACATGTCTGTGGTGCACATGCCCAGAGAGGTATCGCATTCCTGCATTCCGCACATGGCGAAAAGCCCCTTAATGAAACTCGCAATAAAATTGGATTGTTATAATCAGATGGGCCCCCTTTTGAGTGACGGGTCGAGATGCCTTTCTCTGCTTTTGATGTAGGATTAATGGCTGATTTCAACAGCTTATAAATGAGGAGGAAGATGATGAAGAGGTGAGAGAGAGGGGGGCAGAAAGAATAATCCTGGATTGTGCCAGCTCTTCTCCTCTTCCCCTCTTCTACTCACGCTGAAGTACTCGGAAATGACTCAATAATTGCATGACTTGATTGATTTTTTTCAACTTTCATTTTTAATTTTGATTTGCTACGATGGCATTTGGCAGACATTTTTATCCAGTGTTACTTATAAAAAAAAAAAAAGTTTATGCACTCTCTGGAAACTTACCCATGATGATGTCATTTCTAGCGCCATGCTGTATTGTTTGTGCTACAGGAACCTTGCGGTCCGATTGGGACACTTTTGAAAAACAGGTGATGAAACACAATGACATAAACAGTGCGACGCAATGTACCACCAAAGCTATCTATCTAATAATAATAATAGTAATAATATTAATAATACAGTACCTTTTCAAAGTTTGGTGTTAGTAAGATTTAAAGAAACTTTTATTCAGCAAGGATGCATTAAATGATAATAAAATGTGAGTGTAAAGACATTTATAATGTTACAAAAGATTTCTATTTTAAATAATTGACGTTCTTTTGAACTTTGTTCATCAAATATTCCTGTTAGAAATGCATCACAGTTTCCACAAAAAAACATTAAAGCAGCACAACTGTTTTTAATCAGCATATTAGAATGATTTTTCTGAAGGATCATGTGACACTGAAGACTGGAGTAATGATTCTGAAATTACAGCTTTGCCATCATAGGAATAAATTACATTTTTACATGTATTATTAGAAAATAATTACTTTAAACTAATAATATTTCACAACATTACTGTTTACTACATTTTTTTAAATGCAGCCTTTTTTCACAAACATTAAACAAATCTTACATAAAATCTGTTTAGAAATAGATTTTCTAAACATCTAATTTAGAGTGTTAGCTTAAACTACACATCATTTGATAATAAATGCAACTAAAAGCTTGCTTTAGTTTTGAAAGCAGCTCAACTTTTAGGCTATTAAAAATGTAGTTAAAAGAATAGCTGACCCCCAAAACAAGCATTCGGTCATGAGGTTTTTATGTAACCTAACGTTGTTGAAAACCTGTATGACGTTTCCCTAAAAATATTTCCTGTGTTTGATGGAGTTAAGAAAGACATTCAGGTTTGGAACGACATGAGGGTGATTTAAATGATTGCTGAATTTTCATTTCTGGGTGAACTATCCCTTTAAACTAATAGTGTCACTAATTTTAGTTAGCCAGAACCTTGACTCTGCTACATAGACCAAATATTTAAAAGAGCCCAAAATAGCATCTGATTTATCTGTCAAGTCCTCCAGCAGTAGAAATGACCACATCCCTTTAGCTGCGGCTGGCTCAGATTAGGCCTTGCACATTTCCCATTTTCAGTTATGTCTAGCGCACACGTCCCCCACAAAGCTTTCCGATTTGTTGCGTTCAACATTGATGTAAAGATCTCTAGATGTTCTGTGATTTTCAGCCACATGAATGTAACACAATATAGTCCGTCTTTCTGCGGAGCGCCAGTGAAGTAGAAGCTTTAACAAAGTTCACAGACAGTACATTCGTCCGCCCACCTCCCCTTTCTGCCAGTCACAGCGACTCCCTGGAGACAGCACTGTTATGAAAGTCAAACAACAATCAGGACACACTTTTCCTGACCCTTAGAATGTGTGTTTGTGAATGTACGCTTGTTTGTGTGAGGGCAGGCCAGCACACGGCCATTAGCAGCAGCTGAGCAGGGGGTGAAGCCGCTCAGCTGTTTAAACTGCCCCATGTATGTGTGTTTGCAGATGAATCAGGTGCCGTTGAGAAGATGAAGGTCTAACCCTTCAGAAGTCGGACTCCAAAGCTCATTTAGGTATGAGTTACAAGGAGAAGGAGAACAGAGGGACCTATGTGGCCCTCGTAATTAACTCCGCACGAGCCGGGCCTGCACCAGATCCTATTATCCACACTCCTACCTTGACCCCGTGACCTCCACACACCATAACTTACAGCAATATGAGCTGTAATCAGCCCCAAAGTGTCATTGTTTAACATTGTGTCAGCCTTACGCTTGACAAATGTTTTTTAAATCATCTTCTTTATCTCTCTCATGGCCTGTTGGGTCTGGCATTCATATGTCTATTTCTCTGTCGTAGAAGGGTCTTGGGTTTGTATAGTGTGCATTCTCTGAGCTGCAGTCTAGGCAGCTCGTTAATCTCCTCCAGTTTGGGAAGAAGCACCGGATTTCTTTGTAACCTGTGCTCTACAGCCAAACAGTGCGAATCAAGCTGTCATTTTTTAGCTCTAAGACGCAAGTAGTCATTTAACAGATACTTTTATCCAAAGCAACTTCAAGTACACTTATTACAGGTTTTCACTCAACACAGGGGTAGGCAAAATTCAGAATTGAAGATTTGGCTCCCTTTCAATTCATGAATGTGTGTTTGAAAGGTATTGATCACATCACAGGAAGTTGAATTTGAAATGTTATGTTAGAAAGACGAAATAATGAAAATAAATTCAAAGAATGTGATCCATCCATCCATCCATCCATCCATCCATCCATCCATCCATCCAACCACCGCCCCCCCCCCATTGCAAATCTAGCCTGGCAAAACCCAGACAAACTTCCGGCAAATTTAGATTTGCTCTGCAAGTAGTCTGGCAAAGAGCCCATTCAAGCCGATTTCTAATCCGTCCCAATCGAGGCACCAATCAGAAACGTTGAGGCGGCCTTTACACGATGACGATCGGTCTGATTGGTTTTAGGTCTATCCAATTGCGCCCAGAGGCATTTGAGCGACGTCCGTTGGTGAAGCGCACCAACTTTTGAATGCATTATTATATTCAAATTGCAAACACATGAGGCCAGTCTCCATGAAAGACCCACTGGCAGATGAACGTGCTACTACATTTCTCTCCGAAACGGTAGGAAATTAAATTAGATTTAATAGAGGATTTTAACTGTGACAAGATGATTGACAGGACAGTTTAAGTGACAGGATGCACGCGACAGATCCGTCCGATAAAGATGACGAAGTAGTATGTCCCAAAACTACTGTGCCTACTTTTTTGCTACACATTCAAAAGAAAAATACCTTTTCTTTACAAAAAGAGTACATACTTTTATGGCAGAGTGTGACTTGGGTGAATTGAGACGCAGCATATGGCTTTACATGATGACGATCGCTCTGATTGGTTTTAGGTCTATCCAGTTGCGCCCAGAGGCATTTAAGCGACGTCCGTTGGTGACGCCCCTTTGGAAATGAGTTATTAATGAAGCTTTGCCAGACCATAACTCAGTTACTACTGAGAAATGGTCTGGTTTTAACCAGGCTATTGCAAATCAGGTTTATTTGCAAAATTTACAGACTTTCAGCTTTGTTCAATGAACAAATCAAACAAAATTAATTGAAATAGCTCAACTCAACAAAGTTGTTTTTCCAAATCCAACTGAAAATGCAACTTTTAATGACGTCTGCAGTCTCAAAATTATTCAACCTCCTGAATAGAATACCTCACAACAGGTAAATTCTGCAAAACAGGTGTTGTCTCAAGCACACCTGATGCAACTGATCAAGGGTTTTTATTAGTTGCACCAGGTGTGCTTAAGCTAGAACGCATGAAATATATGAACTGGCTTGGTTAGTTGAGTGTCACGTTTGACTGCATTTTAGAAATATGTTAAAAGAATGGTCCAAAAAGTTAAGAGAAGATATAATCGCCTTTCACAAACAAGGAACAGTATACAAAAATATAGCAAAGGCACTAAATGTTCCTAGAGACACCGTTGGAAGCATAGTTTACAAGTTCAAAGTTAAAGGAACAGTGGTTACACTACCTAGACGGGGCAGAAAAAGGTAGCCATCAATGGCTGCAAACTGATTTCTGAGAGGGCAGGTTCAGAAAACCCCTTGAGTGACTGCAAAAGATCTACAACAAGACTTGGTGACAATAGGTACTGAGGTTTCAGCTTGCACAGTAAAGGTCCTTTCACACTGGACGCGATTTTGACGCACAAATAATTCGCGCAATGGTTTTATTTTTTTATCAGCTGTTTGTGTAATGAGTGCTTCCACACCGAACGCGAATGTGCTGTGGCAAAAAAACGACTTTTGTTTTTCGCTTCGATGTCGATTTATTTTTTACTTTTGCGTTGACAGAAAAGGCTTCAGCCAATCACATACTACAAGGACAACGATTTGAAAGACAATGTGTGGCGTAGCATTGCCAACCAACTCATCACGACTGTGAGTTTTTTGTGTGATGGTTTTAGTCGTTGTATAGTCCTGTGCTGTGTAGGCTAGCAGGCTAAACTACATTTTGGGATAGAAAGCTAACACTATTATCGTCAAAGATAGAGACAGAGACCGTGTTTACTTTGAAAATGTAACAAGATGTAGTGAGACTATTTAGGGCTGCTTTTAGTATACTATATATTATCTACAGTTTCTAGTCGAATGATTTTAATTTGTTACTTCGTGTGTTACATGTAATGTGTATTGACAAAACGCACTGTGTTTAGTTGAAGATGAAAAAAAACTGTGGAAAAACCTCAGGGACACCTATGTGAGAAAACGGAGAGAGGAAAAGGAAACTAAAAGTGGACATTAGCATACTCCCCTTCAGACTCTCTGTTCTTTAAGATTTGGTGCACCCGTCTTCACTGGATGATGATGATGATGAAGTGTCCACTGTCCATGTTTTCTCAGCTGTTGGTGCGAAAGTTTTGGAATGTTGAAGCTCTGAACGTCACAGACGTCGCAAATTCACGTCGAGCTGATGTGAATGGTTTTTTTCTACGCTACGTTTTTTCGTTACGTGTCCGGTGTGAAAGGGCCTTAAGGCACATACTAAACGCATGCCAGAACTCCAAGACGTACACCACTACTGACCCAAAAGTGGCTCCAATTTGCTCAAAATCATATAAATATGACACAGAAGTTTTGGGATTCTCTTCTGTGGAGCGATGAAACAATACTGGAACTTTTCGGCCCTGTGGATCAGAAGAATCATTTCAAATTGGTTTCTTGAACATGACAATGAGTTCACTATACTAAAATGGCCCCCACAGTCACCAGATCTCAACCCAGTAGAGCATCTTTGGGATGTGGTGGAACGGGAGCTTCGTGCCCTGGATGTGCATCCCACAAATCTCCATCAACTGCAAGATGCTATCCTATCAATATGGGCCAACATTTCTAAAGAATGCTTTCAGCACCTTGTTGAATCAATGCCACGTAGAATTAAGGCAGTTCTGAAGGCGAAAGGGGGTCAAACACAGTATTAGTATGGTGTTCCTAATAATCCTTTTAGGGAGTGTGTGTGTGTGTGTGTGTATATATATATATATATATATATATATATATATATATATATATATATATATATAAATAATCATTATCATTATTCTTCCTTACATTGCAATTCTTTATCTTGTTTGCTACTGCTATTCAAATTCAGGAGTTAATTTGAAATGTAAAAGGCATTCGCAGTTCAATTTTAAATCCTGCACAATCATAGATTTCTTCTTGTCAGGGTCAAACCTATAACCTTTTGGTTACCAGATCACATTTCTTGCTATTGTGCATAATGGTACCATTACTGTTCCCACAATCTGTACATCCTCTTACTTCAGCTTCATTCAGCCGCCTCCTAGGTGTCAGTGAGGTGGCCCATAAGCTGGAACAACCTCTGACCTCACCTCCCTCACATTGTTTAGGGCTTCATCCGATCACCCAGCGTGTGTATATACAGATTTAAATGATGTGGCCACCCCAGGCCAAGATTTACCCATCTGATGATAAAGCTGTCAGGATAGTAATTGTGAATAAAAATGAGTGAAGTGTGAGTATTTTGGTGATAATCACTAGTCATTTGTCACTGAAGCACAATCAAAGAGCCAAAAATCTTCCTTAAGCAGATGAACTTGACATTATGAATCATGGAGTTGGTTAGCTGGACTCAAATTAAGAATTATTGTGTCATTTTCCATAAGCAGTCACTGTTGACCTGTTTCTGTATGACTAGGCTTAACCGACCCATTATAAATGAGATGTTGGAGAGATGTTATTGAGATTTTGACTTGTGTTTCTGTGCGTTCACTTACTGAAATGATAATGTTATCTTCAGAGCTTTACAGTTGATATCAACATGCTTGAATTTCCAGCCTACTGTGTACATAAATTGAGATCTAGAATTGTCAGGCCAAATTCCCAGTGTCATAACTGTGAAGCATTTGGAGATCTTGTTTTTCTATACTGTTACTTTTTGAAATGATAATGGCTCTGTTTCAAACCCTAGTGAGCCGAATAGCTAGACATGTTAGGGTGTCTCATGTGTTCCAAACGCAAATGTTGTTCATATTGTAAGCAACGAAATAATGCTTCCTAATTTTTGACTAATTTTATGGCAGCATCACATTTATCCTTTACAGATAATTATCACTGCAAGTGTGAGGGAAAGTTCTTTTCATCAAAGATTATGAGGGCAGATACATTTAAAAAAATAATAATGATGTGCATGAATAAATTATTTATAATAAAGTTGCAATATTTGATAAAAAAACAACAAGAATTGTCAATTTTGATTTTATGGTGACTTTAACAATAAACTCTGTGTTAACGCCAAAGTAATTACCGAGTGTAACATCATGTGAATTTGCGTGGCATGCTTGAGTGATTGTTAACAGAGTTGGTTCCATTAAGGTTCCCTTTTGGCTATGATGCTACCTATGTAGACAGTAGACGGAGAGGCAGCTCACTAGGTTTTGGAACAGCCAGTATTTTCTTGTCATTTTTTTTCACCAGTATATGGTTATATAGCACTGGATGCCTCATTAGCTGTAATAGTGTAACTCAGTGTCAGGCCACATTCCAATGTCACATTCTGAGTCATTTCCGTGTTTATTTGATTTTACAGGTTCTTAAATTGAACAGGGCTCATCCATTAAACCTGAACATTCACTGTAATATTGACCCACCAGTCTCGTAATTGAAATCTGACGAATCCCCATTCGGCCATAAAACCATAATTTTCGACATACAACCTTCTTTGCTTCTTGTTAAAGCTTTTTTCCCCACTACTTTTTCTTATTTAGCCAAAATTCCTATCTAAAATGACTTGAAATGCACTAATTGGACGGACAGAAATGGGATCTCAATAAATTTCCGGATCCAAGGTCAGTTCAACATGGTGTTGAATGCGTGAACTTAAGGTTAGCAGCTCTGACAATTACGCTACCACCCTCCCAGACCATTGCTTTTTTCCGCTTTTCTTTCTCTGCATATTAGAGCAATTGTCTCCCAGTGAGACAATCTTGGAGTGCAGTCCTGCGGTTCCTTCCTTCCTTTCTCCACCTGGGATGCCTCATCTGTGACCAAATGATGTGGTTTGGAGGTTGTTGTTTTTTATAAATGTTTTTGCTCCAGAAAAACAAGACCTGCACATATTTAATCTACTATCCCTTGGCCCTCCTCTTTCCTTAATGTAGCACTAAAAATACACACAATTGTTTTACCGTAACGTTCTTTGCAATCTTGGAAGCTTCTTTCGGCCCCCCGGATGCATTCTTGAAATGCAATGGACTCTAACAACACGTTGCACCCACATTTCTTCACTTCTAGCCCATCGCGCCACGGCTGATTGCCGCAGAGCTCGGAGAGGCCGGGAGATGCGATCCAGATGTACTCTGGGTGATGGAGTCCAGAGATTGGCCCATTAAACCCAAGCCCCCCTCTCATATTGGCTTTTATGGGGAACTGTATGATGGCGCTGTCCACATTTTCAGAAGGACTTTATGACAAGCGTAAAAATGGAAGTAGGGATTGACACATCGCTCCATGAGTTGAGGAGTTGCCAGCTTGGGCTCCCAGACCAGAGAGGGCGGCCATGAGAAACAGTGAGCTCAAAGGAAAGGAAAATTATTAAAGGATCCTTTGATGATGCCTGCTAAGATGGCCTGTACTTCCTTTTTGGGGTTGGCTGGTTGTATTTTATTTCCATCTTTGAAAGGATCACAGCTCAGTTCCTCCTTGTCTGAATGCATTTCTTGAGACACATCAAAAATTTTAACCATTCCAATCAAACCATTGAATTTTTTTGATTTAGCAGTGTGATTCATAACATAATGACTTCTTCAAGGGCTGATATCATTTAAAGACAGTGGAAAGACTCGTCAGTCTTTTATTTGGCCCTCAGGGACGAAGTCCGGGTCTGCCAGAATCAGTTTGATGGGACTGAAAGTTGATAAAAGCTCTCATCATAAAGACAGAAGACTGGACCCAGGCTGTACCCGGCAGCTGAATACATCATGCCTCTGGCTGTCTTCTCCTTGTTTCCATCCCTCTATCTTCAAAACGTTCTTGAGGTGTGAATCGTGCCATGTTTCCATTGTTCTTTAAATCATTCAGTTCTTGTTAATATCTTCAGGTCCAAATTGTCAAATATTTATATATATTGTCAAATATAACCATGTTTTGATTAGTATTTGTTGGGCTACCTGTTTATGATGCTTGGAAATGTTTTGATTGTTCAGTTTATCTTTTCAAAATTGTCAACATTCTTGTTTGTTGAAAAGATGATCTTGTTCTTGTTGATCTAGTCTGGCAGATACGATCTTCATCATGTTACGTTCTTATTAGGGTTGCACAAAATATTGATACGAAATTGGTTATTGGCTAATTTATCATTTTATATACATCAATAAAATAAAGATTTGATTTAATTTGTTTGAATATATTAATTATAATTAATTAATCTACAAACTTTTTTACAATGGGCATGTATCAGTCATCGGCTATAACATGAAAATAAATGCTTTTGTTGAGCAGAATATTAATATCTATAATATAGATCTGAAATTGTTTTCTTTTTTTATTGAACTTTAAAAAACTTTTTTGTTTGTTTAAAACTTTTTTGGTTGTTTTTCAGGACTTTCATTGGTATTCAGGTGCATTTGACTGAATTTCCGTGCTCGTGCTGCAGTTTTCCAGACTTGCTACGATCTTCATTACGAAGCTTTATTCTTTGCGTCCGTCTGGCGTGCGACTGGCTTCGATGAGAGTTAAGGGAATTCTACAGCAGCCTGCTGTTTGGTGGGTGGTCGGAGCAGATCGTGCATGGGTCCAAGAACTGTTGAAAATCTTCCCAGCTACTCAGAATGACCTGCGCTAATGTATACTCGCCGCAAGCCACGGCACATGTTGCGCCTGCCTGTTTACACATCATAAATTGATACTCCAAATGTACATAACCATGTCATCCTAACTCTGTTTCGTGCTGGTGCATACTCTCTCGCCATTTGTGAACAGCCCATATTTATGTATTAACACGCTTGCATGCACGTTTTCTCACAGTCCTTCATTCTTTCCGGTGCGCACACTTGTTGCTTCTATCTCCTGCTTTTATGATCACACATAAATGCAACATACCTTTCAGCGTTCCCTCTCCACACATTGTTGTTTAATTCACATGGGAAACATAGAACATTCCCCATAACTACAGAGTTTTTAATGCAGTTTCAGATGTGGGGAATCATAAATCAAGCCTGCTTCTTTTAAACAAACACCTGCCTCCAAACTGTCACAGCTAATGGCAGCACTTGCCGTATAAATCAACCATAGCTGTAACTCCCAATATCATAGAAACGATTACACTGAGCACCTGCCACACAATGCTATTTTAATGGGCCAGGCACAGCCGATAACCCACGCTGTAACCGTTCTGATATTTTCGGGCTCTCTTTTAAAGTATGCGTGTGTCTTGGAAAAGGTCTAAAAGGGATTTGTGGGTCACTTGCTCTGTCGACTTAGTTTCTTTATGAGCTGGTGTAAGAGAACAAGGTGCGTTTTCCCCCACAGCTGTTTAATTAAGACCAGAAACGGGGCCGGAGAACTGGAAGCGAACACTTTTTACTGTATGCTATTGCTATTTATTATGCTATGCATCTGAACTTCCTCATAGATGCCATTTACTGAGTCAAACATCTCTATATCTGGTGCTTGTGTAATGTTAGTTTGAATAATAACATTTCAGACATATTTTAAGATGATCATAGCGGGAATAAACAAACTGTAGTGTAAATTACAGTGACCCTGAAAGTATTTGGACACACTAGACAGCACAAGCACACTTTTAAAGCAAAACATGACACAAAAATAATTGTGGGAACTTGATTTGATGATAACTGACTTCACACATTGACTGAAAATCACTCCAGGACCAGTTAACACTTTTTTTAAGCCACTGGCTGCTTCTAGAAGGTTAAAGTTCATTTAGAGAATAATATGGTAGATATGGTACCCTACACCCAAGAAAAACCTCTCATAAGTATAACCAGTCTCTACTCCTTTTATTTCAAGGTTATGTTTTTTTTTTACTGTATTTTTGCAACAAAGGATATTTAGTTGTACTTAGGCCTGTCACGATAACAAATTTTACTGGACGATAAATTGTCCAAGAAATTATTGCGATAAACGATAATATTGTCGTTCGAGACCATTTTCATCTAATATAATGATAATGGCATAATAATGCAGGTACACCTTTTCAAAGATCTATAAACTTTTATTTCTTAAGAATATTAAACATTGAAAACGGAAAACATTTTAAATATCCACAAAAAATTTACAAACAACCAAAAACAATAAAAGCAATGTCTGTTAACAAAAAAATTCTTTGAATAAATACCAAAAACAGTAAATAAAATGGATGTAAACAAAATTGCACTTCCAAAAATATTAAACATTAGGCTCAGACATAAATAGTGATACATTCCATAACAGGCAAAACTGCCGGTTAGGACATTTTGTAAACAAATAAAAAAAGCCTCAACAGAGGACATATCACACTATTTTGCACTGTCCTCCTGTTACTTTGTCGACTAAACAAACGCCCGAGTGATTGTGTAACTTACTGTCGGGAAGACGGAGACGCACTTTATTGCGTGTATATGCTACGCACTGAAAATACTTGGTTAGGATTAGGGGTGAGGAGTGCGTGCGTATTACACGCCATAAAGTGCGTTTCATATGCACCCAAAAACTATTTTTGGCGTATAAATCAATATTTAAATGGCGCGAGAAATAACATTCGTGGTATAGATACGCATTTTCATGAGATCGGGCTCGCTGTCGCGTTTGTCTTTGAAACCAATTCCATCTTTTTCTTTTTTTTTTTTTTTAACTCATAACTAGCGTCTTTTCTCTCTCCCGGCAGTCGCCGCAAGCAGTCCCGCCGGCGCTTTCCCATACAAAGACCATGTGACTGACAAGCGCCGCGGCGCCGCCTCCCCACACAAAGACCATGCAACTGACAAGAGGGTTCACTCCTCCTATTCATGGCTTTCATCAGGTCCCTTTCCACAGGTGTATTAATCAAGCACAATGCAGTCTGCATTCATAATCTAGGTGCTTGATTTTATACACCTGTGGAAAGGGACCTGATGAAACCCATGAATACGCTAAGGAACCGAGAGTAGTCATCCAGTCTCTTTGGTAGAGAGAGAGAGAGAGAGAGAGACACGAGGAATACAAACAAGCATGCAAATGGAATTATCGCGGCCGGAAAAATTATCGAGCTCATTTTTTTTATCGTGCGATTAATTGATTTATTGACTTCGCGACAGGCCTAGTTGTACTTTAGAATGAAGTTGATATCATTTTTGTGAATAGGTGATAAATCAGTGGGAGGTGAGTTAGTCCGTTGAGTCTACTTTAGATTGGTCAAGTCTTGGCTGAGCACCATTACTTTGTCATAGAGCGGTTATACAGAACAAAGAGCTTATGTGCTAATATGAGGTCATGATTCTGAGGTGGTGCACACAAAACCTTTTTGTAATCGTACGTGCCCATCTCGTCTCTTTTTCTGCTCTTGTGTAGTTAATTGATAACATCTCACTCATTCTCCGTAACTCAGGGAGAGAGAGAAAGAACGAAAAGATGGAAGCAGTCAGAAGGAAAACGAATGAGAATGTGCGTCACTGTCATGTTCAATTATCTAAGCTCTTTTTTTTAAATAAAGTATCATTCCAGATCAAACTTTAGAAAGAAATTTAGGCAAATCTGGAAACATGGAGGATTGTATATGTTGCATATGTTTTGCCCCGTCACAAACATTTACTGGAAAAGTACAGCTCTGCTACTGGTGACCCTGTTTGTTTGAGGTGGGACAATGATGAAATTAGAGTTGCTACATTTATATTAGGATAATAGAGGTTTTTCACCAGAATTGCAAGGTTCTGGATGGGACAAATTGGCTCCACAGCACCCCAAAACATTACAAAACAAAGTATTAAATATGCGTTAAAATGTTAAATGATCAAATCACCCAATTTTAAGCAGTTTCTTAACATTACATACAATTATTTAAAAAAATGTTTTATATATATTTAAAACAACATTAAGAGATTAAACTGTTTTCACAACTTGAATGCAATTTTAAGCAAAATTATTGGTAAAATTTTCTATGACGCTATAATATATAGATATACTGTAGAAATATGAGTGTGTAACTATTTAAATGTTTTAAATTGACTTTTCTTTTAAGATTTTAACAAAAGTAGTAAGATAATGTGCTACGATTATTTGATGGGCAGGTAATATAGTAACATGGTCAGTTAAATCATCTTTCGGTTCAAGCCTATGTTTTGCCCGGTTCTGAGAGAGGTTCACATATCCTTAACCAAGCACCAGCACTATTTTGGTGGACGACCAATATGGGTCACTTCCAAAACTGATATTCAGCTATATCCATGCATTTGTGATGGAGTGTGAGGTATCCTGCCACATAAGAGTGAACATTTCTCCCGCTCTCACTGTAATCCTCCACATTTCCAATAGCGATAAAAACACTTCTTATTTCCTCTCCATTTCTCTCTCTTTCTCTCTTGTTAACCCGAACGCACTTTTTCACATGTAAGTACACACACATACTCGCTTCCTGCCCCCTGTTGCTCTGTTATAATATATTTGACTGGACATTCCCTTGAGGAATTCCTGGTGCTCTGTGAACCAGAGTCACAGCAGTATGATCTCACACACACACACCGGAGAACGCTCATTAATCACTGTTAGGTGACGGTATGTGCACGCCTGCGTATGTTTGTGTGTGTGCGAGTGATTTTTGGCTGAGTTACTGTCGTTGTTTTTTTATGGAATGTGGTAAGATGTGGCTTTTGAGGATATGATTGGGAACCAAGTGATTCCCAAGTGGTTCTTGCACAATGCGGACGGAATACTATTCTGAAATACCCTGACAGAGTTTCTTGCACTTCTTATTTAGTTGCGACACAAGACTTCTACGGAATCTACTGCAAGAAATATACGTTGTGACCAGTGTAGTCCGATTCCCGAACGAATGACTCTAACAAACCAATTATTTTTAGTGAATCAAATACATGTCCAAGTCCAACAAATGACTCTTATGATCCAGTTCTATTTAGTGAACCGAAACCAAACAGTACAACACAGTGTAATCCGATTTCTGAAAGAATCCCTCTTATGAGCCGATTCTTTTCAGTAAATCAGAAACATCACAACCTGTTTTGTCTTATCAAAGAATGAATTAATCTGATTGAGTCAAACACATTCAGTGTAAATTAATCATTTAAAACTACCTTTAGCAATACCGTATTTTACGATACATTCAGAAATACCGATAAGTACCGCAAGTAAGACTACACTGGTTGCACTGAATGTGTTTGACTCAATCAGATTAATTCGTTCTTTGATAAGACAAAACTGGTTGTGATGTATGTTTCTGATTCACTGAAAAGAATCGGCTCATAAGAGGGATTCAGTGCAACCAGTGTAGTCTTACTTGCGGTACTTATCGGTATTTCTGAATGTATCGTAAAATACGGTATTGCTAAAGGTAGTTTTAAATTATGAACAACTAACTGCTTTACATTTATTGCTGTTTTGTTGCCTCCTAGTGCAAATCCGCCACTTATGGGGTTCTATGACTGGTATCTTGGAAGGTAGCGAGGCAGTTCTCTAGGTTTGGGTGAGGAATAAGTTGCAACATTGTACCTTGTTCTGCTCTTTTACACTCAAAGTGACATGAATGGCATGTTGAAGTATGTGCGTGTGTGTATGTTCAGTCCGTTGAGGGTTTTAAGTATGCACCTGCTTCAAGATTATGCCCCCCTGGGTCTTACGGGTCAGACAGGAAGTATGTGAGTGCGTGTGTATGTCTGTGAGAGACAGAATTGTTAAGACAGGAAGTACAGGGTGGGGATTTCTGGGTCTGTCTCCACTCTTCCGCGATTAAAAGCACGAGTTCCAGGTGCGACTGACAAAAAGGCCTCACGGATTACAGAGGAACTTCCGGAAGATCACTCACACCTCTGGGTTGTAGGTGTCTGCCGCCCGTAGGCTAAAGTCTGTGACCCCAGGCCAGTTACAGTCCACGACTTCTCCTACTGTGCAGTTTTATGAAAATAAAATATGAATGACTCTACGTCGCACGTTCACAATCGTGAGACTCTTATAAAGGCATTCCTCAGGTATGAAGTCTTGAAAACTCACACGCTGTGTTTTAATAAGCCTGACAGCACTGTCACGGGAGCTTTGTGGTTGAAGTGGTCATATTTTTGTTGATCACAGGTGGTTAAGCTGGAGGCTTTTCTGTCCTCTTCTTGTTCTGTCTCTCTTTCTCTCTTTCTCTCCTTCCCAGTAAGCTCTTAATAACAGGGCAGTAATGTCGTACTCTGACATTACAGGGGCTGCAGTTATGTCAGGTGTTAGTGGAAGTAGCTTTGAGGAGGGTGCAGAATATTCACAAGTTGTCTTTCTGTCTGTTTGTTGAGCCTTTCCCATCCTATGTTTTTTTTTTTTTTTTTTGAGGGACTTTCCAACTGGGTTTTTTTTTAGGCCGTATATTCCAAGAAAATTATTAGGAGCGTGTGAATCAGAAACATACATCACAACCAGTTTTGTCTTATCAAAGAATGAATTAATCTGGACGTCTGCTTGTTTCAGGACGTCTGCTTGTTTCAGGACGTCTGCTTGTTTTTGAAACATGTCCATTGCTGCTAAACTGCTAACTGCTAGCGCAATTTGATAATCTTAATATTCCTCAGATATTCTGTTTTTTTCTATTTTATTTTATTTTATTTTATTTTATTTTATTTTATTTTATTTTATTTTATTTATTTATTTATTTATTTATTTATTTATTTATTTATTTATTTATTTATTTATTTATTTATTTATTTATTTATTTATTTATTTATTTATTTATTTATTTATTTATTTATTTATTTATTTATTTATTTTATTTATTTTATTTTATATATATTGAACCAAAGCTTAAAACCTAAGTGTACTTTAAAACTATAACAAATCAATGCAAATGAAGTTCTTGTTTTATTATATTATATTATATTATATTATATTATATTATATTATATTATATTATATTATATTATATTATATTATATTATATTAAACCAAACCAAACTTTACTACTACTCTTTTGGTGCCTTACAAGCACTTCATTTTTTTTTTAGAAGTGCAAATTCAGCTCTTGTTCATATTTTGACTAATGATCAATATATATATATATATATATATATATATATATATAGATATATATAGATATATATAGATATAGATATATAGATGTATTGCTACAAGAGGATAAAATTAATAGCTAAAAATGAGTGTTGTCCACATCATAGGCATCCAGTGATCTCTGAAACATGTACCTTATTGTATTGCACTATTATTATATAAAAAAACCTTTTTCTAAAGTCTTACATTCTCAGTAAATGCTTCAATGTGCACCCTTCAGAATTGCATTAATAGTCCAGCGTGTTCATCTGTTGTGCATCTTGACTGGTTAGTTCATTATTCGTTGCTCTGATGTAGACATTGATATTGTGTGCCGTTCGGCCATTTCTGAATCATGATTACGCTTGTGGTTTAAATGAGAACTGACCGAAAGAAACAAGCCAGAATGATGATTTTAAGGGATAATAGATTGTGTTTCAGACATGCATTTGAGAAGCGTATCAGAACCAGACCTCCAGAGCTCCAGGCGGTCTCTTAACATCTGCACAAATGTCTTACGTCAGAAACAGCCGTTGCTTTGCGAAGTTTGTGAAGAGTTTGAAGCATCATCATTGCTCAGTTAACTACACAGGACACAAATACCCTTAAACACTAAAAGAATCTGGACTCTGAATGTTGGTTTGTAAATACAGTTATTAGTTTCAGGCTTTAAAGTTTTGGTTAGCTGTTTATTCAGATGACCTGCTGTTTTTTTGTTTTGTGTGAGGTTGTCCTGTGCAAAGTTATGAACTGATTACGACCTCATAAAAAATGTTCTTTGCTTTGTGTTTAGTATGGGAACCATGTGTAATGGCTCAGAGGTGAGTGCTGAATCTCTTTCTCATGATGCCTCTGTGCTCTTGTTTGCAGGTTCCCCCTTTATCCCAGAGGAGAGCGTTTCCAGTTTGAATACGGTGTCTATTTGCTCAACAAAAACATCGCCCAGGTAAGAATCTCTCAACAGGTTCCACTGTAAAAATCAAGATGGCTGAATGACTGATTACACAGGGTGTGTATCTGAAACAGAAGGGATGAATGTTGTCCAGTGAGTCAGTACTTTAAATAACCCCTGAACTAAACTTCTATGTTGAGATTTTGCTCTCAAAATTTTCACAGCTGAAGTTCTAGGACTGATGTACCTTGTAAATCACTTGCATTAGCGTCATCCAAAAAGAGTTTCATAAGCCATTGCTCAAATCCAATTTCAAGTTTGAGCTTTGATTCAGAATTATACAACATGAATTTAATCGATTTCCCTGGTTAAGTCTAAGATTAGCATGGCTCTGGGAGTGGAATCCAAGCCTCCTGCGCTCCAGCTGTTGCCCCAACTTAAGGCGGAGATGAATAACACAGAATAGACTTCAGAAAGAACCAAGGAGGTCGACCGAATCGGTCCATCTCTGACCCACGCGAGCGGCACGCACGTTGCTAGAACAAAAACGTAGCTGTGCGTGGTATGGAGTGATATGTAAGCTTAGCCAACTCTGAGGGGAAAGCTTATATATCTGTCATGTTTGATATTTGCCTCCATTTGTAGTCTGACTGCGAGATGCCCTCCGCAGCTTGTTCTTCATACTGCCTGTCGCCCACCATTTCCATTCCACGTCCCCTTAATCAGAACGAATGTAATGCTTTGCACCTTTGCCAGAAATCTTCATTAACCTTGTCAGTGTTTCTCTGTAGGGCAAACTAATGGAGCTTATCTCGGTGTGTTCAAGCGGTTTTTAAGTCAAGCCGATCCATATGAGCTCAGTGAACTCAACATTTTGAAGCATTTGAGTTGGTTGAGCTCAAACATGGCTACGTAGCATACTGTAACAGATGAGCTATAACCCATTTAATTTTTTGGGCCTCTGTGTCGCACATGTGTTCCAGTTTGGGAGAGAAACTGTCCGGAGAATGCATGACGCTTTGCCCTTGAGTCACGCTACTTGTTATTTCTTTTTCTTTTAGCTTTAACTCGCGATCCCAACGGCTAGGCCTGCTGTACAGTATATATTCCCCTCTGCATCTTTCTCGATACGCCCCTTGCTAATCCGAATAGGACTGGGCTGCTTCATCGACCCCTAAATATTAGAAAATTGAGCTTGACTTTTCCTACCAAATATGATTTGCGAATAACTAGCAAGCGAAGTGCTGTTTGTTATTTTGTTGTTATTTTTCTCGTGGTCTCTGCCTCTAACTTTTTCCCGTCTGTCCCTCTCGTCTTTAATGCGTTCCGTTCGTTAGCCGTAGCCGCGGTGGCTCAGTGTGTCCGGCTGCTGAGACTAAGCAGAGATCGGGTTTCACAGCGGCGCTCTTGTTCTGGAATGGAGGAGATTAAACGTCTATCTTTTATTAAATTGTGTGTGTTTGAAAACGATCCAAGCAGGCAGGAGGGAGAGAGAAAGGAGGGGTGTTTTAGTTACTTTGAAGCAGCGCGCTGACTGGATGTTGTTTTTATTTAGTCCTCGTGTCATGGGAGGAAGGGAGAAGAATGTCAGGTGGCCAGTGGGGTTTCGCCAGGGCACTTTTGTCTGTGATAGATGAGTTAGGAACCTGGTGATAAATATATTTTTTATTTCATATAATGTATTTTTATTTGTTTTTCTCTGTCGTTTGCACTATTGCTTTGCTGCTGGGGTTTTGCTTTAATATTTCGTGACGGTGCTTTTAAAAGGGTTGAATTTATAGAATTTTTTAGCGTGCTGTTTTAGTGTGCTGTGAGACTGTCAGCAGAGAAGTTATCTGTCTTTTCAGGGAAGTTAAGTCTCTAAATCCATTCCCTTTAAAGCACTGCCGCTGTAGCCATCAAAGCAAATTCACCAACATCAACAATACATTTAAGGCAAGATTAGTTTTTTGTGTGTGTGTGTACTTAACAGATAGTTTTGTGCAATATTTGTATATTTGTAGAATATAATTTGTACTATTGAAGGGCTGTGCATTCTTGCATGTAATTCTTTTTAATGTTGACTGATGTTTTATCATGTCGCACAATGAATATCACATTTTAAAGATGCCATTTCAATTAAATAAACGTGTTTTGAGAGCAGTTTTTGAACGTATGAAAGCATCCTATATGAACACACCTTAAGAGGCCATTCACAAAGAACGCATTTTGCATTTTTTAACGCAGGGCAGTGGAATGGAAGATAAAATGCAATTTAAAAAAAAGAAGTTGTTCTTTTTTAAATATCCTTCAGAAAAAATCTATTTAAAAAAAAAGAACAGTTTATTGAACCTTTAGACAAAATCTTTAAAAAACAAAACAAATTTGAATGAAAAAAATGCATATGTGTTTTATGTCTGGTATCATATTTGATAAATCAGGCTTTTATGGCTTATATAGTATGAAATAGGAGAATATGGAGCTCCTACTCGAGGTGGAAAAACACCTAGAGTTTATGCAGTTTGTTAAAGTTACTGATATTTACATGGTCAAAAAGAAAGATGAAATTCTGATAGCTTTTAATGTAAATCAATGAGATCTTTATAACAGTATAGCAGACTATATACATTAAATGCATATAAATATAATTTGTCACTTTATATTTTCTAATAATATGTCTTAACACAATATTTAAATGCTTAGTTTTATGATCAATGTGCTGTATTATTTATTGTGAAGTGCAAAACATATAATGCAAAGGAAGACAATGACGATTAAGAGATTTTACAAATACATTTTCCTCAAAAGCCTGATGTATCATATTTGAACATGACTTTTCTATAAACTGATGTATGGATAATCAGTTGCTTCAGTCCAGTAAGTGTTCATCTTGAAGTATTGCTAATAATACTAATAAGTTGTTCTGACATTTACTTTATAAAAATCAGTAAAGATTTCACAGCTAAAAGACACGTGTACACAACATGAAGGGGGACATTTTTACTTGCATTTTACCTTTTACTTGCTAAAAATCAGATAGCTGAAGGCATGTAGTAGATTGTGTACTACAGGTTTTTCAGCAAAGTTTTGATCATGTTGATCCTTTAGAGGCCTTAGACATTTGGATATCAAATATGAAACAGTACACTAAAATATCCTGGGTTATTTTTTCAACTCATACTGGGTTGAGCCTTTTTTGTGGTTATTTTTGTCAGTGTTTGGGTAGTTTTCGTGTTACCCAGCTCCTGGGTCAAATGCGACAACCCAGCAGTTCAGTTATTTATCACAGGGTATTTGCATCCTCTTCAGTTTTCAGCGACATCGAATTGGTGCATTTCTTTGGTAAAATTAGTGTAAATGGGACAACAGAGACTGGTGGAATACACGTGATTTACTCCTAACCCTACTTCTAAAGTTTAAATGTAGGCAATTTTGTATAGCCTACATATTAAAAACGGTATACAATATGCTATACTTTAAAATATGATAATCATCGATAATAAATGAAGTTATCATGCAAACCAGTGGTTGTGTGGAGTAGTTTACAAAAGTTTAGAGGATTAACCTGTAAGCACTAATTCATGTATGAAGTAAAAAAATAAGCTAGTATTACAGTAAAAATGAATGAATAAGTCAAGTTTATTTGTATAGCGCTTTTCACAATACAGATTGTATCAAAGCAGCTTCACAGTATTAAATTAAAATAATACAACAAAGTTTGTTTCAAGAGGAATTTATTGATTGATAAAATTTAATTAAATATCCCCAAAATATCCCCAAAAAATCAGCCCATTATGCTGGGCTTAATAAACAACCAAATTGCTGGGTAAAATTAGCCCAACATGTGTTCTGTCCTACTGTATATTTGCCCTTGGACTTAAAACAACCCAAATTGTTTTTTTTTATAATTGTTTTAGGATTAAAAGCTTCTTTTATCTTGACTGCAGAATTATTATGCTGCAAAAGATATAATAAGATGTGAGCACAATGGTCAAAAACGAATGGTCTGTGTGAATGACCTCTAAGGAATGCATCTTATTGGTGTCTCGTGACCCTAATCCAATGTAATTATAAAAGGCTTCTTTCGACTAGATATTCCGACAACCCACATACATGCCAGCTGTGAAATTATTCTTAAATCGCAACCTTACGTGACTTATTTGGATGTTGTCAGCAAGGTAATCATGGCATAAGCTTGTGTGTGTGTGTGAGAGAGAGAGAGATATTCAAGCAGTTTTTTGTCTGTGTTTGTTGCATTATAGAGCATGTTTCAAGACTGAAGCTATATATTTTTTTTAGGTAGTTAGGCTTGGCTAGTGTACTTCCTTTGGTTTGGACTTCAACACAAGGAAGACAAGTTAAACATTCTGTAAAGAAGAAAAAAAAAACAATCCTTTTATTTTTATTTTTTAACATCTTTTCTGTTTATGTTAAATAACAAGAGTATTTAATTCATTACGCCTCCGCCGAGACTTCCTTCAACTGTCATAACAACATCTGGAATGTTGTGAATTTGGCTTTTAATAGTCATTATGTTTTAAATGTTGTTCTTGTTGGCAGCACAACAAACACTCTTGTGCTGCTGTTGTTTAATATATTTCATATGGATCATTCAGAATGTTGGTTTGGAAATTTGGACACCATACCATTGAGGTCAAACTGTGTTTGAAAGTGTTTCCAAGCTTTCAAAACTATTTAGCATGTATATGTGTGAATTTGTGTGGTGTCTAAGTGGTTCATCTTCCCCTAGATGGCAGAAGCACTGAAGTGACCAACCCTCAGTTGAAGCTCCTGAAGCACAGCAGCACTGAGGACAGATTACCTTCTCTCGAGACGCTGCATAAACTGAACGTTGAAAGAAATATTACAATTAGCACTCAGTTGCCAAGCTAGTGAGATATCTTATTTGGCAAGGAGCTCAGCAGGAAGGGCTGTGCTTGGAATTAAACCCAGAGTGGGTTGAAGATTATTGGGGAATTTGAAGTGTAGGTCTAGCATTGTGCCCTGTTCTCTGCAAAGCCAGGAAAGCTGGCAGTATCAGCACTGCTCGATGACCGGATCTAAATTTCTTTCTAATGCTAATATGCATATTTTGGTGCACTCATGATTGTACGTTTGATAAGGAGGCTTTGGTTGCACTTGTTCATTCAACACTTTTGGACTTGTTGAGGTACTGAGAGTTTCCACTTGAGAACCAAGTTCTTATATAGAATATTTTATTTAATCTACATTTCATTTATTTTCATTTTGTCTTTTGGGTTTAGTTCTGTTTTCATTAGTCATTACTATATCATTGTTTGTTTTAGATTCATTTTAGATTTTAATGTTTAATGCAAAAGTGGGAAACTGTTAAAATGTTATATTTTTCAGCGCAGTCTAGTGTTATAGCTATCTAGTTGCATAGTTGCAGGTTTTATGGTATATTATCAAAAACTACGATTAATTTATAGCCATTGGTTTCATTTAGCTTTAATTTAAATTTTTATTCATGGTAATAACACTGGTTAAACACTTTTTTTTTATTAGTTTTGTTATTGTTTACCCCGTGATGAAACACTTCCCAACCAGGCACACATACTAAAACTGGCAAGGTGTAAAAAAAAAAAAAAGGAGGTTCTACGCTGCAGTCCAGGATGCATTAAGGTGCAGTCACATTTACTGTTGTCTTGCGAATTTCGCTGACAAAAACTTGGAATATGTTTTAAAACTTGGAAAAATATACCAATATGAAAATTTTGACCGATAACCCATAATTCTTTATATCTGAAAGCCTATAACTGATTTATTGGCCGATAAATTGGTCAATTTTTATATAATCTTTTTGTGAGCCTGATTTAAAAAAAACTAAAGTCTCACCATTAAAGGGATACTCCACTTAAATGAAAATTCTGTCATCATTTACTCACCCTCATGTTGTTTCAAACCTGTATGCATTTCTTTCTTCTGCTGAACAGAAAGGAAGATATTTAGAAGAATGTCAGTAACCAGACAGTTTCTGGTCTCATTGACTTCCATAGTATATATTTTTTTCCTACTATGGAAGTCAATGGGACCAGAAACTGTCTGGTTACTGACATTCTTCTAAATATCTTCCTTTTTGACAGCAGAAGAAAGAAATGCATACAGGTTTGAAACAACATGAGGGTGAGTAAATGATGACAGAATTTTCATTTAAGTGGAGTATCCCTTTAAAATCCATGTCCTAAGTACACAATTATAACATTCTCATTATAATTGTACTGTATGTAGCCTACATGATAGTCCCCCCCCCCCCCCCCCCCCCCAACAGAAAGCAACTTGGTTTAAAAGAATGACTTCTGTGTGAGCCGTGCTTCATGCATCACTACACTATTGACAATAGACCTTTTTTGCCCTATTTCACTATTTCCTAATTCGCTATTTCGCATTTTACATTTAGCATTTGTGCTGCGTTTTCAACCCTCCTATTTACACCTTCATACCTCTGACATCTTGCGATTGAATCATTCGAGATACATGAATATGTTTCGTTCCCTAAAGTCTTGCAGGTGCACATGAACTCTAGCTGTAAAGCGGTGAGAGATTCTTGGTTGCCATTAGTGTCATGGCTGTTATCTAACATGACTTTTCTGAGATGGAAACCATATGAACCTTAGGTGAGAGAGGAGATATGCATGCAAACACTCGCACGCCTGTAAGTCTCATTTTCATTCGCTGTCACACGTGTAGTGAGAGGCTGCTGGTTCCTGTATGAGAAGTTAACTACTACTATTACATACCTGCCTTCCTGTGAGAGCGTTTTTCCTTAATGCGAGAGTTAGCAAGGCCACAACGGTGCTTTGTGAACAAAATCACCTCTGTGTGATTAATGACTCGGGCTAAGTGGCTTTATTTGTGTATATTAAGCAGGAATTTCCATATGTCACATTCAGCATTTACCTCCATCAGACTGTGTACATAACCTCAGAGTGTGAGCCGGCAATGACTCTCCGTTAGATGTGGTGCTATTTTCTCATACGTGTTCGTCTATGAGTGATTTGCTCACTTCTTGTTTTTTTCCAGCCCCACTAAGGCTTTAATTCCTTTTTTCATATGTTGTCTTCATTCACGTTTCTTCTTCCTTTTCTTTTCTTTTTCTGCTTTTGACTGAGGGTTTTCCTCCTGTCTGAATGCATTCTAACATGACTGCGCTTTTATCTTACTTGATTTACTGTGTTCTGTGAAAGAAAGATCAACATAGCGTTGAATGCGATTACCATCATGGGTCGCTAACCGTAAGATGAGCCCAAACACTGAGAGAAACGGAGAGTTAGGGAATCAAATCATGATTTTGAATCCTTTTCAGTTGCATTCCTGAAATAGAGACTTCGATCTAATGATCTGCACAAGCCTGTTGCTGATCTACCCTTCCCTTTGTGTATATATGGGTGTTTCTTCAACTTTGGGCACTTTTATGTCCTATAGGTTGATTTTTATGAACGATAACAGATTTGAACTATTTCTGTTATATAAAGATTGCATTACAACAGCCTTAGAAACTTTTACCATGCCTGTTTCGTGTTTTAGCCTTACGCTAGAACTAGACTTTCAGCCACTTTCAACGACAAAAGTCTGTCATAACTATGATAATCTAAACAAATCCACTAAACAAAACTGAACAGACTAATTCCATATTTGTGTATAAATGTAAATTTTTACAGAAAATACTACTGTACCACAGTTTCCACCACACCGAACTGAATCAAAAGTTGTTTGTGTGAAGTTAGTTGGTGTACTTGTTAACCAAGGACACAATGGTGTCAGTAAATAATTTCTATTTGTACTCTTGTCCTAGATCCAGACATTAAATCTTATACTAAGATCTTAGATCTTATATTTCAGTATGTATTGTTCCAAGATGATTTACATAGGTTTTTTCAATTCCATCAGCCGATGACTGACATAGTTTCCACCCCACCATGACAACCATGTCAGTATGAAAAATCAAGGTAAATGTAATTTTTTTTGTTAGTGTTGTTATTGTGCATGATTTCTAATCAGAAATTGTGAAATTATCAACAAACTGTAAAAATATAATTTATTTGTGTTTATTTAGGATACATAAAGTGCTTGCTATGAAATTAGATTTGTAATTTTACAAATAAAGTGTCAAATGTGTCCGTCACAGAATGATATACATTATACAGTAAATAATGTGAGACGTATTGAAAATTACACTGGGGTGGGCATTTTATTAGTAGATAAATGAAGTAAACTAGTACGATTGTGCAAAGTGTTTATTTTATGTGTTTTTAGTTTCTAATAGTCCACAGGGCCAAAAGTGGTCTTAGTTGAAGAAACACCCACCTCTCAATTCCTAACTCAGTTTACCATTGAAGGCAGCCCATTGAGTCAAAAAGGCTGACTGGTCATATTTACTTATTTACCCTTCCTCCTTTAATTAAGATCAGACAGGTAAATAAAAGTGGGAGTTGATGAGTGTGAGAGAAAACTCCCAAGAGAACAGCATATTTAGCACAAACTATTCCCAGGCTATCCCAGAATCCTTCCTCCCTGTCCGGCAGACCTGCCTGCGGTGATTGAGTCAGTCCAACGCGGTGAGCTGGACCCTCCATAAAAAGCCGATGTATTGCGTATGCACCTTCCCTCGCACAATGAGAGCCCTTCTCCTGTCGGCCCTCCATAAAAAGCCTCATCTTCACAAACCAGGCTCAGTGAGTCCGTCCAAACCAGCGTTACGCCGTGTTTGTTTGCGTAGCCGTGAACCCTGGTCCCCCTAGTTTCACCGCCAAACCAACATCACTGGGGACAAGAGAAGAACTGGAACTGATCAACTCTTTAAACAGCTCTCCATCTCTCCCAAGCCAGACGGCATCCGCTTTCCATTTCAAGGAAGTTTGCTTTGGTGAACTGCATAATGAATCTTGTTTTCTGTCTTTAAGCCCTATGAAAGTTCACTCACTGTACTGGTAATTTTCATTTTCCTATAGAGGAAATCGAAATGCGATTTTTAGCAAACATATGTTGGTTATTACTGTACTAAGAGCCACTCTGCCTGCAAAGCAGGCGGCCACGTAATCATCGAAAATGTGGTTTATATTTTAATATATTTAGGTGCCATTTTAAAAGGGTTATGAGTTGTGTCCCAACTATAAAAAAATACCACTTTTTAACCCACTTTATTTTTCACATCTCAACCGCAGAATTGTTTTTGGCAGAGCGTAAACGGGCTGCACTAGCATACATGGGGACCACCCTATGTTCTCCAAAAGGGTATGGGAACGAAGCCTGTGGACCCGCGTCTCCTTATTCAGAATTGATTTATGGACGAGGGAGGGAAAAACGGATTAACGGACTACTGGACTCAACTAGTCTAGATGAAGAGATTACATCCCATTTCACCCCACTGCTGCACCTGACTTGTGGAATTTCTGAGAAAAAGACTGATTATTTGGTTTGTCTCAACAGCTTTATGTAATGGCGCTCCGTGTAATTGCATCGCAGTGCGGGTGCACGTTTTCGCTGTTATCTTAGGAGCGATTTGTTTTCCATAAGTCATCAGGCTTAATAAGCTGAGTTTCCTTGAGGCCTGGGAAGTGTGTTACACCTCATCCATTAGGACTGTACATGCCCACCCAGTCAGTAATAAAAGCCTTCACCAGTTATTCTAAGATAACAGATGGCTGCTGTATTTCAAACCAAACTGAAATTACTGATATTAATGCAGCCAGTGATGAATGAATCTATCACTGGATAAGACCCAGCTAAATTCTTTCTTTTTCTTTCTTTAAGAGACTTCTTTCAAAAATATTTAAAAATTTCTTACCGACCCAAAATGTTTGAACGGTAGTGTACATTTTGAAAATTGTTATATTTTATATAAATTAAATACATTCCTCATTTTTAAACTCTATTTATTTGTATTCACTGTATTTATTTATTTATTTGATTTATTGATACTTTTTCTTTGTCAAAATCTTCATTGCATTTTTTTCTTCCAGTCATCTTTCCATTTCTTTTTTCCAAACTTTTTCTGAATTATTTCCTCCTTACCTCCTCTCTCCCTCTTATCTTTCGTGTACAGTCAATGACTAGATGAAACATTGAAATTAGATCTGATACTTTGGCCAGTATTTCTCCAGTGTTTTTATATGACTGTGTCACATCACCGGAGGAAGCCCCGTGCTTTTGTCCAGAATTTGTTGGCGAGCGTTTGCTCCTTTTAACTGTGATATTCTGTTCAGGGACACGTGATTCAGATGTCCTCAGAGATTCTCAACTTTCTCCTTTCTCATAGCTTTATATATGATCCCGGTTTCTCCTGGCTGATCTCTTGGCAGAACAGCTCATTTTACTAGACTTCACTCTTAAATATAACCTTCTCATACAACATGTCTATGGAGATTTCCCCTATTGGGAAGGGTTTCAGAAGTTTGTGTTTTTCTATTTTGCTTTATAAGATTTGAGTTTAATCCACATCAGAAGCATCATGGCCCTTTATATTTTTAAGCCAATTGGTTTGTAAATTCAACTTCAATATTTTTTGTAAGTAATTTATTTTGTTTTATTTAAAGCTGCAGTCCGTAGCTTTTTTGGGTTAAAAACGATCCAAAATAACTTTTTGAGCAAGTACATAACCAGCCAGTGTTCAAAACTATCTGCTTGCCTTAGCTCGATTCAAAACGGTAAGCTTGTAATAATGTTTTTAATTCCAGTGGTACTGGTGGATTTCCACGGGAAATTCGAGCATGTCTTTACGTCATTATGTCACATCTGTAGGGATGGGACGGTATGAAAATTTCATATCACGATTATAGTGACCAAAATTATCGTGATTATCAATATTATCACGGTTTTGTTAAAACGAGATTAAAGTGTTCAAAAAGAACTGATGCTCACACTAAAAACAGTTTAATATTTGAAAATCAACAAACAACAAATAAAACAAGCAGCTCTATGCACTTTTTTAAGCAAGATATGCTTAAAAGCATATTTAAAGCTTGCTTTAAAGGCATTTCCTTCCTTATAATGACCGTCGTCAATAGCAACGCATTATAACGCAGCGCACATCCATGTATCGCAACGGACGCGCACGCGCTCTCTCGTTTCATTCAAATACAACTTGCCGTCTTGCGTCTCAATTCTTGGGCGATTGTTTTGTACGCTGTACAAAACTGATTTATAAACAGGTAAGATTTAAAACGTTAATCTCAATTCAATATGTCCCTGTAATTGTGTGGTAAAAAAAAAAAAAAATATTTGGTGTAATAAGTGTACAATGATAGTCTTGTTTGAACTTGTTCGTTTTTGGCTCAAAGCCACTTGCTGCGAACTTTTATTCGCGGAAGCTTCACGTTTATTTCAAGTGAGTGAGCTAAAATATTTCAACTCAAAACAACATTTGTGCCCAATTATTTCCCAGACGTAGTTTTTGGTAAGTTAACTTGCCTTGCGTTCGCTATAAACAGTGGGTGATGGTCACACAAGAGGACTCGGCAGATTTGAAGTGTTTCCCCCCTATTGTATTGACCATCCTCGATTAAGTTTCACTCAACACTTTTGTAAAAGGCCCAATGACGTGACGTGCAATTTTGATGTCCAAACCCCTTTATGAAGTCAAAATAAGGAAATGTTTAATAAAAAGCACATTTATTGAATCTATTGATCTCTGTTTATCAAATGATATAAACATATATTGAGGGTATTACAAAGTGTAAGAATTATTAGACATTATAGTCACATAATGTCATACCGGATAACTGTCCGGACCTTAGAGTGACATACAAAAAAGCCAAACAAACTGTAAAAAATCTAATAAACCCTAACATCTCTGCCACAGGCATTATTGTATGAGTCTTGACAACAATATATTTAAATATTACAAAGAATATGACATCCAGTTGATTGTTATGCTTTGGAGCATTCTGTCCCAAAACTGGAGCAACAAGCAAACTGGAGCAATTTTATTGTGAATATTATTTTGACACGATGTGAGATAGCATGTTACCCAATCAGGAAGACCCTGATGGACCCCCAAACAATGGTGAAAGGTAAGTATGTCTTTCATAAAATGTGTTTAACTTACCCTTTTTCTTCACTAGCACACTATGTAGTAAAATCCTGTCATATGGGATAACGCTAAAATAACATATATAATGTGGATTTTATGTAAATATGTTTATTTAGCATGAATTTACATATTTGGAAGTTGAAGGTAAAGGTTGCAGATTTCTATAGGTAGCCAAAAATACTGCCTGATTAAGATTTAAACTGAGTTTTGTCATACCGGATAACAATTTTGTCATATAGGATAACAGTTACTTTCTGTTTGACAATATATTATTATACAGTTTTCAGCTTTAATTTGTATAATTTCCATTAAAATTGTGATATTAACATATCATTAACATTGTTTAGTTAAATATTAGCAAATTATATAATTCATAATAATATTCAATTACACTTAATTATTGTCCAACCTGTCATATTGGGGAATCAGCCCCTTTAAGTCTATAAAAATATAGTGTTCATTTAATGAAACTAATGAAATTTAGTGATTCAAGGTACTTCAACCCATTAATAAGATTTTTCTTTATAAATAGGCCTATGTTGTTCAATTACATGCTTTTGAAAATTTGTTGTTCAAATAAATGATGTTCAGTGAAATGAGTGAAGATCGCCTACTTTAACCCTTTACATTATTTATGAATATTGATGTAGAGTGACTATGATCATCAATAAAATGATTCACGGTACTTTTCAGTACTAAATTAAACCTAATGTTGAAAAGTTGTGCTGTTCTGATATTCATAAACATGAAAAAATGTTTAAATGTATTTGTATACTTGCCAAATCTGGGAAGAAACTACACTGAGTTTGTGTGTAACAGTTTACACACTGAAAACCACATCTGTATTTCTTTACAGTGGAGCCTAATTAATTTCCTTGGAAAAACATTGCATAACAAACATTAATTATTTATGAACATTATTAAGTGTTGTAAAAATGACAATTCATGTGTTAACTCATATGGTGTCATACCGAGTAACAACTTAAGTCAGGCGGGATAACGCTGTTTTTTTCCATTGAAATGCATTATTTCACTTCATGGAGTTGAGGAAACAATAATAACATGTTACCAAGTCCTGTAAAACATTTTCAGACATTTCACATTTTAAATCACATTGCAGTGTTAAAATGTGAGTAAAGAACTTGAACAAGTAGGGTCACGTTTAAAGAAATCACAATATAATGAGAAAAAATTGTTGTGCAAAACATTTTTTTCTGTGCTCCAAATATTGTTTACTGCATCACTTTATATATTAATTAAGTATTATTGATTTGAAAAGTTTTAATATCGTAATATTTAGAAAATGCATTAACGTTATCCCGTATGACATTTTGACTGGTGTCGTCACATGATTCTCAGTTAAACCGCTTAAAATACATTGTTTAAGATTGAGATTTTAGTAATAAGTAAAAAACATCCCCATAAAGATAATAACTACTTTGATGTGCAGTTTTAACCTTTTTGAATTTTTTATCAGTTGAAAACCTTATTTGTCACTGGCCCAAAAGCCAAAATATGACCACACCTCAGATTTGGTCCTCTTAAAACGCTGAAAAATCTCCCGAGTACGGTCATTGCCTTTCGCCATTCCTTCTCGAATAGAAAAAACAACATTGCGCGCTGCGCCTGCGTCACACTGTTGCTGGCTGGAGCGGATTTACAGTGAGTTATTAAAATCGCGATAATCAAACACGGTTTTAATGATAATTAAAATTTGAACGATAATACTAACCGTCAGTACATTTTATCGTGGTTTATAGTGAAACCGGTAATCGTCCCATCCCTACACATCTGTACACATAAAGACGGACTCTCGGCTAGTAGGCTATATTGCGTGTGAGGATGTTGGAGGTGGAGTTTTATAGCCTTTTCTCACAGCACTTGATATAATTAAAATCAATTTGATGGCGGATCCAGAAAGGTTCAAGCGACAATCACCAGTGACAACTGGAGATTCACCCGAACAAACGCGAAAGACTTCGGAGAAAAAAAAGATACTGCAACCGGCCCATGCGAAAACAAGGATAAATATCGGAAGGGCATTAAATGTAGATGTTGTTAACATCAACAATTTGAGAATAAAGTATCATTTGCACGGTTTGACGTGATATGATAAGCAATCGTTAGATTTAATCAGCGCAATTTACTGCAATGCTTTCTTCCGTTAGTTGGTCAGAACAAAAGTGGATGTTACTTACTTCTTCAGACGACATTTTACGATGAAAATTCTTATGTTGGTCATACTTCCAAAAAGTAGAATCTGTGATTCCGAATGACAGTATCCACACCACCGGTGCGGTGATTGACAACCGCACGTTCTCCTCAAAACATTGGATTCATCCGCGCTGTGCTATGCCGAGGCACAACGCACGCAAAGTTGATAATTCCGTGAATAACTGCAATGGCAGATTTTGAACAGAGATGGCAACAAAGAGGAAAAACTACGGACTGCAGCTTTAATCAAAAACTACACTAGACTGCTTAGACACAGATAAAGTTGTTAAAAGACTGCCACTGATGCCCTCTCAAAAATAGGCCCATGTAATGTATGCATGTCACAGCTGAGTTCTACGTTCTAGCCATTACATGGTGGGGCCTTGATTCTTAATTTAAACCTGGCAATTGGTCTGGTTCTAAACTGTTACAGCACATGCTGTTGTGGTTGTTCGTCTGTCTGGTAACATTATGTGTTTTAGCACACACTCCTCCCTTGCTTTTACTGCTCCCACTAGTTTTAGCTTTGTGTGGTCTTGCTTCCCCTCATAGCTTGTTGCTGTTGCACCTACAGCAGCCTGCGGAGTGAGCTGGAAACCTCTCGGGGATGCCTTCCAGTACTCATAAAAGCTATATCACACCACAAGAAGTTACTGAGCATGTCACCACAAGGAGTTGCCCCCTTCATGCCTATTAATGCAGCGCCCAACAGCCAACTGTAGCTCAAATTTGTGCTCTCTTGACTGGTCTTCCATTTCTAATTATGATATAATTTAATCGTCCTCACCCTTCCCAAACCTGTATGTTTTTTTTTCTGTCAAATTGCCACCTTTTGAAGAAATGTAGTCATTACTTATTTAATTACAATGAATGTGGATGAAGCATTTATTTCAGAAAGTATAATAAAATGAATCCATACCACTATATTCTAAGTATTCTGAGGCCATTTAATAGCTTTATGTGTGGAGCAGACCGAAAAGTATTTTTCTTGATTTGAATAATGACTTGCATTCTGGTCTGTTTCTCACTCAAAGCTATTTTATGGCTATAGTATACTTGGAATATAACACACAATTTTATGGACCACAAGCTTGAAAACCTTAGTACCATTCATTCTAAATAAATGGAAAAGTTTAACCAGTACAATTCTCTAAATTTTCACCTTTTGTGCTCCAAGAAAAAAGTAATGCAATTTTGAAAGGACATGAGTGTATACAATGACAGAACGTTCCTTTAAAGAAAATATAAATTGGCCCTAAGACAGAGACCTGAGGCACACCGCACTTTCTGCCTGTCCTTCTTTTGATCCAGCTGTAGAGAAGATTCAAAATCTATTTCTCTTTCCATTTCTTGCTCATTCGTCTATCAGTGGATTCTACATTGGCTGGTGACCCTGACTGTCTGGGTGGGTCTTCCAATGAGATTTTGGATGTGCATAAAGCTCAGAAACAGCAGCTTACTCTTAGCCCAGGACTTCAGCCAACCCAACTGATTTACGAGTGTATCTGGGGCTGTTGTTTTGTCTGTCATTGTCCTCCTGGTAACCCATTCAGCGTTTCTAAGCGAGGAGAGGGGGACAGATGGAAAGAGGGAGTATAAAAAGAGAGCAACTGGGAGAGCACAGTACCGTTAGCACTCGTCACCTTCACTTGCTCCTGGTTTTATAAGCATACCTCTGGCTAGCCTCCTATGGCTTTATGAAACACTTAAATGGCTGTAATTGAATTTCCACGGTTTTAGGTCAGGAGCCAGGGGTTCGCCTCACACCGCAAAGAGGAGAGAGAGCCACTAAATATATATGTTTCAGAAAAGGTAGTCCCCAGTCTCCAGTGGCCCACTAATGATGCGGGTCTGTCTCAAGGGTACTGTATGTGTTTGTTTGTTTGTTTGTTTACTGCTCTATGGAAAGTGAAAGCTCACAAACAGAAGAAGGGTTTCCCTTGAGCCTGACTGTTAGCCAGAAATTTGCTGTAAGCCATACTAGAAGAGCCAATTCTATATCATCAGGTTATTTGAAATTCCAATCACTTTTTTTTAGAGCTGAACTTGAATTTATGATCTTTTTGGTGAAAAACTAAGTCCAAGTCTGAAAATATATACGATCTTGAGGAGAATACATATCATACTTTGAGCTTCATACACTAAACTCCAAGTTTTTCAAGAACATGTTCTTTTGAAAGTCTACGCCTGCCAAGCCCTTAGCTCTGCTGACAAGAGCTCTTTACCAAATAATTTTTTTTTCTTTTTTCTCACAGATGCAAGAAAGAGTTGGCGGACAATCATTGTCAATGACTTAATAGCCGGGCTACTGTTTCCAGCTGTTTTTAAATTTAGAGTGGTTTGCAGTGGTATGAAGTCTCATTTGGCTCTCTTCTATTTTCCAATGAAGTGTACTTTTAAAAAAAATAATTGATAACCTCTGCGGCTCCTTATAAGTTACTTTTCAAATACAGTTTTTATAATGACTGACAAATTACATTCAGGGAAAAAAGAAAACAGGAAAAAGTGGAGAAGTCGTCATGTAGTCTGCAAGGGGTTTATTAAGTTCCTGTTATTCTCCAACTGTGTTTTGAGTTTTCATCTTATCAAGACAGTGTTGTGACAAAGCTGACTGCCATTTTTCATAGCTGTCATTTGTCTCGCTGCAGGAACAAAGAGACCACGTGAAAGTTGAGGCTCTGTTCCACAGCTGAACTGAAGAATTTTACAATGAAAATGTGTTTGTTGACTGTTTCAAGATTAATGTTTACTGATTCACATAACAAAATCCAGTTTATTCACACACAGTGGTCCAACCAACCCAAAAACATACTACTGGGTTTACAAATAGCTTGTGCCCTGGCACTGAGAATGGTGCCAATGTATTGCAAGTGTATGGTTCCATTGTACATAAAGTTTACCCAGAAATTTAAATTCAGTCATTTATTCATGCTCATGTCATTCAAAATCTGTATGGCTTTCATTCTTCTGCAGAACAGAAGGGAAAAAAAGAAGATATTTTTGAAGAATTGTTATTTTTGTTTTTGTTTTGTTTTTTGTCCATCCAGTCACTGGATCAGCTGGATTTGTATGGACAAAAAAAGTTTAAACATTCTTCAAAATATCTTCTGTTGTGTTCCACAGAAGAAAGAAAGTCATACAAGTTTGGAACAACATGATGGTGAGTAAATTATGACAACCTTTTCAATTTTGGGTGACTATCACTTTAACTTGTGTTTTCCTTACTGTGCCAGTAACAAAACTCTAGGGGTTGATATAGTTACCTTCAAATGTCTTTGCCGTTTAAACCAATCGTGTTATTTAGGTAGCGATCTATGAACTTGTTGAAAGTTTACCCAACTTTAACTTCCTCAGCAGGATTCTCTTGAAACTATTGCTCCACTATGGCGGTTTTCAACCTGAAAGGGAAAACTGACCATAGAATACGTTAGAAGATTACTTTACTTGAAGTAAAGTGAGTTTTTAAAGTGGTCTAGATTGTCATCACGGTGGTCACAGAGCACATCCGTACAAAGGGAATGCCAATTGGTTTAGAGATTGCAACCGCTACGTTTGGCTCTCCTCTGTTCCAGCTGCAGATTCCTGGGAAGTTTTATGTGTTTAGGGCAGGAAGACTTGTTGTTCTTCTTAATTCACACCAAACCTTTGTGGGCTATTTTAACGTGTCACGCTTAACTTGCTCTACACATCTGCTGGGTAATTCTCCCTTGATGAAGTTAAACCATCTCCCAGAAAAAAAAAAAAATACAGGAGAAAAAGCTTGATTCCATCTGGTGGAGATTTAAAAAGGATGAGGATGAGGGGGAAAAGAGTGAAAGCCTGATGCTCTGGTAGTTTTCAGGCCTGTGCTGGCTATTTCGGAAGCATCTGGGTTTTATTACTGCAGATCTGCAGCTTTTCGATCTCATTTGGGCACAATGGATGAGCTGCTATACTTTGAAGAAGATCTTTGGAAGGAATAGACAATAGTTCAGTTATATTCTAGCTTTCTTCTTCCATCATAATTTATCCTTCATTTGGCTTTTTTTCTTTCTTTTGCTCTTCTATCTCTCTTTTCCATTCCCTCTTCGACTCTCTCTCATCGTTCCGTTCACATTCACGCTGATTGTCACATTTTTACGGACTCTCTCGGGGCCCATAAAGTATCACTCCATTAAGGAGGATCATCTCTACCTTGCGTCCATCCTGTCAGCCTGTATTACTTGCCTGGAAGGGGAATGGATATTTATCAAGGATTTTGAAAACCATCAGTCATGAACTTCACCCCAAGAGCTTACAGAAAGCTGTGGATCTTAGCAAAGTGAATGAAGTGTTTGGTGATGGGGTGAGGCCTACCGGTTCCCTCTTCTCCCAGGGCCCCTGTAATGGTTTCACAGCTGATGAAAAAGAGTTAACTGGCCAGTGAAAGTGGCTGTTAAATAAACACCACCGAAGTTTAACAGTCTGGAATTGCTTAATTTGACTCTCTCCCATGCAGACACACACACAAACCACATGACTCCTGACACCTCTATATCGCCACTAATTGGTGTTAGATGTCACTCAGTAGTTGATGCATCTTTTTTAGTCAGATATGTGATATGAGGCATCTAAATGGCCACAAAGACACCAATTGGCTTTAGCACCAATTACCATGTGCCTTGTTCTTGTGTGTAATGGGGATAGAGCATGCTCAGATGCTCAGCCTTTCAGGCCTATAGACCCAGGGTTGGAAATTTTAGGATGCATAATAAAACATAGCCCAGGAATAAGAAGCGCATTTCTTCACAGAAAGTTCAATGTCTTTTCCAACAAAGCAGTATTCTGTTGCCTTCACCGTTGTATGTGTGTTTGCCCATTACAACAGTAGTTTTCTTTAAGCTTCCAGAAAGACTTGGCTTTTTTCCCCTCTGTCTTTTACTTATCACCTCTAACACCATCCATTCATTCTGTCTCCTGAGGAAGGCTTAACTTCCCAGTTATCCAGGCATTTCCTCGTGTTTCTGATGTGTTGTGTAAGCTTTTCCATCATCCTGCCAATTGGAAAATTCCCACCTGCAGCCATTAATTCAGATATCTGGTCCTCCCGTTTACATGTTTTTTTAATTTTCAGATATTCCGTACATTTCTAGATTTTTTTTTTGTCCATATGCCAGTGCAGTAAGACAAAATACATATTTTAAAATACAATATATTTTTATATATTTTCTGAACACAAACCTTATCTCGTGCATTGTTGCTTCTCAAGAAAAGTTTTTTTTTCAAGGATATTTATTTATTTTAATTGGAATATTACACAAAAATACTCAAGATCAAGTGTTTTGCAGTGTAGTCAGCAACAGATTAATCTACACATCTAAATGTCATCAATGTACCTAAAATATGCATAGTGTGTGCATACATTAGAAATAGACTTTCTTGGATTGTTGCTTATTGAACAGAACAAAGGACCAGTGGATCAGTGACCATTTTGTATTTTTTTTTTTATTGATTTGAATCAAATCAGACCTTATTCTTCTAATTCAATACTAAACAGTTATTTTTAATATATTATATTATATTTATAATATTTTTGTTATAACAGTGCTTAATTATTTAACTAGGTATCTTTCCTAGGTATTGTTTAAAAAGGAAAATGTTATATTCCACTTCGTGATATTCTACAATATTCTACAGCTTAATTAACACACTTAAATGTAAATAATAATTTATAATATAAGCAATCAAAATGCAAATACAAAATAATTTTTGCCCCTCAATATTGGCCAAAATATCTATAGAACTTCATCCCTAGTTAAAACTCACTTAGACATGGTGCTATAGAGCAGAGGTAGAGGAACATGGTGAGAGAGCTGCAATGTGTTAAATGACTCAAGGAATATGTACTCATTATGCACAGCCTTATTCACAATCTCCTCATTAGTCTGTTCCTGCTCAGAGCTGTTGGCCAAGTCCTGTTTCCACCAATGGCCATTAACCAAATCACCATTAACAGGACACGCTGTGGGTTTTGGCCTTAGCAAGTAGGTGTCAGAAGCGGAAAAATGCAGGACGTTATTCATAATTTGGGCTTTTATAGTAGTCTGCTGTAGTTTTTTTCTGTTAACCATATTCGCATGGCCTCCTTTTGAATTGCTCTCTGAAGTTGCGGCCAGGGGTGAGAATAATGCCTGACTCTTTTTCTGGCGTGGAGTTGATCGGAAGGTTTAGCCCTTAATCTCAGTCCTCCCTCCCTCTTTTCCCTCTACCTGCACCTTTCTTGTTTTTCATGAAGGGGAGAATGGAAACTTTGTCTCTGCCATCTCTAGGTCTGCCCATGAAAATGCCCACATTTGCTGTGTTGTGGGAGCAGGATGTAGTCAAAGCGGTAGCATTAGGAAAACTGATATCGGCTTGGCATTTATCTCAGTCTCTTAGGGATTAGTCAGTGTATTGGAAAGATCTCAGGCAGGTATAATTTACTTTCTAGTTGATGTTAACCTGTTCAAGCTTTTAACTAATCTTTTAAGAGCGATTATGAGTTGGACTGAGAGAAAGATTCCTAAAAAAAAATAAAAAATCCCCAATTGAACAATAATTGAGGCCATTGAGAACCTGAGATTCTGAACTCTGGTTTGCTAAGATACTAAGATCATTATTTGCATAGTCTTAAGTTGTTCTATATAATATCACATATGTATTATTTAGTTTTGATAAGTGCAATAGTGGTGTTTGGCATTGATCTCCATCTGAAATATTGCACAAACAGGAATTGTGGATGCTTATCAAAAGCTCCCACTTTTGTTCACGTATAACTGGCTCATGTTTTTAGTCTTTTCGTTTCACAAAAGAAAAAAAAATATATTTTTTATCTCTAAAGATTACGCCGTACCTCAGCTGGACAAATCCTGGGAGTGTTTTCTTTTTGAAATCACAAATTCTTGACACAAAAGGTCTTGGAAGAGACAAGTCTTCATGCTCACATGCTGCTCGCTCGAGTCTCCCAGAGTCCTTAGTTTTGTTTGGGGATGCATATATGGATGGACATTTAATAGTTGTGAAGAAATTCTGAACAGGCTGCTTTTTACCTTGTAAAAACATTTGGTTTGATATTTGTTCCTGTTCTTTTTTTTTTTTCTTTTTTTTTTTGAGGTCTGATACAGGAGCTCTTGGTGGTTTGTTGTTCTTTCGGGAGGCATAATGTGGACTTTGTGCTGTGGCTGTTCTGAAGCAGACCACAATCTCCTGCCTCAGATACTTCAGGGTATCAGCTTTAGCTTATCTCACTGTTGGCTTTCTGCTAGAATATGGCCCACTACTTATAGTACAGTATATGTAGGCAGACACAAATTTATGTTTACCTAGTTACAGCAGGGAGCAAAAGTCACAAAATGCTTCTGTTTTTCATTTATCTAATTTAATAGCATTTTTACCATTCTCCTACATTGCTTATAAAGAGCGGACTTCAAATGTATCTATTTAGTAAACGACAAGCACATGAATATTAGTGCCTTGCTGCTATTATTTATCAAGCAGTAAAAATCTCTGGATGAGAGTCCGAAATAAGGACTAGTGGGACGTTGTACTTCACTGACGATGACTGGAAGGAGAGTTTCAGAATGACACGACAGCCATTATACATTTTAGACAGACACTTCATTCAAACAACAACAGCTCGTTCCACGCGTCTTACGTCATTTTGCCCTTTCCACGTCACTGCACTACAAAGTGCAGTACTTTCCTGTTTCAGTTTTCAATCCGATCAAGTTTACATGTCCTCTTGATCGTATTAGAAAAGGTTTAAACCACTCCTTATAATCTGAATTAACTTTAACTTTGGCAAATTCATTCTGATTGATGTGGTTATATGTGACTTTTTTTTATTTCGACTGTGCTGCAAGTCCGATTACAATCAGATTATTAGGGTCCATGTAAATCCTTTTTTTGTTTTGATATAAATCTAATAATTATTCCACATACAAAAATCCAAATTCCATTCCTACCCCTAAAATATTGAAGTTTTTAAAAGCTAAAAATCATTTTTGTTTTTGTTATATTTCATTACTTTTTTTGGGGACAATTTAGGGTTAGTAAACCTATTTGGACATAGTGTAGCCTACAACAAACACAATCATACTCTACAGAACAATCTCTACAGACTCTACCTCAACAGAATGGGCTTTATTAATATACTTTAATGGATTTGCACGAAGATACACAGTACACAACATAGCTTTCCCTTGACCCAGATTAATTTACAGTAGCTTTTTCTTATACCGTGTCCTTGATATATCAACCAAAGACCACCCAGCATTTGAAAACCGATTAAAAAAAACAATCTCAAAGGGCCACATAGAGCTTCTTACAGTATTTGTTTCGTCTGCGAGGAGGCACAGACTGACATACCTGTGTTGAGAGATTGCTCTTTGAGCCACACGCCAAAAACGCTGTTCAAGAACTCACAGCCTGGTGTTAAACTCCAAAAAAGCAAAAAAACAGATCTATCATCATCTCAAAACAGGAGGTTGTCAGCACCCTTTAGCCTGAACTGCAATTACAATGATAAAACTTGCTGTCTAACTATCATTGGTGTAAAATGGCTTGAAATATCCGGTTTGAAGTGTTTACTGCAGAAATTCCCTCATCTCAAATTTGGAATGGCCTCTTTCAGGAGTCTGTTGGCTTTGATGGATCCTTTGTCTATTGTTTTTAGGTTATATTAACTGTTTGTCCTGGCAACCGCTCATAACATCACTGTAAATTATGTCATAGTGCTGTGGGGTTTCATTTCAACGTCAGATTAATTGATCTTAACCTCTTTTTTTTGTTTTTGTCTTGTATATCCTTACAGCCTCTTTAATAATGCTCAAAAAACCTTTTCATTGACACCAGAAATGTTTATTTTACCTCTTATTACACCAAAGAACCGTCACCAAGAGAGATGAACAAGAATGTGCACCATTCAGGGCTTGAGCACTAACCTTTGACCTTTGCTGAGAGGCTTTTACGCAATCCTCCACCATAAAGTCCCTCTATTAATGCAGACTAAGAGGGGAGAGCACAATCGAATGGCAGAATGGAGGGTTTATTGCAATAAGCTGTGATTGTGTTTGGCTCTGTGTAGGTTGGGCATCTCACAGCTGCTCCGTGTCATGTTTTTCCCCCCCCGTGCCCTTTATGGAGCCTTTCCTCTGCCCTAAAATAACAGGCCCAATAAAGAAACCCTCAACAAGTTCTATTCCAAATTATAAAGGCTGATTATAACCTTGCCAGGCGTTTTGGCTGAAATGAAAATAATGTTTTAATGGCTTTATTTGGCAGTTACACCTAAATGAGGGTTTTTCATTCGGTGTGGGTTTCCGAAATGAATCCATCTTTCTATATTGGGTTATAAAAGCAGAACCTGCTAAACGGAAGAGGCACTGTGTTGTTAATTCCCTTTTGTCTAAACTGTAAATACAGTAATATAGCAAAAAAATGTCTTGTTGACAGTTCAAGAAATGTGTCCTGTACACATTTTGTGAATGCTTTAAGTTGGTGGCGCGTCCCTCCCCACTTGATCGGATGAATGGCTGTCTTTGTTTGTCACTATGGTGTTAACAGGTTACTCTGACCCCTTGGAGTGCAGTGTTGGTTTAGAGTTACCCCTCCTTAGGTTAACACGGGCTGACGTTACTCCATTCATTCAAGTTTACGACTCCAGTGATGGCTCTGGGACCCCTCTGAGGGCGACTGCTCTGACAGGTGCCAGTGCACCCTATGTGGTCATTAAAAGTGTTTACGCTCTATTAGGCTTCGTTCGTTCATTCTGTCGGTCGTTCGTTCTTTCTATCTGTCGTTCGTTCTATCTATTCTATCTGTCTGTCTGTCTGTCTGTCTGTCAAAAAAACAATCAATTAATGACATAAAAAAAAAAATTTATGGAAATTTTTGAGGATTTTTCAAGTGTTGCATTCATAACATAAGAAAAAAAACAATTTGGCATAATACTATAATTACTGTAAGTTCAAATTTTAAAGGAACAAAATTCATAATGCTGGCTGTGTAAATGTTCCTTTTAACATCCAGTCGTCATTTACTCTTACATGTGCGATTAATATGCACCATATGTGCCTATAATATTACAAACCATAGATTATAGCTTTGCCATTATATTTTGTGACTCACCACTCAGATATTCTCTTATAATGTTATAAGGCCAATTATTAAAAGCCATAATCTTTTTGACGGCATCTAATGAATAGGCACTCTCTCCCTGTCTTTTGATATCAATACTTGTTCTCCATGAAATAACCAATAATATTAGAATCAATTATATTGTCTGCCAAAACGTTCAATATTACCGTCTTTTATGCCATTGTTTGTTGAAAACGCCATGGGCAAAAGCCCAAAATAAAAATTAAGAATTAGAAGTTGATTGATTTTTAGCATTTGTGCATATAAATCAGCAGAACACAGGATAAATATGTTTGAGTGTTGACAATATAACTCTTTTGGCAATAGATTTTTTTTATAGTTTTTTATTTATTTCTCTAAATCTATGACAATTCACAGTATATTTGCAATATGTATAAAATGAGCTGTCATTTACAGTAATTTTATTTTGTCTAAATTTGTTTTTATTGACAATATATCTTTCAATATATTTTGTATTCATATGTATTCATTTAAAACATATTTTTAATATTTTGTCTTAGAGTAGTTCACCCAAAAATGTAAATTCTGTCATAATTTACTCACCCTCAAGTTGTTCCAAACCTGTATGAGTTTTTTTCCTCTGCTGAACACAAAAGAAGATATTTTGAAGAATGTCGGTAACCAAACAGTTGTGGTGCACCATTGACTTCCATATTATTCTTTTCTTTTTCTACTATGGAAGTCAATGAGGGCCAGAAACGGATTAGTTACCCATATTCTTTAAAATATATTTTTTTGTGTTCAACAGAGTAAAGAAACTCATACAGGTTTGGAACAACTTGAGGGAGAGTAAATGATGACATAATAAAAAAATGTGGGTGAACTATCCCTTTAATCTGGTATTGCTAATAGCATATATTTTAATATTCCATATTTCAACTGGGTTTCCCTATTGAAATTAGCCCATTTTATGTTTTTTAATATATAAAAACATATATAACAAATTTTATATATATTATTGTAAAAAATAATTAGTGTATTAATCAATCAGATATTCACTGTGAGACAAACTCTGCCCATTTTCAGAGACTTTTCTTAAAACTTGACTGAGTGTTGTGTAGATGCCCAGTCAATGACATCACATTAAGAATGGCACATTGGTTTCCAGACATCTACACCCTTAAACACACGTGTGGCAAAGCCTTTATCGGACAACCCTTTATTGTATTATCGAACGAAAGTGTGTACACGTCTGAAACTGAAGCGTGTTAGTCTAATTATAGTCCTGTTATACAGCAGCTTTGGTGTGTCTGTCTGTCTCGTACGGGCCTGGAAACACAGTGGGCCCTTGTTACCAGTGGTCTCCAAATTAAATTTCCCATTCGTCTCTGTAACCCTTTCCCATAATTATGTAAATATGTTGTCTCTGTAACGTGTCCATATGATACTCAGTAAAGTGTAAGGTTGAGGAACGCAATAGCTGGAAATGTTTTGAATTAAGCTTGTTGGCATCTGTTTAAATTCGATGTATAACCACACCTTTGTTTTATTATTACAGGATTTGACAGAAAGAAGGGAAGAACAGAGAAAGGGAAATAAGTAGTGATAGAGAGGAAAATAAGTGGTAGAAGTGTTACAGAGGGCTTGAGATATAAGGGTCAAGGAACTTGGGTATCCATCCTTTAAACGTAATGCATATTAAAAAATGTATGAGCTCTCAAAATAGCTTTTTTTCCCCTGAGCTCTCAAAAGTAGTATTCTGATTTGGCATGAGCTTATTTGCCAATCAAGAAAACACATTTCAGTGTTATCACTCTAAATCCAATATTAAGTCCTTGTTAAAAATTTCTGTCCTCATATTTTCCGATAGTTTTGACAACTGTCAGCAGTGTTTTGAAGGTCGAGGAAACTAGGCTTAAAGATGACAACAGTTGTTAAACAATAAGAAGACAAAGATATTTGGACATTGTGTTGACTAGAAGAGTGTACTTATAGTGTACTACAGAACTTTTCTTTACTTTGTCTTTACTGTGTGTGTGTGAGTAAATAAAATAGAAATAGAAATAAACCATTTAGTTCAGTTTGACAACTTATGCTACAATGATAAACTGAAAGCTTCTGCTCAACAGAGCACTCGCAACAGGAGTCAGATTTCACTTATCACGTAGCGGAGTAAGGAGAGATGACTGACAAGATGATGGCGGAGGATTTGGTGTCAAAGTGATAAGTAAGCGCAACAGATCCTGAGCATCATTGACGAATATCTTTTCTTTTAAAATGTGTGGTAAATACAGCCTTTCCTTATACACAGAGTAGACTGCGTGATCACGAATACGAAAGCTAAAGTGAAAGGGGAAAGCGAGTGCTCATTCATATCTCCAAATGTCGTGTAAAAAATGTCATCAAGTTTCAACTCATTTGCTGTATCTGAATTGTATTTTTATTCTGTTGCAATGGTAATATTATCCACATGCTAAATATGCAAGGTTTTGATTGGCATCTTTATGGCCACAGTCCATTGAGAGTTTTCATGGCTAATTTTGTTAGCGTTGAAGCCAGAACGCCTAGCATGTGTTTTCAAGCAGTCACTGTGTTTTTCATTAGCCTGCTTCGTTGTGTATTGGAGACTTTAGCTGCTCAGTGAGGCCAAAGCTCTACATTATACAAGTTAACCTAGCCTGAAAGTCCATTCAGAATTGTTGCTTAGACGTTTATTGATGGCTTGAGTGTTTTGTTGCATATATTTACAGTGCCATGTTGGCCTCCGACACAATGAGGAACCTTTCGAGAGCACTTTCTGATTCTTTTGATGTTTGATTCAAAATAAGTACCTTGCACCATCGAAGCCAAGACATCTCCAGGCCGTTTTTACCTTCAAATCCTTTGCAACACTTGACATGTGCATTAGCCCTGATAGCTAATATATGCATGCCTTTCTCCTGAACAACCCGAACAATATGGTGCCTTTCTGATATACCGTTTTATGCAAGTGTGTTCCCAGTCTCCGGTGCCAAACAGTTAGGCTTTGGAGTCACAATGACTTTGGCAAAGCAAGTGAGAATCGAATGTAACCCAGATAATAATAGATGTTATATTATGGAGAGGCTTATCAGCACAAAATATAGACCAGTACCTCATTTGAGTTACGGGGAACTTTCAGCAAACAGAGTTATACAGGCATTCACCACCTTAATGAAGGCCTGTCTCTTTTTAAACTTTCTCAGGTGGGTATAAGCAAGTACAGTACTAAATGGTCAATGCATGGGCTTGACAAAAAATTCTTCCCTCATCTATTAATTTACAAGGAATGGCCCTGTAAGTAGTCAAATCTGAGGAGACATCTCTTTAGAAATGCTTTCTCGCTTAGAGCAAAGCCACCATTTTGTGGACTTATGAGACTGTATACCTTCCATATAACATGAGAAAAGGAAGTTAGACCAATCAAAAACCTGATTAAGAACATCCAGAAATTGATAATTTAACGAAGTCTTTGAAACACTTCGAGAGATGTTTGTGTGTGTCTACTCCCATAGTATGTTCCTGGCCCCTTTATATCTCTGACCTGGGTGGGTAACATAAGGAAAGCACCTGTGCCGGCCCCTCCTTAGCAGACTAATAGGGGACCATCCGGGGCCCCTGATTACCATCCCTTGGGGGGGCAAGAACTCGGCCAACCAGCAAAACCATTCCCCATGTCTATTTTTTATGAAACGTGGCAAGAAGGGAATGTCCTCATTTATACCTAAAGGATTCGTTTTTTATTGTAATTTACTGTAAAGTTCACTGCGTGGGTCCAAATCTCAGAGATCTCTAGAGTTTGGATCCAGAGCTGCTGCTCGGCCATCTACGTTTGTAAAATGACTCCGCTGATGAAAAGTTATGGCCTTGCAGATTTCCGACCTTCCCAAGCATCTGCCTCACTGTGTTATCAAGAGATTCTCTGCACCCCTTTGCATTGAATTGATGTGACTTTTTCGATGACAGAACCCTCATCAACACGACATCTGATGGATTAAAAAGGCTTCATTTGGGACACAGTCTTCATATCCTGTGACATTTCTAATTTCCCTCAAAAAATGAGAACCTCTTTAAGCCTTTAGTATGTAAGAAAATTGGCTGTGGCAGAAATGGGAAAAATAACACGGTGAAAGGGAAGAAAAGGGGAAAAAACGGTTAATTTGAATACAGACGATGGAACACAAATACAGCTGGGATACCAGGTGTTAAGATCATTTCTGTTAAATGTTTTTGTTATTTTGGGAATCTATATACACAGTGGAGTTCAAAAGTCCACTTGTAAAATTATATTATATTAATATATTTTTTTTTTTTTATGTATTATTTTGTATAATATTTTTTTTATATTTTTTATATATTTTTGTAATTACGTTGAGTTATATTTGTTATTATAGAATATTATTATTAATTTTGCATGTTAAATTAAGAATGATAGTCTAATAGGGAATGATGGTAGATGGACAGTCTCAAGCATCTCAAGTCTTATGTTAACCTCAAATTTTGACAGGAAAATGGAAAAAGTTACTTTCTGCCATATGAATTTGCTATAGTGCCACATTTGCACGCTATTAAGTTTGACCAATATGTTAAAAATTTTCAAGTCGTGACCCAACTCATTCCAGAGCTTCTCATGTTACTGGGACATCAAGACATGTTCGTTTGCTGTAGTATCCCATGAACCTTTTCAAACCTGCACTTGGAAAACCACCTGTCTATTATCCACAACCAATCTGGCCATTTCATTTATGTGGTTATTCCCATCCATAGAAGAAATTCAAGAACCTTGGTTGAGTCGAGTCTGGAGAATGTGCGGTAGGAGTCTAGAGCACCTGGGTCAAGATGCAGACACAGCAGAAGAAAGATCCTATATCGTTTTCATTCGTACACAGCATGCATCCACTACTTAGGTGTTATTCTCAGGTGACCTTATTCCAATACCAGCATCGAAAACAAACAGAACACCTCAGGCAAACAACAACCCATAGAACCACAAGGGGAAAAAGGCAAGAAGAAAAGTTTGTCGCCTTGAATCCTCGTATCTGACAATTTTATATAAAAAAAAAAATGCACATACTTTCAAATGGCCCTGCACTATAATGTTTATCGAATTCTCACCAAGGTTTTAAATCGCAGCAGATGCCTCGGTCGTTACACTAACACCACATCATTCACCCACGATTCACTTTGCTCTGTGTCTGTCAACACCCGCTTTGATTTAAAACTGTCTCCAGAGCGAAAGAAAAACTAAATACACTGTCGTGTTAGTTTCTCTCTTCTCTTTCATACATTTTTAAATCTCTATTTGCGAGAGCCCAGTGCCACCCGCTGCACTGTTTGTTGCTTCAACTTGTCAGCAAGTCAGGCTGTCGTTTTTAATTAAGGCCGACGTGCCGATCCGTGCAGGGCCAAGTTCCCCAAGACGCACCTATACTGTCTTCGCCGATGCCGCGTTTTTCGGTCTTCTGGATATTTATTTGTTTGTCCTCGAGCTCAGGGAGGGGAAAAGGCCAGTTGTTTGCTTAAAAATACTTTGTGTCAAGGTTTATACCATAATCTATCCCAGCGCTCTTTGCCAAAAGCAGTTCACGGTGTAATGTGAAGCACACAGGGGAAAGAGGAGCGCACATACCTCCGTCACGCAGCACGCCAGCGTTGGGCTCGTGGGCCAGATGTGCTCGGCTATTAAACACATGTAACAAAAATTGTAAGGATGAACAAAGCCAGTAATGAAATCAAATGTCCATGCCAAATGCCTTTGACTTGCAAGATTGCAGGAGCAGATTTCTTTTCCCGTAATGCATCGCTTTGTAGGGGCAGGCTGCCCGAGGGAGTGGGTGGGTGATTATTAATGACTAGTAGTTGAATTATCGACATGCCACTTGAGTTTTTTTTTTACGGTGTAAAACATATCTTTCCTTTTGTCCATTTATATGCTCATATATGTATGAATAAAAAGGGATTTTGTTGTTTGTGTGATATGAGAAGGGTTGGCGTGCAGATGGAGGAGGCACTCACAATGGTACTCTAGGACACACACACTGACGCAAGCTTACAGTCGAAACAATTGCGATTGTGCCCCTTTCGATCCAATGATGTCACAATTCCGCTCTTCCTTGAGCTTCCTATCGGGTTTCAGATCAGCACCCTTGGCTGCATTTCAGCTCTCAGTTTTGGAAGAATTACAATCCTTGAATGAATACACACACAAATGCTCCATTCCAAAACTAGTGATATGCCTACAGAGACAGTTTTTTAAGGCATCATGGGCCCACTCCCAATTTTTTGGGCTAAATACTAAGGCAGCGCCACATTTGTCGTTCACCAAAAAACCAATCCCATAATGCATTGTGATGAGCTCAGTGAAATAAATCCAAGATGGCAGAAAAAGTATATGAAATAAATCTAAATCTAAATAAATATACACTAAAGGTTTGGGGTCAGTAAGATTTTTTGAATACTTTTGAAGTCTCTTATGATCACCAAGGCTGCATTTGTTGAATCAATAAAACAATAAAAACAGTAATATTGTGAAATTATATGCAATTTACAATAATTTTTGTATTTTAATAACATTTTAAATGTAATTTATTCCTGTGATGACAGCTGAATTTTCAGCATCATTACTCCAGTCTTCAGTGTCACATGATCCTTCAGAAATCATTATAATATGCTGATTTCGTATTATCATCAATGTTGAAAACAGTTGTGCTGCTTAATAATTTTGTGTAAACTGATGCATTTTGTTTTAGGATTTTTTAGAAAGTAGAAGTAGAAGTAGAAAGTTCAAAAGAACAGCTTTTATTTGAAATACATGAACATTTTGATTGGTAGTGTATTTGATTCCATTAATTAAAAGTAAACAATGTGTGATTAAAAATGTATTTATAATAGTTCTTGTTCCAAAACCTACTGAGCAGCACTGCCATGCTGAGCATTATAACCACCATGTAATCTCATACGTGACTGATATATAATATCACTTTATCAAATATAACTTTGCGTTGAAGACTAAACACACAAGTGATTCAATAAAGCTTTATGTTTGCGTTTCGCTTAGCTTACAGTATGATACTTATAAAAACATGAAAAGAAAAATGAACTCAAAAAAAGAACATAACACATTTACACTTACAAATATCTCATTTTAATTACACTAAGCAATTTTTATTGATGCTTTTCTACATTGAATGAACTATATATCTAATCAAGATTCCTTTGTGCTTATTTAATTTTCGCAATGCATTCTGGGATTATAATTTTTTGGGGGCAAAACTTGCAATGCTGCATTAGAATTTGACCAAAACGAGTAATCTTCTGCCTGCAAAGCTAGCATTTTTAAGGTTTTGGAACAGACCTATAGACTCCTCATCAGGGAAGCTCATCAGGCAAACCGATAATGATCGTCTTCATCACCACAGAGTGAAAGCCACGTTTCCTAGCATTAGTGACGGTTCGTAAAAACATTCACGCCGAGTCAACGTTTTACGAGGGGGGCGGATTGGATTGTGTGTTTGGCTGTTCAACCATGTCCGTCCTACTTCATTTTCAGTTTCACTTTTCTGGAAACTCTCACCGACTTTTGGGTTTAATCTAATCAGTATCTTTGTCAGAGAAACACTGAACAAATATGGTTTTAGGCCGTCGGCCAGGCATAAGTGGTACACCCCGTTCTGATTCTAATACGGAATGTTGTTGCTGTTGGCACATACTTCCAAAGTCCTTTTTCCTTTTGGTCCACATGCGGATCCCAGCACATGGTCATCTGGTCAAAGCCAGAGGTGTACTTTTATCCATGAATGAATAAGGCTGTTAGTTCTGTGTGGAATTGACCATTTCATCACCAGTGGAGACTTGGAGCTGTGCCCTCTATAAAGAAACAAAAGGTAGATCCCAGGGGTCCTTTGTTGAAAAGAAACTACACATATTCACAGTGATGTCAAGTTGCTCTAGGGAGGCAAACAGAAATAGCACAATGAATACAAAGAAATGATGTTATACTGCTACTAACATTACGATATTTGCACAATACACATGACTGACAAATAGGCATCACATTCATTTTGTTAGTTTGTTGATGTTAAAACCATGTAATCCAAATGGATGGAAGTTTTGTATGCAATTCAAATACATTAAAGTATATCATTTTTTATATTTTTTTATATTTGGTGCCGTATCGACCAATTTTATATTGAGTTTTACCATTTTGGTTGATAGTGGATATATGTTGATAATGTATATGTAACATGCTCATTCCCCCAATTTCTGTCCAGTATTATGAAATAAACAGTCCTTTTTTTGGCCTGTAGCAGAGCACTAGCGAACCAATGGAAATGGCTTTTGCTCCGTGTTGTCATTAGTTATCACCTACTCCATTTTCCAAAGTATTTCTGTCTCTCATTTTCTCTCTCACCCCTGGTATCCCTATTGAATTCTTGGCCTTTAGGAGTGTGATCGTGGCAGCAGTATCAGTTGTAATTGAAATCACATGCGGATCATCTGTCACAGTGTTATTATGATTGATCTGGTTTTATGAAGACAAATAGAGGGTGCTGCCATGCGGCCAGATAAACCAGATGTTTGTCAAGGAGTGTCCTTAATGCATTAGTTGCCCTTGAGACCTCATGCACTTGCTTTTCAATTAAAATAAATTGACTGCTATTGTTGTGTTTCACCTCCAAGCCAAAAGGGGTGCTGTGGTTTTCTAAAAATATTGTTACTTTTACTGTTACATGTTTAATTCTCGCTTACTGTTGGGGGACTGTTTGGATTTTGGCTCTTGGGAAAGACAGTTTTGTCAATGCCATAGTCCAGGAAGGAAGAATGTTTTTTAAGGAGAGCAAGAGAAAATCTTGCTTTTTGGGGAAGAGTTGTGGGTTTTTTTCCCCCTCCCATCTTTCATTTGTTCCAGATGTGTGCCATTTCTCTCTCTCTTTCACTTCCTTTTTCTTATCTTTGTCTTTTTCCACAACTACATCCCATCCCCATCTGTACACACACACTCACGCTGTATTATTGTAGTTGTTGTAGTGTGTGTTGATGTTAACATGTCAGAGAGCAATGATGGCCAGTGTATTAGACTGAGCGATTGTACAAGAGGGGGAAATAAAATGTTTGAGCTTGTTAGGTCTTCTATCACAGAGATCAGTCTCGTATTTTCTTTGACAAAACATCTCTTTCTTTTACTCTTTCTCTCTGTATCTCTTCTGAAGCTCTCTCCCCTTCTTGTTTTCCCCTATAAAAGTGCTGTGTTATGGTATGGCACAGAATTAATTTTATTTTTTTACTGCGGCCAGTGGTTTACAAGGCTATAAGTGTGTGTGTGTGTGTGTGTGTGTGTGTGTGTGTATATATGTATGTGTATATATATATATATACACACACACACATATATATATTATTAGTTGTATGTTAATAAATTTAGAGTAGATGTGTATTAATTATGCAAAATTATTTAATAAAATATATTTATTTTAAATGCTTTATTTGGTTGCTTTACTGGTCAGTAATAATTGTTGTGTCAATTTTGGTTATGGTTCTGGGCAGTCCGTGAATATGCCTGAACAGCTCTAGGACTGCTTTCACTCTTTAAAAAATCCTCTTTTTTTATGACCTGATCTTTATTAAATATTAATTTGAAACTTAAGAGAACCAGGAGCTGGTTAATGTCTCCTGTCAGTGGTTCTGCAGCATGCAGACTAAATAACTTAAACATCTGCAGATGGAAATCCTTTGTGTGTGTGTGTGTGTGTGCGCAGTATGTTCACCTGTGGGGTAATGCATTAACCTGCTGCACTAGCTGAAGCCATATAGTGATTGTATAGTATACTCATCGTTCAGACAGGTGATGATGGTTGTAACAAACATATTTCCTCTGTGTTTCTCATTCTGCAGTTGAGGTATCAGCATGGGCTCTCCACCCCGGACCTACGTCAGACTTTACCCAACCTCAAAAACTTCCTAGAGCATGGACTACTTGTAAGATGGTGAGTTATATAACATTATTATTGGTGTTTGCTAAGCTGTGGACATAAATTATACCTCAATTTGTGATCAGACTTTTTTTTTTGTGTGGTGGTGGGTGATAAAACATAGACTTACTTTAAATGAGGGACCCAAGCCATATATAATGACTAGAATGTTATAGAGGCTTGGGAGTGGACTCTTGTAACCAAGTAAACACCTAGCAAAAACCCAGAACATCATAACAACGGCATAGCAGCATTCTGGCAACTATGTATATATGTACAGTGGGGAGAACAAGTATTTGATACACTGCCGATATTGCAGGTTTTCCTACTTACAAAGCATGTAGAGGTCATAATTCATGTAAGGTCATGTAATTTTTATCATAGGTACACTTCAACTGTGAGAGACGGAATCTAAAACAAAAATCACATTGTATGATTTTTAAATAATTAATTTGCATTTTATTGCATGACATAAGTATTTGATCACCTACCAACCAGTACGAATTCCGGCTCTCACAGACCTGTTCGTTTTTCTTTAAGAAGCCCTCCTGTTCTCCACTCATTCCCTGTATTAAATGCACCTGTTTGAACTTGTTACCTGTATAAAAGACACCTGTCCACACACTCAATCAAACAGACTCCAACCTCTCCACAATGGCCAAGACCAGAGAGCTGTGTAAGGACATCAGGGATAAAATTGTAGACCTGCACAAGGCTGGGATGGGCTACAGGACAATAAGCAAGCAGCTTGGTGAGAAGGCAACAACTGTTGGTGCAATTATTAGAAAATGGAAGAAGTTCAAGATGACGGTCAATCTCCCTCGGTCTGGGGCACCATGCAAGATCTCACCTCGTGGGGCATCAATGATCATGAGGAAGGTGAGGGATCAGCCCAGAACTACACGGCAGGACCTGGTCAATGACCTGAAGAGAGCTGAGACCACAGTCTCAAAGAAAACCATTAGTAACACACTACGCCGTCATGGATTAAAATCCTGCAGCGCACGCAAGGTCCCCCTGCTCAAGCCAGCGCATGTCCAGGCCCGTCTGAAGGAATGGGAGAAGGTCATGTGGTCTGATGAGACAAAAATAGAGCTTTTTGGTCTTAACTCCACTCGCCGTGTTTGGAGGAAGAAGAAGGATGAGTACAACCCCAAGAACACCATCCCAACCGTGAAGCATGGAGGTGGAAACATCATTCTTTGGGGATGCTTTTCTGCAAAGGGGACAGGACGACTGCACCGTATTGAGGGGAGGATGGATGGGACCATGTATTGCGAGATCTTGGCCAACAACCTCCTTCCCTCAGTAAGAGCATTGAAGATGGGTCGTGGCTGGGTCTTCCAGCATGACAACGACCCGACACACACAGCCAGGGCAACTAAGGAGTGGCTCTGTAAGAAGCATCTCAAGGTCCTGGAGTGGCCTAGCCAGTCTCCAGACCTGAACCCAATAGAAAATCGTTGGAGGGAGCTGAAAGTCCGTATTGCCCAGCGACAGCCCCGAAATTAATTATTTAAAGGGATAGTTCACTTTGAAATTAAATGTTGGTGTGTTTTAGCTTACCTCAAGGGCATCCAAGATGTAGGTGTCTTTTTTTCCGCAGTAGTTTCAATTTTGATATTTTTAGGTCAAACCGTTCTTGTCTGTCAGTCATATAATGCAGGTCGATGGTCAGTCTCAAAGAGCATGCACAGAGTCCAAATTAAAACAATTCCCCATCGTCCAAATTAAAAAAATTCCCCATCGTAAGTACACATTGATGGCCCAAGACACGAAACGAGCGGTTTGTGTGAGAAAACGAACAGTATTTATATCGTTTTTACCTCTTGAACACAGCTGCGTCCAAATGATCTGAGAGCGCGGGCGGGTATAGAAATATACACTAGATGTCGCATTGGCTACGGTTTCGCAGTAGCCAATGCGACATCTAGTGTATATATATATACCTTTAAAAATCATACAATGTGATTTTCTGGATTTTTGTTTTAGATTCCGTCACTCACAGTTGAAGATTACCTATGATAAAAATTACAGACTTCTACATGCTTTGTAAGTGGGAAAACCTGCAAAAATCTTTGAACAGCACTGACTTTTTTTTCTCTTATATTTATATTTTTCATAATTCCTATTTTCTACAGAAAATGTAAAAATATATATATTTTTAATATTTTCTTTTCATATTTGTTCTTTTATTTTTCTGAAAATGTAAAAAAAATTATAATTTTAATATTTTCTTTACATATTTATAGTCATATTTACCCTAGAATTTTTTTAATATTAATTATATTCATATTAATTTTCAGAAAATGTTTTTATTAATGCCTAGCAAGAAGCTATTTTTATGATTATGTTTTTGAACTGGTAAATCATTGTATCTAAAAGGTTTATAAACAGAACATTTGCTTTCTAAATCTGGAAACTGTTGGATATGCACTATGATTTACCGCTGTAGTAATACCTAGCCAGCTTGAGAAAGCAACAAAATTAACCTTCTTTGGATCTCTCCAGCTCTTTCTTGGTTCAGTGATAGATAAACCATCTATCTGAACGTTAATTTAATAATCTTTGTTTTGAAAGGAATGAGGCCAGCGTAAGTAAAATGCTTCAGTACCCTTCCCACCCCCCCACCCCGTCCCAAAAGTAAATGTTTAATGGATTGTGGAAACGCTTAAGATGGAACAGATGAAAGTATGACCTTTTGACCTTTTGAACTGTACAGAGTGGCAGGAAGTAAAGGAGGAAGTGGAAGTCCGGTGAACAGGCGGTTGCGCCGCATGGCTAAGCGAACCTGGAGGGCAGTCGTGTTGACTCGACGGTACGCTTAGAACCGTGAAAGAGCAGTTTCCGTCTCCCCTGGGGACCGTATACACAAACACAAAACTGCAGAACATTCCTTTCAACATCTTCCTCATACGGCCCCGCAGCCGTAAACCGTAACTTACAGCACATTGAGACCCTCTAAGAATCATGTTACGTTAAACAGATTGGCGGTCTGCTAGCGTTGACTCCTGAGTGAGTCAAACACGAGGTCTAGACTCGTTCTCCAGCGCAGGAAGCAACTCTCTGGATCCAGAGCTGAAATATGAAATATAGAGTAAATGGATTCTTTTATTTTCCGTTTGTTGCAGACTGCTTTTATTACTCTTGCATCCACTTCCTCTCCTACACTCCCTCCCCTCTCAGTTTAGATAATGTTTCCAGGGCAGGGGCCAGAGATGTGAATTATCGGCGCATAAAAATCTGCATCAGGGCAGCTGCAAGAGTTCCTTAGAGGGAAAAAGAAGGGGACGGGAATCGCAGAGAAAGCACGGGAAGATATGGGAATGGTGGGAGTACTGCACAGGTGTACCATGAGAACTTCTGTGGATTCAGAGGAGCTCATTTTGGGAAAATATGAAGATTTATTTTGCCCTTCTTCCTTAATCCCAAATTACGTTTATATAGTAAAGGGAGATGGTGGAGTTTTCGAGACAGGCTTAATTCAATTGTTTGATCTGGTCAAATTTGTTATAAAAGTTGACGGTAGGAACACATACATTGTACATTGCCCCCAATGTCTGAGTGTGTTCTGGAGTTTTGCACGTTGCATGTCTCACAACTGAATTTCTGAACAAGGGGTTATTAATATTTGATCCTTTAGCAGAACCGTTGGCTCAGATACCTGGACTCAGCATGCGTTTCAGCTCAATTTACAGACTGGACGATAAAGTAAAGATCTTTTTTCAGGGAAAACTAACTGGTTCCAAGTTTTTCAGAATAGTTTTTGGAATACACTATTTGGCACACCAAGTCTGAATGATAACACTGATCCATGATAATTTCCATTATGACATTGTTCGCATATTTATTTCCAATGGAACCACAAGTAAACTGTCAGTTTGGACATCGTCTGTCCTTTACAACCAAAAGTTCATGGTGTTGTACTATTGTGTAAAGTTGGACTACATTTCTCCAACTTGGAAACTCTAGGAAGCAAATTTTGCTGAGTTGCGTGTATGTGATGAAATAAACATGGCGGCAACAAAGGAGTTATTTGGTAAATGGTGACTTAAAATTATCAAAATTAGTAAAATAAAATGCATCAATTACTCAATTCCTACATTACAGAACTTGTTTTGCAAACTTGTGCAGAGAGAATTTAAAACACGGTAAATTATGCACTTTTCGTAGATGTACAGTGTGAAAAATGCTGATTTGCTTCCTTTCATATCACCCTTGACCCTTAATGGTAAGAGAGCTAAAAAAAAGAAGAAAAAAAGTAGGAATATCCCACATATGACTTGGGTTTTTGTTTTTGTCACATTAAAATCGGCATGAAACGGAAGTTGTGATAGTCTTTTCTTCCCTATTATGATGTATATCTGAGTGAAACAGCTTCGAACTGGGCCTTGATTTTGTCCATTGGTAATTGACTGGATCGTTGGATCATTGTGGTTTGCTATTGGTCGCTCTCAGTGGCAGGTTTCCCCGCCCTCACGCCAGTAAACATGTCATCAGAGAAGAGATGTCGCTGCAAGTGGGAAGGGAAGTTATTTTGATTAAAGATTATGCAGGCACATTAAATTACAAAAAGATGAATCATTTATAAAAACACTGCAATCTTCCATAAAAAAAAATAATATTCGTCAATTGGATTTAATGGTGACTTTAAAAATGTCACATTAAATAATGTTTGCTCAAGTTAAAGTCTATTAGAACCAACAAAGCCCATGCAGAATCTGTGCGCTCCCGTCTGTTGAGCTTTCTGTGGGTGAAAATTGTATGCATCTTTTAGTTTAGTCTAAAATGTTGACATGGCAGAGTCCTGTCGAACAAGCTCAGAAGCTTATCTCACATCTCTAACTGATCCTTTCACCATCCTGTTGCTTTTTCCCATTCAAACACTGATTGTCAGCGAGATTCAGTCTTCGCTGCCTTCCTCTGGAGCCATAATCGGTTTCATGCGTTCTGGCGGTTTCCAGTTGGAGCGGGAACAGTCTGAGATGCCAAGTAGGGAAGAAGAGCAAAACGATGAGAGAAAAAGTCAGAGTTTAGAACAGTGGATGGAGTATAAGAAGAAACAGAGAGCGAAGATGGTGAAAGGCAGACGGGGGGGTGCAAGACATGGTGCCGCTGTGTTAATGACGTGTCCTGCCGAGTTCAAAACGAATATGCGAAACATTCTCTTATTTATGGCACAGGACTCTGGCAGCGCTTTAGAGGTCCTGCAGCCCCACTGTGGAGCTCCTGAGAGCGGGTAAAGACAGGGAGGCGCAGGGGGGACTGTGGAAGTGAAGGGGCTGATGTGACTCAACACCCCAGGATGGAAACTCGAGGGTGGGGTTGGAAGTTCTGAAGAATCTCCTGGAACTCTGATGAAAGTGCAACACTAACACCCCATAAATCTTTTTCAACCCTTCTTGTTTTTGTTTGGTTTAAATCTAAACCCGCCCACCCAATTTAGCCTATAGCGCTGACCCAAATTCACAAGCTCCACCCATCTACAGTAAGTTCTGTAACTTGGCACCATAGGTGGATTCTTTTCCATCCATTTTTTTTTTAACATGATTCATCAAGCAACTGTTTTATTATTGATTTTCACAACACGCTTTTGCTAATCCAGTATATAAATGGCTGTCAAATAGCTTGGAGGAAGGCCTGATTCATAACAAACAATGTTTTTGGATGTCCACCCATAGTAATCCCTTAATCCTGGGTACACTTAGAAATATGGGTCCTTTCAATGTTAAAATACCTTCTCTTATGCCAGTTTAATGTGCAAAGACAACTTTAAATTAGCCAATCTTGGTTGAAACACAGGTGTCTCACATAAAATTATAAATGTATATACAATGTATACACACACACACACACACACACACACACACACACACACACATTGTATATACACACTACTGGTCAAAAGTTTTATATCGGTAAGATTTTTGATGTTTTTAAAAGAAGTCTCTTCTGCTCACCAAGGCTGCATTTATTTGATAAAAAAAACAATAATAATAAACCCAGTAATATTGTGAAATATTATGACAATTTAAAATGACTGTTTTCTATTGTAATATATTTTAAAATGTAATTTATTCCTCAGATGAAAGCTGAATTTTCAACATCATTACACCAGTCTTCAGTGTCACATGATCCTTCAGAAATCATTCTAATATGTTGATTTTATGCTCAGAAAACATTCATTATTATTTTCAATGTTGAAAACAGTTGTGTACAATTTTTTTTTCAAAATTCTTTGATGAATAGAAAGTTCAAAAGAACAGCATTTATTTAAAATAGAATATTTTCTAACATTATAAATGTCTTTACTGTAACTTTTGATCAGTTTAACTCATCCTTGATGAATAAAAGTATTGATTTATTTTATTTCTTTCCTCCAAAAATAAAATTACAATTCTTACTGACCCCAAACTTTTGAAGGGTAGTGTTTAATGTTACAAAAGCTTTCCATTTCAGATAAATGTTGTTCTTTTGAACTTTCTATTCATCATAGCATCATCAACTGTTTTCAACATTGATAATAATCATATATGTTTCCTGAGCATCAAATCATCATATTAGAATGATTTCTGAAGGATCATGTGACACTGAAGTGAAGACTGGAGTAATGATGCTGAAAATTCAGCTTTCATCACAGGAATAAATTACACTTAACTATATATTCACATAGAAAACAGCTGTTTTAAATTGTAATAATATTTCACAATATTACTGTTCTTGTTTGTATTTTTAATCAAATAAATGCAGAAGGTGAGCTTGGTGTGCAGAAGATACTTCTTTTAAAAACATTAAAAATCTTATCGATCTATAACTTTTGACCGGTAGTGTATATGTGCAAAAGTCTTAGGCATGTTAATACCCAAATCCAGAAGAACTGCGGGAACGTCTCCAAGATGCTTGAAGAAACCTTCCTTAAATCACAAATAAATTCAATTTGTGATTTTATTTTTGAAAGCATTCTCACTTTACAGCATTTTAACACAAGTGCCAGTACTTTTCACAGTACTGTAGCTTTGCAGGAAGGTTTCTTCAAGCATCTTGGAGACGTCCCCACAGTTCTTCTGGATTTAGTTTGTCTCAGTTTTTTCTGTTTCTTCATGTAATCACAGACGGACTCGATGATGGTGAGATCAGATCATCCTGGCTGTTGTCAGATTCCTTGTGCATACACAAATCTCACTGGATTATTACAATTAATGGCAAAAAGAAGGTTTGGAAATGTTAACTGATATTTCCTACACACACACTCTACAGCAAAAGTGTGCTAAAAGGATATTAACATGCCTAAGACTTTTGCACAGTACTGTATGTATGTATATTTAGATTACAACATATAATTTTATTTCAGTTGCAGCTCACAAACAAAGTTATAGGTATTGAATCTGAGTGAAGAAATCTTGGAACTGTCCTGACAGATTTGCACAGTGGGATGAAGCTGTCTCTGTGAATAACATATTGATAGGTGTTTGTACTTACATCTGGTGGAGCGTCCCTCCATAATTCCATCAGCATTCCTCCAGTGTTCCTTTATTCTTTACAATCCTCTCAGCCATCCCGCCAAGAAAGCATTCCGATTACAGAACTCAAAGCAGACCCCGGTCGCCATGACAACTTTAGCCATCATCCCAAGTTTCCGGAAACAGTCTCCATAAAATCTCTAATCTCCATAACATGCAGGATGTGTGATCATTCCTGTCAACGTTTTGAATTTTATGTCAATAGGTAAATTAGCGCAAAGGCATTTTTGCGATGCTGCTTGACTCTGAATGAAGACCAGCCCTTCTATAATGTGAAAAAGATGCTTCTCTCAGTTTCTCGGATCCAAAAAGAACAGAAAATGTCATATTTCATTTTCCTAGTCACACCCTCCTCAAGCGAATGAAGGAACGCTGCTCCGCTCACTTGCAAAACTATTTTTGATTACAATATAAAATAAAATAAAATTTTCAGTTATATTAATGTAATTAAATAATCGTCAATTAAAAAATTCTCAATTCTATTATTATAATTACATAATAATATAATTGTCCATTTTTAGAATAGGCAATTATTGTATAGTGTTAGAATTTGTTATTATAATAAAAAGATGATACTCTTATGATTATTATTATCTGAATGTCTGCATGTATTTGTCAGTATGCTATTACGCGGACATATTTGCAGGGCCGTTAATATAATGTTTGTAGAAGAGGTGTAAGGTCTTAAGCAAACATTATTCAAACTATCTTTTTTATTTATCGTCATCCTTTTTCATTTATTTTTACTTCTCACCCAACTGTGGAGAATTTGTGGTTTCCCAAATTCCTCCTGGGTAGTTTGAGTCTGTTTCACAATAATACACACACCTCTGCCGCCGTTATTCTTCCACAGCCCCTCCGGTTCGCTCTCGGACCACCACCCATCCTCACACAGGAAGCCCTGAGATACGTTCCCTTCTCCCTGCCAATGCTCTGCTCTTGGAGGGAGGGGAGGGGGTGGGGGTGGGGAGGGGTGGGGACAGCCTAATTGGCCCATATTAAGAGCCAAGTTTAAGTCCAATAGAAAAAAATGTGCTGCATGAAAAATATTATGACGGTTCTGGGAGATCAGTCTGGCATGCTTGAGCGCAAAAAGCCCCCTCTTCTTCTGTCCCGACTCTACCTCACAGGCGATCTTTAGCCCCACACCATCCACCAGCACACACCGGCCCCTTGCTCTTGATTAAGGGTTGCGGTTTGACACATGTTTAGAGGAACTCATTTATAAGGGGAAGCACTGTGTAACAAATAGCCTCCTGCTCCAAACAAAAAATGCTTTATTTTTCCCTGCTAGGGGGGGTATGACGTCTAAACACTTGGCTAGATGGAGCCCATATGTTTTACATATCTACATAACACATGCATAAGTTGGTCGTTAGACAGTATTTAAGATATTTTTAAATAACCAGCTTCTTATTATAATCTGTAATCATATACATAAATGATTTTAGTCTAAGAGATGGAGTTTAACGACAATCAGAGGTCGTCTTTAGTTGACCATAGCCGACACATTTTTGAACGCCACCCTAATGCTTTGCAGATTCATCTGACTGCTGTTTTGAAATGCTATGGTTTTGCTCACAGTAACATTTCATTTGGAACATCTCTCTCAATTTCACATCTGAAAACTGGATCTAATTACGTGCCGAGCGGTCTGAGTGCAAGAAGAATCATTTGGGAAATCGAATATACGGTACACGACACGCCATGGTCAACCATTAGATGTTTGTTTTCAGTGAACTGATGAGGAATTTGGGAGCATGTTTCTTTGCTTATTCTTGGTAATGAAATTCATTGTTGCGGTTGGACAACATTAAAGCTGCCATATAGCAATGCAGCCTGTCCAGACACACAGGAATAAAACCGCATATCTCTCCACCACACATATTGTACGGCTTCGAGTGAATATCCTCACTGCCGTAATGAAGACACAAAAACATACGGACAATAGATTACATTGTATATCGCCTACAATTGAAAAAGAAAAAAACAATGTGAAAGAAATAACTATACATCCATAAACATTTCAAACAGTATGTTAGTTTCAACGAGTGGTATCCAGTTGTCATCTCGGAAATCAAGCAGTTTCTTTACCTTTTAAATCCATTTTTTGTGTACAAATATTTTTTTTCTCATAAGCAAATGGAAAATCTATTTAAATGCATTGCATTGTGAGACTCACTGACATTTTATGTGAGTGTTAACAGTTTATCTACATTTATCCATTTTAATTATAGCGGAAAAGAACTGCTTATTGAATTTTTAAAATGGCATTTTAGGTACACTAGTAGTTATCGGTAAGTTTCACTTCAAAAGTAGTGGTCCGTAAGTTTTTAACAAAAAAAATGTTTTGTTAGAAACTTGTACTCACAAAGGCTGCATTTATTTGATCAAAAATATAATAAAAACCGTTACAATCTGAAATATTTTTACAATTCAAAATATCAATATATGTATAATGTAATTTATTCCAGTGATGGCAAAGATTATTTTTCACATAATCAGAGCTCACTCTAATATGCTCAAGAAACATTTCTTATTATTACCAAAGTTAAAAACAGATTTGCTGCCTAATATTCTTGTAAAAAATATAATTAATTTTTTCAGGATTATTTGATGAATGCAAATTCATTATTTAAAAGGAAATATTTTGTAACATTATCAATGTAAAACTTTTGAATGGTTCTATGGGGTATTTTACCTTGAGCCTGACATGCTATTTTTTTTTTTTTTTTTTTTACATAAGATAACGAGACAGTTTTTGCATGTGCATGGTGCTTCTTGTATAACTTTGCAGCTTGTTTCAGCTCTCTGTGAAAGCTTGTGAAGGATGACTAATCTTATACAATTGTTTTACTTTCTAGACGTCATATTTCAGATGATGTATGTAGTCCAACAGCTGTGTGTGTTTTAGGGGGGTGTGAGTGTATTTGTTTGAGTGTGTGTGTGAGGTTGAGGATCAGAGACTCTTGCTGAGCTCTCCCAGGCTCTGAATGTGTATAAATGAATTATGAGATGATCCATCAGCAACAAAGAGCTCCACTGACATCAGCATCTTCACACTCTCGAGTTTCTTTCCCATCTCTCGATTTCTTGCCCTCCCGATTCTGAAGCGAATTAAAGGTGATGGAAAATCATAACTGTATGCCTCTGTTTCTGTTCTTCTCTCAGTGACAGGCACCATGTCTCCATGTCCATCCCCGTCCCTCTGAAGTCTCATCTCAGCGTTTCCACCGCATCCGAAGTGGGACTTCCAACCCTCTCTAGTTCCCCTGAGCGGGACGTCCAGAAGCGGTCTGGCTCAGATGCGGATAAACAGAAATACCGAACCCCTCCGCCTAGTTACAACACCACTATGGCACAACCTGACCCCATGACCACTCCGGAGATTCCATCAGCGCCGTCCACGGAGATTACGAGCGTGGAAGTAGGTAAGACTGTAGAAACACATGGGGATGGAGAGACTGTTCCCGAGACACTTACGGAGAAACCTCTGGAAGTACCTACAGACATAGCCAGTACATTACTGTCTGACTCCTCACCTCAGCACGCAGGGGCCATGAACGGCTCGGCCGTGCCCAGCGGGGGGATGGGATTGGGTGTTGCGAGCGGAAGTGAGCTGTGCTGCTCCGTAGAGCAGGCGGAGGAGATTATGGGCACTGAAGCCACGGGGCTGGGATTGGGACTAGGTTTAGGGTTGGGATTGGGAGGCGGCGCCAGACTGGACGATTACCCATGCATCCCCGTGGAGCACGCCATCGCAGTCGAGTGCGACGAACAGGTTTTGGGAGAGTTCGACGCCGCCGGGATCGAGGAGGTCTCGCGGCGCATCTATGCACTAGAGAACATGTCTAGCTTCCGACGGCCTCGGAAGAACTCTGAAAAATAACTGGGATACAGGACGTGGCCCTGGAAAAAACGGGTCAGAAAGTGACGGGTGTCCAAGTTGGTTGGTGACACAAGGCTGAGCCTGCGTAATATTTCACCCTGACTGCAACAAGTATAGACATTACATAAAGAAATATATTATTATTAATATTGTTATAATAATCATTAATATTATTAGGAAATATCTGGAATATTGACCAATTTGCACTTCTCAAAGCATTTCTATAATCCTTTAAAGTGAAATAAAGAGAATGTTTGTGGTTGAAATGCGTGCTGGACGTCTTTCTGGGTGAATGGATGCGCAGTCTTAATGAGATAGTTCAACCAAAAATGAAAATTCTGTCATCATTTATTCACCCTAATGTTGTTCCAAACCTGTGTGACTTTCATTCCTCTGTGGAACACAAAAAAATTATTTAGAAGAACTATTTTGGTCCATACAATAAAAGTCAACTGGATTCATCCGGTTTCCTTCGGTGAAAGGTGTGATTCATTTGACTCAGCACAGAACAAAATAGTCTAAACACAGAATTTAGAAAATGCAATGTATATTAGTAAACAGTATTTTTTTATATAGTATTTAGTAAAATAAAATAATAATAATTATTATTAATAAATCGTGGCAATGAATCGTTAATTCGTTGCCACGGTATACATATTTTCAAGTCATGTGCGGGGCTCTGTACTCAAGTATATTCCTTTACTAGTTTGTTTAATTTGTTCAATTTAATTTAATAAAATAAAAAGATTTAAATGGCAATAATAATATTTATTATCAATATTATATATTCCTTTTGAACGGGTCGCAAATAACAACAGCTTGAATAATTCAAAATTATTGAATAAAAAAAAATAATTCAAACTATAAATGGTCTAGATTGAGTTTTTCTCTATATCCTTGTGCTCAAGCTAATATTGATCAGCATGCTAATATTAAAACTTTTTTTAAAAGTTAAAAATCACTTGAGACACTTTTCAGAATGTCTTCTGATGTGTTCCAAAGAAGAAAAAGTAGGTATGGAACAACCTGATGGTGATTAAATTATGACAGAATTTTCATTTTTGGGTGAACTATCCCTTTAAATGCCACTCAGTGTTACAGCGGGAGCTCTGGTCCACCCGGATCAACCTGAGAGCAAACCCTGATATATACCAGGCCATGCGGCGGGAGGAATGGCTGTTGGTCAGGGTGGGCGGAAAGGGCGAGGAATGCCCGTGTGCCAATGACACCCTTTCTCATGCTGCACACCCGAGTCCTGCCTCAAGAAGATGAAAAACATGCACATATTGCGCAATCTCAGTTTTTTTCCCAGTCTGACCGTTGCGAGACCTTGTATTCTCTCTGATTTATTCACCCAGGATTATAAAATCCTGACAGCTGTGCTTCACACACAGTTTGATGCCTTGCCAACACTGGATGTGAGTGGCACATCACCACCTAACAAATCTCAATAGCTCCTATTGTAACCAACAAATCTGTCTACACTTGAAGTGTTCATTGTGTCGCATTGTTGACGGCCCGTTTTTATTTTTGCACCCAATTCTCAATTGTTAGTTTTTTTTGTGCAAAATATTTTTGTTACAGGCTTTTGCCCGTTTCTTTTTCTTCTTTTTTTTTTTTTGTGCTGTACAGCCACTCCAGCTTTGTTTCCCATCTGTTTAATCTAAATAAATCAATTTCATAAATGAATTAACTTAAATCATCTTTTGTTTTTTTTAACATATAAATAAGCAGTTGTAACAATATGTCTAAAATTGTTTTGTTCTTCTAAAAATAACCTATACAAAGTAAAATGGCATACCTATGTGGAAACATGCGACATCAGTCACTTTCAGAATAGACATGGTGTTAAAAGATCTAGATTACCATGGGCTTAAACAACAGTTTAGGCAAAACCTTCATGGTTGCGAGATCTTTATTCTAAAACTAACTTTTTCCTTGAAGGTGCTTTAATGTCAATGATCTTGCCCACTGTATACAGTTATTCAGCTATTAGAAAAACCAAAATACAAATGATGTGCACTGCATACTGTTGAAGAGGAGCAGGATGGCCGTTCCTCTGTATTCACTGCAGTTTTGTCTCGATTATGGCATTATTCCTCATTGTTTTGTCTTGCACACTACTCTTCAATGTAATTTCCTCTAAAAACAATATTCATCCATCTGCACAACTTTTAAAAGCCATTTGTGTGTGTGTTTTTCCCTAAGCAGTATTTAATTCGTATATTTATAATTTGGTGTCCTTTATTCTAATCTGCTTTTCAGGTATACACAAGAGTCCTCTTCCATAAGAATCACATCATGAATGTAATAAACACTCTTAAGAAAAGGACTAAGTTGTCAGGAAGGACTAGTAATGGTTGACTTTTACATAATTTCATCCTGGCCTGAAACCCTTGTTTGATTCCCTGTCTCTTTTAGATTTTCTTTGAATGACTGTTGATACATGATGTATTTAAGACAAATACAAAGAAGTTTGTTTCCATAAATTGCTGTGACACTGTACATATACTTTTGTATGAAAGGTGTTTTATTAAAGACCAGTTAAATGATATGACTGAAGTTTTTCATTCTCTTCTTCTCACCTCTTTTTGTCTCTAAATCTGGTCTATATATGGCGGGATCTTGAGAGAGCTGTGCATCAACAGATGCCCACAAACCTCAATGAACTGAAGCAATGTTGTAAAGAAGAGTGGGCCAAAATCCATTAACAATGATGTGAGAGACTGATAACGTCATACAGAAAATGATAACTTCAAGCAATTGCTGCTAAAGGTGGTTCTACAAGCTGTTAAATTATAGAGTGTACTTGGCACAGATCGGTTCTTCTAACGCTATGGCATTAACCAGTCAGACGTACTTCTTAATCCATGTAATCATATATTTCATACCCTAGCCTGTGGTTTCCCTTCTGCGTGATTATGAAAATTTCTGTTTACCCCTCCTCCTCCCCAGCGCCACCTGTAGAGATCTGCTAGCATGTCCTTTATTTATGTTATTTTAACTAAGCTGAACAAATTATTGTATTTGCTCAGCAATGTAGCAGATCTCGTCCAGAAAAATCAAGCATTTGTACATTCTATGCCATGTGCCAATAAATGCTGGTTAAAAAATATTCACTCCAGAGAGTTGTCATGACTGAAAAAAAAAGATATACAGTACAGGCCAAAAGTTTGGAAACATTACTATTTTTAATGTTTTTGAAAGAAGTTTCTTCTGCTCATCAAGCCTGCATTTATTTGATAAAAAATACAGAAAAAAACTGTAATATTGTGAAATATGATTACAACTTAAAATAATAGTTTTCTATTTGAATATACTTTAAAAAATAATTTATTTCTGCGATGCAAAACTGAATTTTCAGCATCATTACTCCAGTCTTCAGTGTCACATGTGACATCCAGTCTATCCTTTGGAAATCTTTCTAATATTCTGATTTATTATGAGTGTTGGAAACAGTTCTGCTGCCTAATATATTTGATGAATAAAAGGTTAAAAAGAACTGCATTTATATAAAAAAAAAAAAAAAAATTCTAATAATATAAATCTTCTTTACTATCACTTTTTTATCAATTTAACACATCCTTGCTGAATAAAAGTATTGATTTATTTCAAAAAAAGAAAGAAAAAAATTTCTGACCCCAAATTACAGACCAGTAGTGTATATTGTTGTTACAAAAAAAAATTGCTTCTTTTATTTTTTTACTTTTTTTTTTACTTTTTATTCATCAAAGTATCCTAAAAAAGTATCACAGGTTATGAAAAAATATTAAGCAGCAGAGCTGTTTCCACCTTTGATAATGAATCATCATTAGAATTATTTCTAAAGGATCATGTGATAGACTGAGAAATGATCCTGAAAATTCAGCTTTGCATCACAGAAATAAATGATAATTTAAAGTATAATAAATTGAAAACCAATTATATTAAATTGTAATAATATATCACAATATTACTGTTTTTTTTTTTTTTTTTTTTTTTTTTTTTATCAAATAAATGCAGGCTTGATGAGCAGAAGAAACTTCTTTCAAAAACATTAAAAATAGTAATGTTTCCAAACTTTTGGCCTGTACTGTATATATATGCATGTGTGTGTAGTCTATGTATGTGTATGTTTGCCTACAGAACAACCACTGGCTCTGCTCCCTTTTACCTAAACTAAACTTCAGACTTGCGTGCCATCCAGAAACTTGCTCTCTGCAAGCGAACGTCATCTCGTTGTGCCATCTCAAAGAGGCACAAAATCTCTTTCTCAGACCTTTACCTTGACTGTTCTCTGCTGGTGGAATGATCTGCCCAACTCAACTTGAGATGCTGAGTCCGTAGCCATTTTCAAGAAACGGCTGAAAGACATATTTTTCGCCAAAACTTGATCCATTAATTCTATTCTATATCTATTTATATAAAAAGTTCGATTAAACTGAGAAGGGTCATAGCACTTGCATATTGTTGTCCTATTGTTAGTTTAACTGCTTCTATTCTCATTTGTAAGTCGCTTTGGATAAAAGCGTCTGCTAAATGAATAAATGTAAATGTATATGTGTAATTATATGTAGTAATTTCTATATATATTTATTTCATATATTTGTATGTAGTATATTTTAACACAATTACTTATTATAGAATTTATAGGCTCTGTCAATTGCTTACATTTCTTAAATTCTATTTAATTCTGCTTAAGCCCTATAAATAATCTATTATGTGTGATTCTGTGGCAGATATAATCATTTGGTGCTGTTGTTCTCACAGAGTGCTGCTACTTTAATAAATCGCTCTGCAGGAGGCGCCTAATGTGAACACGACCACAGATAAACAGTGTTCTGTCTCCCAAGACAGAGGAGCTGTGGAGTGAAGACTCTTTCAGACTCGTCCCTGTCCTTCTGGATAGTTAATCCACTGCAGGTGTGAGGAATTCTGGGATTGAAGGCAGATCTAGCAGTTGGCTTCGCTGGAAAATCACGTCACCCCATCTTAGAGGCAGCAGAGAAGCAGGTGACGGCACCGCCACGGCAACAGAATTGCTGGAATGTGTGAATGTGTCTGATGTATTATTATGGGATGGGGAGACCGCATTAGAAAACTTCTTGAACTTTTCATGCTGTCATAAGAGTGTCACTGATTTGGCACAGCTGACTGAGTCTGGTTCGACTCCTGTTTGAGGCTATGAATAGGCTATTCAATATATTTTTTTGCATACATTCCGTGTTGAATACGCTAAACTGTAGATTTTGATCAAATAAAATCCTTTTCACACAAAATAAGAATAAAAAACTATACACTATATAAAACAAACCACTGCAAAAGACATTATGAAGCTCATTTTTGTTGTATAGCTTAAAGGGTTAGTTCACTCAAAAATGAAAATGCTGTCAATAATTACTCACCCTCATGTCATTCCAAACCCGTAAGACCTTCGTTCATCTTCGGAACACAAATGAAGATATTTTTTATGATAGTAAAGATCTACGATGTTTGCAATGGTATTACCACTTTCAAGGCCCATAAAGGTAGTAAAGACATCGTTAAAATAGTCCATGTGACTACAGTGGTTCAACCTTAATGTTATGAAGTGACGAGAATAACTTTTTGTGCGCAAAACCACCCAAAAATAATTACTTTATTCAACAATTTCTTCTCTTCCGTGTCAGTCTCTGTTCACGTTGTAAACGCAGTGCAACGCTTCAAGGATCTACAGAACGCAGGCTCAGTATTGGCCGGCTCCTGCCTCGGCACCACACGCAAGCATCGTGTTTCTCATGTGAAAAGCGTCAGAGACTCACACGGAAGGGAAGAAATTGTTGAATAAAGTCGTTATTTTTGTTGTTTTTTGCACATAAAAAGTATTCTCATCACTTCTTTTGCCATCTGAACTTTCAGAAAAAGACAAAACTTGGTATTTGACAGTGTGAATTTTATACCTCCATGTTGTTTGGTTGCAAAAAATTTGGCGTGAAAAGACCTTGAGACTGCCATGTTAACACAGTGCAGCTCTTTCTTGTTGAATGCGTTCTTGATCCGCTGTATGTTAATTCAGCTCATTCATGTGTTGCAGTGAAATCAGTCCAGTCAGTGTGTGCGTCTGCTTTTCTGTTCCTCATCAACAGCACCTCACAAAAGCGTCCAGCACCCAATGGCCTCAGAGACACACTTGCACGCTCAGCCTGTGCACGATACTGTTAAAACCTATATTTGGATTACAACTGAACAATAACTCCCCATAACACCTCTACATGATGGGAGTGTGGTGTGAAAAGGGAATTGTTGAGAAGTTTCAAATTCAAAGTAGCAGGGTGCTTTAAGATTTTTGTGTTCTTTCAACAACCGTTAATAATTGTCATTAGTAATGCTACTTCGTTTAGCCAATTTGCAAAGTTTCTCAGCCAAATTCAAGCCAACAAAAATGTCTAATCATTGTAATCTTTTATATAGTTTCATATGACACTTGATGTAAAGTCTAAAAAAATATTTAATATTAACAAAGTAGGCCTATATTTAATTTTTATTATTAAATATTTATAGAATATAATTTTTTATAAATTTAATTTATCTTTTACTTTTTGACGTAAAGTTGTATTGCATAATTTTTCATGCTAATGCAGTTCAACAAGGTGGTTTACACCGCGCTCTCTCGTCTCGTATGTTGTCTCGTTTTGGTACTTAAATAAAAAATTCAGCTGTAATTAACACTCAAAATTCTATTTTATTTTGTTATCATAGCTGTCGAATCACAGCTGAATTTTGGATTTAATTCTTCATGTTGCAATGCAAGCTGAAAATGAATGACAGCTCTGTTAGGATAATTGGGACAACATTTGGATGAATATTGTTGGTCTAATATGTGTTTTGATGTAAATAAAAAAAGCTATTTCAATATCTGTGACTTAAAAGGATTGTTCACCCAAAAATGAAAATTCTGTAATTAATTACTCACCCTTCATATCGTTTTGTTCATCTTCGTAACACAAATTAAGATCGTTTTTGATGAAATCGGAGAGATTTCTGTGCTTCCAGACAGCTACACAGCTACTGTAACACTTTGACGCTACAAAAAGTTTGTAAAACTAATCAATAAGAATCGAGCGGTTGAGTTCGAATCCACAATCGCTTTATATGATGAACAGTTTTAATTTAGGGTTTTATTCGCATATAAAAATAGCCTGGTTAAAACCAGACCATTCTCAGTAGTAACTGAGTTATGGTCTGGCAAAGCTTCATTAATAACTCATTTCCAAAGGGGCGTCACCAACGGACGTCGCTTAAATGCCTATGGGCGCAATTGGATAGACCTAAAACCAATCAGAGCGATCGTCATCGTGTAAAGCCATATGCTGCGTCCCAATTCGTCTAAGTTACACTACGCCATAAAAGTATGTACTCTTTTTGTGAAGAAAAGGTATTTACTTTTGAATGTGTAGCAAAAAAGTAGGCAAGCTTTGGGACATACTACTTCGTCATCTTTATGGGACGGATCTGTCGCGTGAATCCTGTCACGTAAACTGCCCTGTCAATCATCTTTTCACAGTTAAAATCCTCTATTAAATCTAATTTCATTTCCTACCGTTTTGGAGAGAAATATAGTAGCACGTTCATCTGCCAGTGGGTCTTTCATGGAGACTGTCCTCATGTGTTTGCAATTTTAATATGCATTTAAAAGTTGCTGCGCTTCACCAACGGACGTCGCTCAAATGCCTCTGGGCGCAATTGGATAGACCTAAAACCAATCAGAGCGATCGTCATCGTGTAAAGCCCGCCCCAACGTTTCTGATTGGTGTCGCGATTTCGAGGGATTAGAAATGGGCTTGAATGAGCTCTTTGCCAGACTACTTGCAGAGCAAATCTAAATTTGCCTGAAGTTGTCTGGGTTTTCCCAGGCTAATATAAACATTGATCAGCAAACATAAACAGAAGCTCAACCAAATCTGCTTCACGCACAAGAAGAAACCTCTTGCTGAAGCTCAAATGTGCTGCGTAACACGAGAATGAACCTCATTGGTTCTTGCTGAACCTCAAATGTGCTGCGTAACACGAGAATGAACTTCATTGGTTCTTGCTGAACCTCAAACGTGCTGCGTAACACGAGAATGAACCTCATTGGTTCTTGCTGAAGCTCAAACGTGCTGCGTAACACGAGAATGAACCTCATTGGTTCTCAAACGTCAAACGAACATGCTTGAGCTTCCATTTACCACAACTGATGTGTAAGCGAATGGATGTTTATGTGTGAATAAAAGGCTAAATCTAAATCTGTTCATCATGTAAAGCGATCGAGTCTCTTCAGAAAATTTGAACTAAACCGCTAAATTCATTTGGATTCGTTTTACGATCTCTTTATGAACTTTTCATCAAAGTGGTAGTTGCATAGCTGTCAATGGAGGGACAGAAAGCTAGACCTTCATTTGTGTGCCAAGATGAACTAAAGTCTTATTGATTTGGAACGACATGAGGGTCAGTAATTAATGAGAGAATTTTCCTTTTTGGCTGAACTAACCCTTTAAATTGCTTGTTTTACAGTGTGGCTCGTTATGTTGGTTATCCCTGTGTCATTAGCCAAGCCAAATAACCAAGAACACGAAGTCAGACATGTTGGACATGAAAAGTTATGTTGGCAGTAGATGCTTGATTTTTGAAACAATACATTTTCTTATGATGCATCTGCTAATTTTATGACTCCACATCTGCATGCTGCAATCTATTAATATATTTGACTAGTTAGCATCTAAGTGCCTCAAAGTCTCCTAGTCTTATTGAAGACTCCATCCAATCAGCTGTCACCGCCGTTACGGCTCCCAAAAGAACAAATCACTTCTCGAAAGCTCTTGGCATTCTGGATGTGTTACGCAGTTAAGCCTCATTGCTTAAAAAACACATCATGTTTTTATTCAAAAGCCTTAATGAGACTGAACTTTGCTTGTTCTCTCTGTCTCTCTGCGGTCTTATGTTTGGCCTCTTGAAATGCATTTGAGTGGAACGGATATTACTGGATCAATATCAGTATTTAAATTGGACCGATTTGGGGCACGTAAGCTCCAAAAAGAATAACAGTCAGGTGACCATGACCGCTGCTCCGCGACCTCTGCTGGAAACGAGCGCTTTGGACACAATGGCCTGAGACTGACGTCAACTCATTACACCCTGACAAGCTCAAGTTCACATTTTGTGTTAAATTAACACTTTTACACTGTGTGGTTTTCTATAATTACCTTTAAGCAGGTGCCGATGACGTAACTGACACCAGACGTAAGAGTGGGCAACATGGAAAACTCCCTAAGTTACAAAAGACTAACCTTTGTTTAACAATGGGTAACAAAATCACCGTAATCCCTCTCATAACGGCAAAGGCGGATCATATTTGCAGCATATGCCTTTGTGTTTGAAATTTGGATGTATATGTTATCTTAGACCATGCGTGGATGTTTCTTTGTCTGTTTCCTGCATTATTTGTGACTAGCGCTCCATCCGTCATCTCCTTTCTCCTATTCTGTTCTTATTTCAGTGCTTTTCTCCTTTCTCCTCTAGCCATCGGGGGCTGTTATAGGTCAGAATGCTTTTGTGTAATACAGAATGACTGTGCAGCTCGGCCGCTAGCCTGAACAAATCCAGCATCACTTAGCAAGGGCGGTTAGTAACACCTAATGCTTCATGCCAACAAGCCGAAGGACAATCTCTGAATTAAGGATTGGTCTGGTACGCTGGTCTGCAAATTCCATGACTTCAGTACATTTACATGCACTTTCAAAGTATGAGTTTCCTCCGGTAAATACACTCTCTCCAAACTTCCCGCTTTTCACTGCGTGCAAAACAGTACGCAGTAAGCACCAAACTATGAGAATGATTTTGGCGTAAGAAAGCCAATTGGTCAAAATATGTTGAGGGCCAATAGCAAAACATAACCTCCAAATACATCTGCATAAACCTGCGCTCGCTCTGTCTCACGCCGCACTGTCACCATGTAATGCACTTCTTAATGCTGGATCGTTAAAAACAAATACCAGAACACAAAAATCCAAAATCTGACATTTTCCGGAACAGGGTCTGGTGTTGTGCCGAATTTCAAGTGCCTGCCAAATTATTACTCCTTTCGTTGAAGTCGTTACCTGATTGCCTAATCCTAACGCCGCCCCTAATCCTAAACCTACCCATACTAGTAAAGGGGTAATCATTTGGCGGGGTCAGAATTCGGCACAACACCGGCTTAAATTAAGGGTTCAGTCTTTCTGCCGACAGTAGCTATCAGATATCTGTATTGACCAGTGTTGGGTGTAACACATTACAAGTAACCTGAGTTATGTAATCAGATTACTTTTTTCAAATAACGAGAAAAGTAATGGTTACTTTTAAATTTACAACAGAATATGTTACCTTTTCAAATTAGTAACGTAAGTTACTTTATTTTCCCACTTATTGACTGACAGATTCAGTTCTGTAAAACTATTAGGCAAACCTGCAATAATTAAAATGTTGAATAATATATACATTTATGTATTTAATCTCACTTTATTAACCAATGTCTCTGCTGTTGACTTTCGATGATCCAAGTCAAGCATACTAATCATCAAAAAGGACTTTAAACATCACATTTGTTTTTCATTTTATTGTTTTTATTGCTAAAGTAAGGGTGTTGAACTTTTGAAGTGCCACTTTTGAAATGCCAAAAAACAGAACTTTTGTTATTAAAAAAACAAACAAACAAGTTCAGCCCAGGTAAGAAAAAGTAATAGTTTCCATAAAAAGTATCTAAGTAACGCAATTAGTTACTTTTTTGGAGTAACGCAATATTGTAACTCATTAGAAGTAACTTTCCCTAACACTGGTATTGATCATGCAGCTTATATAAAGTATTTTTTTAAATTTTATATCTTCCATGCTGTAATTGTTCAGATGAAGATTATAAATTAATTTGAATATTTAAATAGATAACTTAAGTCTGTAATGTAATAATCCATAACTTAGACAATGTTATATTATTATTATTATTATTAATAACAATCTGTATTATATAATATTAATAATAATATGTTAAATATTATATATAATAAAATTTGTCAATCACATTCTGTGGTCAAATATTTGACTCTTTAACTGTATAATTGACCGTTGTGCAACCTACATAATTTCTTAAATTGTTGTACTAGTTTTGTCATTTGAATGACTTCAAACATAAAATAACTTTTAGTGACCTGTAGTGGTCAGATTTATGTATTTGCTGTCTCAGAAGTGTGTGTCGTACAATGTGTAGCTTGTTTTAAGTTGTTTCTGATTCTAGATCTTAATTTTAAATTAATTTAACTGAACTGTTTGACAAATATATGATAAGTTTGTTTTCATTTTGCATAAAAAGTTCATTTCTGCCAGTGAGTTGTGCTACATTGTGCAGGTGAGTGATTTTAAATAAATAAATAAATTGAATGTCTTCTCTACACTGAACCACTTTTTAAATCTGACATCCATCCTGTAAAAAAAATAATTCCTGTCTGAGTTATTGTTGAAAATATCTGATGTTCCCAGATTATGATCATAGTGAATGCTGTCTACACAGTTTCCACATAACCTTCTTGATATGATGATCCATTAGAGGAGTGAATTAGACGTTGAATTAATTAATCGTTATTTTTCTTTCTTCTCTGACTCACAGACACTGTTACTTTCCAAAATGAAGCGAAGGCCTCCCTAATTCATTGGAAGCATCATAAAGGTTCGGTCGTGTTGGAAACTGATCCTTTTGGCAGACAGAGTTTAAGATCCCTATACATCTGCAGCTCTGTTGACGGGTTAAAAGATGGACACTTTGAATGATGGAGGACAGGAAAAACCGGGATAACGTGTGGAAATGACGAATGGAGGTGAGAACAGATGAAGCTTAGAAGAAGGGAGTGTTGGAGAAGAAAGATGTACTTGATATTATGTTTCAGGTCAGAGGGGGTAAATGAGGCTTTGGCACCAGGCACACCAAGGGTTATCTGGGTTGGCCTGACACTCATAAACTTATGGCTCTCACCTGATAGTGCTGTACAGTGTGTGTGCTTCAGGGGGGTTTCCGTGGTGGTCTCGTTCTCTGACTCCTTCTGTCTACACACACATACACACTGAGTGGAATTCCTTCCAGTCTGCTGAAATGCTTCACTATCTGTAGAGTAACACTATGGAAACATTGGGTTTGGCTTTTCTAACCTCCTGTGACTAGAGCTTTGAAACTTAGAGCCAAACCATTTAAAATTTATTTGATGGGTTTGTCTTGACAGTTTCAACTTGAAAATACCAATTTATATACATATATTTCTAAAACATTAGACCGCGCTCTCCTTGCCAAACCCAAAAGTTGGTTTTGTGTGTCTGGGAAATCAAGTTAAGCCAGCCATTTATAGATATGTCACCTTACATAGGCTTTAACCTGATTTAATGATTTTTTTTCTTTTAATAAATTTGTTTTACTACAACATTTTACTTTGATACCTTCATCAGACAGTTCCTAAAATTATATTTTTTTTTTTAAATAAAAATTAGCTGAGCTTAGATGTCTGTAACCTAAAACATTTTATTATATTATATATTTTTTATTTTATTACAAGAAAACATTTAGCACATTTACAGCCATTTTCATTCTTTTTTTATTTTTTATTAAAAAAAAGTATATCTTTTTTGACTAGTGCTTAGGTTTCTAACTATCAGGCATCAAATGCACACTTTTGTTTTTGTTTTTTGAGAATCTTCCCATTAAGCTCTGGTGCAAAAGAGTATGCATTTCGATAAATCCATTTGGATTATCGGGAGTCATGCCTTGTGGGGGAATGTATTTGCTGACTTGCTTTTAACAAACTTAATGTAGGAGACCACCACATTCATTTATTTTCATCTTTTCAGATTTCAATAACATGCCAAGCCATTTCCTCCTCCTCTCACTTTGTTTCCAAAGGAGCCATCAGATTCACCCGGTGCATTGGCTCACTAGCAGTTTTGGATGTCGATGTGTTTCATTTCTCCAAACTCTTATTGTTTTTGATTGTGTTTTCCCATGTGTGCATTAACAGCTATTATTAAATATGAGCCTTCATTTCCATCATCAGAGGGACACATAATATATGATTTATGTTGAGACATATGGAAGATCCAACCTAGCGGGATTGTTAATGTTTTTTGCCAAGTTAGCGTTCTTGGCATAAGGACACAGACTTCTGTGCAATGGCTCGTGTTATCTGTGTCATAGACGTTCTGTGTTTATGGTCTAATTTCCATGTGGTCAGAGTGAGTGATGTGAATGCATTCTTTTGAGGACCACATGGCGTTATTTTTTCACTTGGGAGATGAAGAGCATGCCAAGCCAGATCTTCTCTTCAGAACCCCTGCTGAGGGATCCAGGACTGTGGCTGGCCTGGCAAGCGAAGCCCATTCCTCACTTCCTGTCCAGCCTTTTTTCTCTGCCCAAGTCCCTGCTCAGACTCGGCTCAGCAAATTATAGTTATTCAAGCTCTTATGAAATCCATCAATGCATTAGTGAGATACTTGATTTTTTTCATCACTGGTTTCTGTCGGCTACTTTCTTCTCTCTCTCTTCTTTGTCTCACACATTATAGAAATAAACATGTCTTTGGTCTGTGAATGTTTGCAGCTGTGGTGCATTGCTGTGTCAATATAAAAAGAGAAACAAGCTACATGGCCTTGGTGCCATCAAGGTTGGTTTGCGCTTCTTGGATCCATGGGGCCTAAATCTTTTTTGATCTTGAAAATCTTTTCAGTCCTGCTTTCTCTTTGGTCCTTGTAAGAAGAAAATAGATAAAATCTTGAATTTGTTATATGTCTGAGCTGATTAGTTTAGAATCTCTTAATATTGCCTGTTGTTACCAAGGGTCAAGGTTTGGCTGGTTAGCATGGTACGGCATATGAAATATGATTATTAGATGTTTTTGGAGGGCTATATATTGTTTTTATTGTTTTATATTTTTAATAAAAAATATGACAATTTTCAAATAATATATTTACTGGGCTTGCTGTATATATTAATATCTTAATATGAAATAAATGTTTATGTGAGAAAATAAATACATTGAAATAATTCAGTAGTTTCCTCCATTAAAAACTACAATAGTACTTGCTAGTTTTACCGCTGTGTTAGATAGAAAAATCTTTTCTCAGTGTAACTGTTTTCAGTTTGTGGAAAACACTGCCAGCAGACTAATATTCAGCCTGTCCATCTGTTCTTATTTGTGCTTATTATATATACCTTGCAGTGGACATGACCTTTTAATCCAAAGTCAAGATATGAATTTGGATAGCTTGTGCTTTTGAAGATAATTATCATGTGAGGACTGAAGCCCCTCGCTATGCTACCTGACTTTGAAATGGCTTCTTCTGCAGTGACATTCGATATTAGGGCACAGCATTAAAAACAATTAGCTAAAATGTTACGGGTAAACACGATACCTTCATTATAAGGGATTTTCAGCATTTTTGCTGATGAAAGTAGCCAGTGCTGCCATTTTTGTTGATAATGACTAAAATAATCACCCCTGAAAATGAGGCTGTCATAGCTTCATGGCAAGGTATGGAAATACACATAGACACACACACACTTTCATAGTACTGTATGTCATATTTCTCTGTAAAAGTGGTAATAACAGTAAGCTTAATGGTATAATAGAGCTATTCCAGACTTAAGGGAAAAGTGATATAAGAGATTCACTTTCAAAGGCTTCCAAATGCACCATTCTTCGGACTATTACCATTAGCTGTGTTTTTCACCAAGATTTTCACCAGTTTTGCAACTATACTTACTGTTTACTACAGTATATACAGTATCTACTACATATTTACTAATACATAGCTATGCATTGAAAATAATGTTACTAAAAAATACATTAATTTATTAAAAATGTATATATTAGTATATTATTTAACACACACACACACACACATATGTGAGGCTGATAGGTCCTTTACTTGCAATCTACAAGCAATCACATAATTTCTGCTTGCTATCAGAGTTCCTCTAGTCTAAACCCTCCACCTGCCTAGATCTGCAATGGGATTTATGTATGTATACTGTATTTATGGAGCTGCACCATATCTGACATACTCACAGCAGTGCCTGTGTATCTATTAGCAATAGCAAGTCCATATTTGCTCTGTAGCAGCATTATATACTATACAGGGGTTGGACAATGAAACTGAAACACCCGATTTTAGACCAGAATAATTCATCAGTTACTCCTGTTGAATGTAGGCCGTGGAATGCCAACATTACCCTGAATATCATAGCTTTCGATACACTTCAAAGACTTGCTGCCCTGGTCACAGATGAGCCAGCGAGACACGCACCAACAATTTGTCCTCTTTTGAACTCTGATATGTCTCCCATTATGTTGTGTGCATTGCAATATTTTATGTACAGCTGTGCTATTGCTCTGCTAATTCAACCTTCACACTTTGTTCTTACGGATGGAATGTAAAATCAGTGAAGATTGGCCACGAGGATTGGCCACCAGGCCGCGCATTTATAGCGGTGAAACCTCCAACACTACATAAGCCAGTGTTTCAGTTTCATTGTCCAACCCCTGTACGTACTATACTAAATAATGTACTACAGTATATGTATTACTTAAAAACAGTCTATTATGCATAATTACAAGTAACTAACCCTAAACCGAACCCTAACTCTATATAGTAAGTACATGTAGTTAGTTTATATTACTCAGTACTTAGAGTAAGTACAATGTAAATACATCATCTTAAAATAAAGTGTAACCAAACAAATGAGTATTTATATTTAAAAAATATATAAAAGATGCAGCCTTAGAAGACGGCTGACTATGTAGACAGGAAACAGCGAGGCAGTTTCCCAGGTTTTTGTAACAGAGCTTAATTATATTATGCTGGTTTAATCACAAGCACGTCCAACCAGAACATTCTAAATGAGAATTTTTTGGCCCAAAAAAACTTGAGCTGCAGCTGGACCGAATACAAATTCTTTCAGCAAACGGTCTTGTCTAAAACCATTATCGCTGTCTGTAACTGACAAGTCAAGTCTTCTTCAATCTATCACTCATCTTTTCCATAAACAGATTCCTGAAAGCTGTCAGAAAGAATTTGAGTAGTTAGACCAAATTGTTTGTTGACTCACTCACAACAGTCTGATTAACTACAGCAAATACAGGGGAAGAGCCAGAAATATGATTAAAGCCTTCAGCTCAACATAAAGTGTATGTACGTACATGTGTATATATGTACAGAAGGTCATTTGGTGGGTTTGATTTCCATCAGTCATTTTAGTCTATCCACCTTTTCTTAAACTGTCACAGATGTGTGTGTGCAGAGGAAATGCAATGCAGACACTGTAAGTAGCTCATGTTTCATACAGATAGAGGTTAAAGGGTCAAAGGTAAAGGTTGTGAAAGGCTTTCATGCTGTGTAGATTTATCCCTGCTGTTGTTTACACAATCAGAGCTCCTGATCTCTGGTTTCTGGCTTTTTAACTCTCGTCACCTCGGTCTGAGAACCCTTCACTATGGCCTGGAATTTACTGGGATATCACTTGAATATGGCTCAAATTGTTGTGTTTGATTAAACATGGTCACAGTAATAAAAAAATAAAAAATAAATATATATATATATACTGGTTTGTTTAAACTTTTAGACTTTCTTTAAAAAAAAAGTAAGAATAATTTCTGTAATAAATGTTTTTGTTGTTTTCCAGTAAAATGTCTTTCTTGCTAAAACATGATACATGTACTTGTATTAAGACATATATTTTCAGAGAACAAATATTAAATTAACCCTTTGCCGTGTGTACATGTATTTGTGTCATTTGGTTTTGTTTTAAGAATGTTTAATAGTTAAATAGTTACTATTTATAACTGAAAGACAATTGGGCCCCACGCGCAAGTGCACTTAGGGTGTGTCAGAATCAACTTTTGTTAGTTTAAGGACGGAAAAATGGTCGGCGCACCCGGCGCATGGTCTAAAAGGGTTGTCCCTATTCTCTTAAAGGTGTTCTAAGCGATGTCACGCGTTTTTTAGGCCGAAACATTTTTTGTCACATACAGCAAATATCTCCTCACTATCTGCTAGCTGCCTGTCCCCTGAACACACTGTAAAAAAAACGCGGTCTCTGTAGACAGCCCAGGCTCCACAAACGGCAACAAAAACAAACTGGCCCAACCTGGACCACGAAACATAACAAACAGTGTTCCAGCCAATAACCGGCAAGAATTATTTGGGGGTGGGGGTTGGGGGGTTAGTGCGCATGCACATGAAGGGGGGTGTGGGGAGTGGACGAGAGAGAAGCATGAAGAGGGAAGTTAGCTAGAGGAGAGATGTCCTAGACAACAAAAACGACTAACGTTAAAATGTTATATTATTTGAGAATTTTGATATGGCCGACACACAATCAAAGAGAGGACTGTTTCAAGAAGCACGGAAGGGAGGAGGAAGGGACGGGATGAGGAGGAGGGAGGATCGAGCTAGCCTCCGTTTTGTTTGACAATACTTTGAACGTCAACAAGAAGTGATGTCACCCAACATCGCTTAGAGCACCTTTAATGAGTAATGTGTGTGTTTTGAGCGTAACGTGCAATAAACCAATCAGAGTCTCATCTATACCCGTTCCGCTCGCACCATGGCGGATTCGCTATTTACATGCCAGAATTTGGAAGCGGAAAAACTGAACGATTCTCTAGCGAGGAAACGGATCTGCCCGTGCGCAAGGTTAAAGCGCGTGAGCAGACCATACGGGACAAAGTGTACACGTGTTGTGGACCCGCCTATAGGCGCACATTACTAACGCTCTACATAAATAACAAAAATATTGCGCCATTGACTTTAGACCAGGTTTCAGTTAGTCAATGACACAGTCTATTTCAGTTGCCTTAAAATAGCAAAGCGCCAACAATGCGCCTGAACACACCTTGTTTTCAGACGCAAATGCATTTGCTATTTAAACAACGTGGGTCATGACGTGAAAATTATAACTGCGTCGGGCTGAAACGATGATAGGGCCCAATAAGTTTTAAGAAAAATAAATGTTTTTTGCTGTAATTATTTGTACATAATTAATGAATGCTTAATGAAGCTTAACTGAATTATTATTATTTATTTTTTTGGGTTGGTTGGTTGGTTAATTGGTTGGTTAATTGGATGGATGGATGGATGAATGGATGGATGGATGGATGGATGGATGGATGTGGTCAGAGAAAATCATCACTACCAGCGTCATTGGATTTGCGACACGAAACCCGAACAAACAAACTTCTTCGCTTTGCAGTGAAAAACATCCACATGCTGAGAATCAAGAACACTATTCCATCAATATGCTCCATTGCTCCTGTGTTGCGCGTTTGCGATGATGTCACGGCAGTAGAGGCTGTGCAACTAACGATCAGTCTATAATCCCACCCCCTTTGAAGCGGTAGAAAAGCAGATAGATAAATAAATCATTTTTACATATGGAAGACAGTTCACTAGATTGCAATTGTTACTTATGCATTCATGATGTGTGTAAGAACAAAAATTTATAAAATAAACTGTAAAGATTATATTTTTCGTAGGACAGGCCATTGGGGGCAGTAGCCACTTTCATCTCTCCAGATTAAGAAACATGGTAAATCTCTAAAGAGACAGTCAGGTTACACATTCACCCGAACAGTAGCTCACATCTGTCTGTGGAGTGTGAGTTGAATAATTATTTACTACATCCCAGGTGGTCTCTCAGTGAACTGAGCCCCATCAGAAACTGTGAGTTGTGACTGGGTCACCACAAAGTGCTTCCACCTTTCCACTTTAGATTGAACAATGGGCACCCCATCTAACTGAATTCAGAAGGCTGTCTGTCTTTTCCTTCTGTGTGAAAGAAGCTTCCGTTCTTCACCTCCACACCTGCCTTTTTGTCTCCTATTTTCCAGGAGCCGTATGAAATTAAATAGACAGATAGGGCAATAAATGGTTTGGCCTAGTCGTCCATGGCCTGGTCTGCGTTAAGACGCAGCCTTAGAGATCTGCCTCACATTGCCATCCCTCTAGATTCAGGAACCCCGCTGGCACGGAACATGTGCTAAATCCAAACCGGTCCTTTTTTCTGCACAGCGTCAGGAATCATTTCAGAAGAGACTGGATAAATGTGGTCTTAAATCCTGGTAGGGGGGAATTGTATTTTATTTACTGTGTGTACTTTGTGGAGCACGACCCGCCACTTGGGCGTCTAAGTTGTGATTGATGGACTTAATCAAACCCTCCCATGGCTGATGTCTTTAATATTATATGCTTCTCAAACTCACTTCAAAGACTTGCTCTGGAGAGCCTTGAATACAGAGGTTGTAATATTTCATTTGCGGTATATGTCCATGAGCTACCTGATGGATTCCAACCTGACTGAGATGCATAAATTTCCTTCTTTCTTGATCTTCTTTTGAGATCTTGAGAGATATTGGCTGCTTTTAGTGCAAATATGATACAATGTGAGAACATTTCTCAAACTATATATACACTATACCTGTCAAAAAATTTGAAATATGTAAGAAATATTTTTGAAAGAAGTCTCTTATGCTTACCAAGGCTGCATTTATTTGATCATTTATTGAAAAAACATTAAACACAGTTATATTGTGAAATATTATTACAATTTGAAATAACTTTTATATTTTAATATATTTTATAATGTATTTTTTCCTGTGATGGCACAGCTGAATTTGTAATGCATTACAATTATAGTAACTTTCCCCAATATTGTCAAACACAGTACTACTGGCATAAAGTTTTATTTTTGCATTTATATATGCCTCTCTGCTTATGTAATCCGTATGAAATTTGCATTTTACTCTGGCGCTTTCACTACTGCGAAGATCGCGAGTAAGGATTTGCCGGTTCTTTGTGACAACATTTGGGTGCTTTATTGGCAGCATATATCGTTACAGTGACCAGTGTGTTAGGGTCACCTGTTAAACAAAGGAAGTTAATAGACTTGTATTAGCCTAATATGAAATGTTGTGTAGACTGAGTTATTCACATATAGTCTGGAATGCCAGTGTCTTGTTAGGCTCACCATTTTAAAGCAAAGATAGGCCATTAGGCCTAATAATTAAAAAGTTTGTGTGTTTATGAGATGTTCAGTCTTGAAAGGAGGCCAGTTGTAAGGCCCATTTGTTAAAATCAAATAATAAGAATATATAGTAGTGCATCAACATAAAATGTTGAAATAGTTAAATGTTAAATAGCCAATGGTTTACTTTTACTCCATACACACTAATTGCCTCCTTCATGGCTGGTGATAATTTCACATTTTAGAAATAATCTCTGGTTTTAAGTTAAGGCTTCCCCACTGTTGCAGTCAAAAGATTATTGATTGGCTATATTGAATATATTGAATTGGGGGGTATTGGGGCCCTTGAGTCTTGTTGCCCAGGGCACAGGAAATTGTTAATCCGGCCCTGATATGTTGGTCTACGAACACACACGACACATCAGATCATATATTTGGCCTTTACATTGCATCATGATTGTGTTTTAAACATTAAATGTCAAGTTAAGAAAACTAATATCTAAAATAACTGCCTGTTCATTAACTCTACAATGCATGTGCATGATCATTATTTGGGCCAGCCATATTATTGAAATATAATCTTGACAAATAGCTTGGAGATTTCTGTTTCCCCATTCAAGTAGAGTTGAACTGCCTTAAAGGGACCTTGACTTTATCTGGCCATGAGGATGTGTAGTATTACACATTATTAGCACATAAATATTCTGTCATAACCAAAAGTTCCTGCAGAGCATCATAACTACTCATACAAATCAGACAAAGCTAATGTAATCCAGTTCCAAAGAAAGTGTCTTTGTAGAAGCTATTATTTATGACCTGTATGTTTGAAAGTGACTTGTTGGGATCTTTAGTGGCTTTTTATTTGCAGCCTGGAATGAATTAATTATAGAGGCTGTCAGTTCATATACTCCAACGATGTATGCATCACAAAACATTTTGCTATCTTTTTGATCTCCTTTGCATTTACATTTACATTTAGTCATTTAGCAGACGCCCTTATCCAAAGCGACTTACAAATTAGGACTAAGTTCAGCGAGTCATCATAAAGAGGCAAAAGCAACAACAACGCAGGAAGTGCTCAAAATACGAAGTTCAGGTATTATTCAGAGTAGCATAAGCCTGATAAGTGATGTTTCAAAGGGAAAGGATTTTTTTTTTTTTTTTTTTTTTTCTATAAGGTTAAGTGCTCACGGAAGAGATTGGTTTTCAGCTGTTTTTTGAATGTTGTCAGGGATTCTGCATTCCGGATGAGGGTGGGGAGAGCGTTCCACCAGCATGGAACTGTAAATGAGAATGTTCTGGAAAGTGATTTTGTGGCTTTCTGTGATGGAACCACGAGACGTCGCTCGTTGACCGATCGTAGGTGTCTGGTAGGGATGTAGACTCGTAGGAGTGAGTGAAAGTAGGAGGGAGCTGAGCCTGTGATAGTTCTGTAAGCAAGCGTCAGTGCCTTGAACTTGATGCGAGCAGCTAGAGGTAGCCAGTGCAGAGAGATGAACAGAGGAGTGACGTGGGCCCTCTTGGGCTCGTTGAAGACAAGACGAGCTGCAGCATTCTGGATCATCTGTAGGGGTTTGGTCGCACATGCTGGGAGTCCAGCCAGAAGGGCATTGCAGTAGTCAAGCCTAGAGATGACCAGGGCCTGGACGATAAGTTGTGTTGCATGCTCAGTTAGGAAAGGCCTGATCTTCCTGATGTTGTGCAGTGCAAACCTGCATGATCGAGCTGTCTTTGAAATGTGATCTGTGAAGGTCAGCTGGTCATCAAACGTTACTCCAAGATTTCTGACCGATCTTGATGGGGTGATTAATGATGACTCTAGCTGGATGGTGAAGTCGTGCTGTAGAGACGGATTGGCAGGGAGGACGAGAAGCTCAGTCTTTGCCAGGTTGAGCTGCAGGTGGTGTTCCTTCATCCATGTGGAGATGTCCGCCAGACAGCTTGAGACCCGTGCAGCTACTGTGGGATCATCTGGTTGAAAGGAGAGGAAGAGCTGTGTGTCATCAGCATAGCAGTGGTAGGAAAAACCGTGTGCCTGTATGATGTGTCCCAGTGATGTGGTGTAGATGGAGAAGAGGAGGGGACCAAGAACTGAACCCTGGGGAACCCCTGTGGTCAGCTGATGTGCTCTGGATACCTCGCCTCTCCATGCGACCTTGAAGGACCTACCTGTGAGATAGGACTCAAACCAGTGGAGTGAAGTTCCTGTGATGCCCAGCGATGAGAGGGTGGACAGAAGGATCTGATGATTCACCGTGTCGAAGGCAGCAGACAGATCCAGGAGAATGAGGACTGAAGATTTGGAAGCAGCTTTTGCGATCCGTAGGGCTTCTGTGACTGACAGTAATGCAGTCTCAGTTGAATGTCCTTTCTTGAAGCCAGATTGGTTGACATCCAGCTGGTTGTTTAGAGACAAGAAGGATGTTAGTTGGTTGAAGACAGCTCTTTCAAGTGTCTTCGCAATGAATGGTAGGAGAGAGATAGGTCTGTAATTCTCTACCAATGATGTGTTTAGCGTTGGTTTTTTGAGCAGTGGAGTAACCCGAGCCTGCTTGAATGCTGTAGGGAAGGTGCCAGTGTGGAGGGATGAGTTGATGATGTGTGTGAGTGATGGTAGAAGTGTGGGAGAGATGGCTTGTAGAAGGTGTGAGGGGATGGGGTCAAGCGTGCAGGTGGTAGGGTGACTGGAGAGGAGAAGTGTAGATACTTCTTCCTCGGTTAGCGAAGAAAAGGAGGACAGAGGGGTATTGGCTGTGGAAGGGGTCGGTCTGGGTTCCTGTGTGTGTGGATCTGAGAACTGACTGCTGATAGCTGTTGTTTTGTTGGTGAAGAAGGTCGCAAAATCGTCAGCAGTTAAGGAGGAGGCGGGAGGTGGTGGAGGTGGACAGAGGAGAGAGTTGAATGTCTTGAAGAGTAATCGTGTGTTGGAGGAGCTGTTGATCTTGTTGTTTGATCTTTGATATTTATATCCCTGCCCTGCCTTGTCAGCATTTGTTGTCAGTTTATTTATCAATGCATGTCAACTCTAGCAGCTAAACCCCATACAGAATAGATGGATTTTTCACACTATTGGACGTTAAAGGCGTTTCCCTTTCAAAACAAATCTGAGGCATAAAACAAAAATATACTGTAAAATAACACATAAGGCGTACAATAAGAGATTGTGCCTGTCATTTTCTAATAAAAATCACGCCAGTACATTACACTGCTTTAGTAAGCTGATATTTTGATTGACTGTTTGTGTAACACGTTTGAACGTTCTGCTGAACAGAAATGTGACTAATTGTGTTTTGTTTCATTGGGAGAGATTCACTGTCAGCCACAAAGAGATGAATGTGGGATGTGATTCTGGGATGCTGGCTTTGGGAGGTGCGCGGATTCTTGTGGAAAGTATTGGGCTGAGATCAGAGGCGAGTCGTAAAGCGGGATCAGGCTAAACGAGACCGACGGGATGAAGATCTGATATCAAGATACAATCTGAGGAGCCAGATTGTAAAACGCAGTTTTGATTCACTTTTTATCACTTGCAAAGCATCACCCTAGACCTGATTTATTCACCTATCCTCTGATGTTTTGTTAGTTTTAGAGGCTTGAACTTTGACTCTCCTCATCCCATCTTGGAATACAGTATTATTGGAATCACATGTGAGCGTTTTTGGAGTCATAGGCGAGATCCTGTGCATTTAGCATGCCTATTATGAAGACGGCCTCGGAATGGATATAGTGACATGGTGGCTTGGTTCAGAGTGATTTCGGATGGACTTTAAACTGGTTTAGTTCCGTCTAGCCACAACATCCGCCAGTCTCCCTTATCGCTGCATCTCTGACCCCAAAGGCCATTGAGCAAAGCGTCTGGACCGCTGTAGGGCAGGCTTTTTCGTAATAGCATGTAATTTTGCAGCTAAGTGTGGGCGGTTTCACGCTTCTAAAGAGGTTCCATATCCTGTCCGGAGATTATCATGCTTAACGTGGAATTTCTACACACTGTTTCCATTCAGTTTGTGTGGAAAGTTTGATATATGCCCCCAAAACTGTCCCCACGCTGCTTCTTTTTGTGACGGTTTACATGTAGATGAGTTGTTGAGTACCAAAAGCTGATCCATCTCAAGAGGACGTTCATTTAAGACGGTGCTACCCTGCAGCCAAGGAAAGCAGAAACGGCCTTACCTCAATCAAAACTGCTCTTGAATGACCTATAAACAACATCTGATACTCAGCTGAATCAGAGCGCTATTTTGGGAAAGGTGGGAATTCCGTGTACATCCTTGCTGTGATCTCTGTCCTTTTGTTTGGCATGTAAATACATGTGTAACACCCATTGAGCACTTAGCCTGAACTGTGCTATCAAAGAGAAACCTTAGACTAGCATAGCCCTCAGAGTCGTTCTCATTCTCAATGACATATTGGATAATATGGTTTACGTTTGCAAGGCGAGCTATCGAAAAAGCAGATTGTCATGATCGGTTTTCACATCTGATTGTGTGAAACCGATGGCGTCATATCTGTTTAACTGTACCTGTCAGGGTGTTCTGAGTTAGAGCTGTAAACCTTATCAGGGCGCAGCAGGTGAAGAGGTGCCGTCGCTATCTGTGAGCGGATGTGAAAATGATCCCGTGTGATTTTGGGCTGTCGGTCAGTGGGAAGGAAACGGCATGTGTTTTAATTTAAAGCTGGGGAATAAATCTCCCTAAATGAGCAGAATTCACAGCTTGAAATCAGAATTGTGGCCTAGCAGTTTTGTGTCTTGGTAGTACTCATAAGAGAAACATAATTTTTAGATCACATTATACATAATATAGTATAATATGTATGACAGTATAATATAATAGTTATATATAAATTATTCACAATTAAACAATTTTTTATATTTGTCTGTGTGCGTGTGCGTGTGAGCGTGCGTGCATCTATGTATGTGTATATATATATATATATATATATATATATATATATATATATTTATTGTGTATTCATTAATTAATAGTAATTATAAATTGTTTTATTAATTTGGAACAATTTACTTTCTAATGAATGTTTAAAATATTAATATATTTTATTAATATTTTATATATTTTATTAAATAATACAATTAATTACTTCAAACATGTTTAATTTCCGAATGTTTAATAATTTCTATTAAATGTATTAAAATAGAAAAATATTTATTTTGAAATAAACGTACACAGGGATATTTTTAGATTATTCTGAAACTGAGTGATGTCATTGAAGGTGATAGGCAATAGTGTCTTCCTCCCCATAACACATTCTGTCACGATATGAGGCGACACAAAGGTGATGATGATTCACCTGCAGGAACTATTGAAACTGAACACTGACATCAGCCTGTGGCATGTGTGTGTGTGTGTGTGTGTGTGCTTGTATGTATATTTATATGAGTATGTTTTTGTACGTTTTGTGTTAGAGTAGAGAGAGGGGGGCAAGTAAATGGAGAAGACGGATATCCTCTGCACAGGAGCGCTCGGTCCCGAGGGTGAAAGGAAGCTGGTTTTTGAGTGTGTTTTAATGACAGCTCGGAAGTTTCAAAAACAGCAGAGAGAGCGGGTGAGCTGTATTAGAGTCTGAGTGGAGGCTTGTCAACAAGGTGAATGCTTAGGAAATGAATGCTGTGAGGATGCCAGCAAAGAGGAATTAAAAACACTCATGCATACGCATGTGGCCACACACGAGCCTGTTTATGCCATAACTGAGCTCCAAATAACTCGCTATTTAATGATGTGTACTGCACACAAACTTCACAGACTCAATGTGTTTCAGATATTATTTCATGTGCAAATCAACTTTGCGTGCTTCAGATTTCAATCAATTATCAATTATTCAGGAATGAATAAACACTCCAAAAAGTGGCCACACTGATATGAATATCATTGCATTAGAAAACTAAACATTTTCTTATAAAACATATTTTGTTAGCTTTGCAGTTGAATTGTCAAAATACTTGGTAACATTGTAATACATTTTTATTTTGTAATAACTTTTTAAATTACACAATACCATTCAGAAGTTTTGGGTCAGTAAATTAATCCTTTTTTAAATACTTTTACAGTAATAAAGTAGTTTTTTTTTTCTTTTATTTTTAATTGTTCTATTTCAAATAAATGCTGTTCTTCGGAACTTTCTATTCATCAAAGTATCCTGGGAAAAAAATTATCCTGTTTCCACAAAACATTGACAATAATAAGAATTCATCATGTTAGAATGATTTCTGAAGGATCATGTGACACTGAAGACTGGAGTAATGATGCTGAAAATTCAGCTTTGCCATCACAGGATTAAATTACATTTTAGGACATATTAAAATAGAAAATTACACATCTTTCATAATAGTAATGCTTCACAATAGTAAAATTGTTCTGTATTTATTTGATCAAATAAACACAGTCTTGGTGAGCATAAGAAGACTTCTTTAAAAAAAAAAACATTTAAAAATCCTCAAACCTTTGAACAGTAGTGTATATATTAAATATTTTTGTGAGTATTAGTTACTTTTAAATTGCTTTCTAAAACTCCCACAAAACCACAAAAAAAAAAACCAATGTGACATCCAATAAAACCTTTGCTTCATTGAGGTTTCTGTTCACCTGGAGTATCTTATGTTACTTTTCGGAGTTCCTCAGTGGTGTTGTAATCTAACAGCGGCAGAGCAGAAGGGACATTATTCTCTAGCATTTCAACAGCTTTATGACAAAGTGTCTTTTCTGTTCTGATGGAGACCTGATGTCATCATGGGAACGTTTCGAGAGGAAGGGGGGGGGGGGGCCTCGCTTGCTCCCTCTGTCTGAATACAGGTTTATGACAAAGAGGAGATGAATTTTTGTGTTGCTAAGGCTGTCGTTATGGGACCTGTTACTCATTTTGATTTAATCGCCTCACACAGACTGAATGCTCTCAGATGGCTGGAGCAGAAGTGCTGTTTCTTAATCAGTTCTGTAGTAATAATGCTGCTGATGGAGATCTATGGACATTGCATTTATAAAGTGTATTTGATTCGGTTTAGGAACAGTTCTCTTTATTTATTAGTAAAGAAAAAAGAATCAGTTCTTTTTGTTTTCTTTTCACAGTTGCTGTCATTGACTGCGTCCGAAGACGTATTCTAAGGCATCAAGGCACATCCAAATCCAAATCCTTCACTTCATGTCTCACCTATCGGTTTTTAAGTGCTAATAAATGGCATAGTGCCCCATCAAGGTAAATTAATCAAACAAATATGATATTCTGAACATATGACAAAAACCTTCTGGTGTCAATACATTTTGTTTTCTTCCATAAATGGTTTAAAAACACATTGTGATACAGTATTACATATATTTTTATTTTATTTTATTTTTATTTATTTTTATTTTATAAAAAGCAATTGTATAATCAGATACATTTCTATGACTGGCTCAAAAACAGTCACCAAAATTAATCGATTTTATTATTAGATTTTATTATTTATTTATTATTACGCAGGCTGATAGATACTTAACTCAATCTGCTTGCAATGACATCGTTCTCTATAGGTCACAGCTGATTGGTTCCTGCTCTATCAGTAGCCAATGAGCTCGCAGCTCAGCCTTAAAATACTTGGTCAGCATTTGCTGTAGCAGTTGAAGCATGCTTTCAGAAACCCTCCCCCTTCCCCAGCTCCACCTGTATAGATCTGCATGTATGCTATATTGTACAGCAGCGACGTGTCTTACTCACAGCAGTGTCATGTATGTTTTGGCAGCAGTAGCAGCAGCGTAGCAGATCTATTCTGCCTAGACCAAACATATCAACAAATGTCATATCCGTTACCATGCCAAACACTCACAGAGTTGTCATGACAGAATTATTTATACTGTTCATCTTTGCGTTTTGAATAACATAAAATAATTTATGCAGAACAAAAACATTTAATTAAATGATAGGAGAATTGTGTGTCTGAGCTCTCTCACATACTATTGTAACAGCCGGCCACATGTTGCGTGAGAACGGAGGGTATGATGTGCATGTGTGTGTGTGGAGCGAGAACTCTGGGAAATATCTAGTGCTGTATGATTAATTCCACTGGATCAGGCTTTAATACAGGGGTTCGCATTGCTGTAATGTTCAAAGCTTTGGAGATGCCTGTCTGCTTTCACAATAAATGCGACGAGTGTGAGAGAGCGTGCCCGTCATGCCCCACTGAACCATGGGTAGATGCTCACGGATTCCCTCTCTCTTATTCTCGCATTTCACTCTCTTTCTTTTGAAGGTGACCATGTGGCCTAAGACAGATTTTAGTATTTGTCCCAGGTGGAGAGCAGCTGTTGAGTGAGTCTCTCTACCCTCATCCTCTATAAATAAAAATGTCATCTGCACCAGAATCAGCAAATTAATGATCCCATGTGACGGTTGTGAAGTATTTGTCTAGTGAGGCTGTTTCTACCTCCCTGGTATTTCCTCTCCTGTAGTGATTGGTGTAGTCTTTTTATAAATGTTCCAAGCTGTCCCATAACATGGAGCCCGCCTCCCTGTTCCAGCTCTCACTGACCTCTACAGAGCCCTCTGATCATGTCATACGCGTGTGATGGTAAGCGTGAGTGAGAGCAGGCATTCCTTAGAGGAGCTGATTATCCATCAAGGGCATTATCCATCAGCGCTTTAGGAAGGAAGCACAATGACGGGCCCATCTAGAAATGACATGCTAGATTATAACAACTAGAGTTAATAGCATTGAGATTTTGTAGCTTTGTTTTTTGCTTTTGTTTTTGCTTTTTTTAAGAACAGTGTTCCTGTTTTATTTTCAACCATTACAAATGCGCATTTTTAAAGGAATATTTCACCCAAAATAATCATTCTATTGTATTGGCAATTTGTATGATACTTTTATGGTCTGATCTGTGTTTTTTGTTTAGTTTTGTTTTATTCGTTTTATTGTTTTAGAATGGGGTGCTGTTTTTCCCCTTTTCAACATTTTGCCATTACAAATAAGATCTCTTTAATTTAACCCCTTCCTCATCACCCCCAATTTTGGCAAGTGCTGCATACATGACATACCCAAAATAAAAAGGTTACTGCTCATAAGTAATTCTGAATAGAAACATAACACACATACATTTAGAAAGCCAACCCATGAGAGTTTATAGTTCAAGACTCAAAATTTACCAGACTGTTATTAATATTGAGATATATAAGCTCAAACATATTTTGAACTACAATAATCCGGGATCACCAGTGATCCCTGACGGGTAAGGGTATCTCAGTTGTTTCTCCTAAACACTTAGATTATATTTTGAGCAAAATGCACCTTTTTAAAGGAATAATTCACCCAAAAATGACCCTGTCATCAGTGGCTCACCATAATGACAATTTTTCATTTTGATCATTTTATGGTTCTTGGGGTTTGGTTGTTGGCTTTATTTTGTTTTAGAACAGCCATTTTCATTTTTAGAAGAATAATTCACCCACAAAAAAACATTATTTGGATTTTTTTCACCAATTACCATTTTTATGATACTTTTACGGTCTTTTTGATGGTTGAATATCACAATTCTTCAAAATGCAATGATCTGCCATAGAAGAAAGAGATCAGGTTTGGAATGACATGAGGGTGAATAATTAATGACATTCAATTTTCATTTTGGGTGCAACTATCCATCTAAATCTCCTACTTCACTGAGTTTTCTTCTAATAAATAGACCTTAGTAATCTCACACGTGTTTAATCTAGAACTTCCAAAGAGATCTCAAACATGTCTCAAGCTGTGCTAAGATTTGCTGAGATACTCAGATTTGGTAAGGTATGAATTTTCAATATACACTCACTCATCAAACTCTTGCAATGTAGTGTAACTTATTATGTTATCAGTTTTGCCAAGGCCATGGTCCCACTACCAACTTACCAAGTTTACACTGTTGGTTGTTTTTTATCCCGCGGCTTGAAGTGATTTTTACCTCCTGGAATTTTTACCGGGGGAAAACACCCCCCATCCCCGGAACGCAATTGGGCTAGTTTTGGCCGTGATTGGGCGGGTTATGAATGGTAAATGGGCTGGTTTTGTTACGCAAACCTGGCAATCCTGAATGCTATCCAATATTCTTACTATATGCTAACAATTGTCTCATTTTTATTTCCCTTCAGGATTTTTACTAAAACACCCGAGACATCCTCAGTAAGAACTCCATGAAGTTTCCCGCCATTTCTTTGACTAATTTTACAAACAAATTCAAATTTCCTCTGAGAGAGGATAGTAAATGATGACAGAATTTTCCTCTCTGGATGAACTGTCTCTGTAATATGTGCTGCTGTGCTACCATAGAAAACAAATATCAATATCTTCAAACACCTTTGCTTGTGTTCAGAAAGTAATTTATGGACTATGTGTATAGTAACACCTACGTTTGGTTGCTACCTTTGCACTCGGTCACCCTGAAAGAAGTCTGTTTGCAAACCCTTGAACAGACCGTTGTAGACAACACGTTTTGGGTTTTACTGGAACACTGACTTCACAGGCTCAAGTGAGGTTAGAGAAAAGCGATCCCTTAGAACCAGCGCTGCGCTGCGATCCAGACCTCACTCCCCTTGTACTGCTGTAAACACAAATAGCCTTGTGTTTTTATGTGCCAAGGGCGTTTGCTTGAATAGTTCGGCATACAAAATCCCAGCCAAAGCCCTGTGGGTGCACCCTGCTCATAAACTCAGCTGTGTGTCCAGAGGTGTTTACATGGTCAGGTAAGGAGTCAACGAGTGCTTGGAGACGCATGCTGACACGTTATGACCCCACCGCCTCTCACCACACACACACTGTATGTGTTAGTGACCTGTAACCGCATGGGTCCGTATACCTCAAGGTCATGTTTACATGGTCAGCGCTGGAGCCTGTAGCATAGGACAGACGCTTATCAGAGAGTCCCGGCAACTCCCGGAAAAAAAGCGATGGCGGAATCCACAAGTGTGGGATTTTTAATATTTCCTTGGAGCAAACAGTACGGTCTTTGAACCCCAAAATGTAGTTCTCACCTTGAAACTGCGAAATACAGAAGAGGCCTCTTGAGCAAAGTGAAGATTCACTCTTGGTTTATGTCAAACATAGGCTTATGAGAGGAGAAATGCTTGTCATTTCCAAGAATAAACTTCCTCGGAGGATAAACACAATTGTCCTCAAGTGGAAGCAATCTCAGCATGGTATCATGGGAAAATAATACCAGCCAAAATGTTTCCAGCACTGTCAAATTCTTCTTTTCGCATGACATGAGAAAACCGCAAGACGACAGACAACGAGGCATAGGTAAAAGCTCTTCCGATCGATTCAGAGGAGAGGGAGATGCTCGGTCGCTGGTTTAAATCATAGCTGGCGTTAACGGAATTCTTCAAGTCCCTCGTGACAATTAAACTGGGGGGAAAGTAATAACTCTTTGATCCCAAACTGTTGCCAGACACTTCTTCAACATGCCCTCGTTCATGAATCTTACATTTTACCATGCGTCAGGGACGCGACAGTAAACCGATCCACCAACCTCAAGGTTCTGACTCGGCCAAGCAATTTCGACTGCTACAGCACAACACGCACTCACCAGAGACTTTCAGTTGTAAAATTGGAGTTCTGTTTTTAATCAATTATAGTTTGTAGTTTGCAATATTGGGCTATTTTATGTATTGGATAATGGAGGAAGTGATACATATTTATGACCGTACCTATGTTTCCTTAATAGCTGTGCTCATGTTCGGTCTCTCCACAAGTAAGCTAATTTGTCTCAATTTTCATGCCTTTGAATCTAAAGTGACTTCTATTTTTCTGTAAGTTGTTAGTTAGAAGTTAGCACAAATGATAGATGCTAATTCTGTGGCTGGTAGCTAACATGCAAGATTTAATCTTGGCTGTGAGGTCGGAGCGGAGGCTGTTGTAATGCTAATTATAAATAATATAAATATAATGTATGATTGAATACTGATGATTGAATGTTTTTGACTCATAATCTGCTCAATCCTTCAGAAATCGTTCTGAAATGCAGATTTTTTTCACACAAAATAAAAACAAGCACCATAATCGGTTGGCATGAAGTCAAATAAGTGATGGTCCTGTGAAAGCCTTCCAAATGAATCGTGAATGATTCAGATCCCTGCTGTTTACTGGGAGATAATTTAAGCAGTTGTTTTGTGGGTAAACCTGATGATGATGTCCGACTTCAAAGCGCATCTCTGGAAAGACTATTGTGCGGATCAGGGCAGAGTTATGTGAAGGCACTGAGTGGTTTGCAAGAGTTTCTAGGGTTTTCTTCCAGAGGAAATGGTCACACTGTGCTGGGATGTGTCTTTCAGGTGGCTTGTATGAGTGCCGGTGAGGCTGTCTCTATCTCTCCCATGAGTATTTCTACTAGCGAGCCGAGAGGCCCCAATACAGAAAACATATTAGACAGGCAAGTCCAAAAAGTCACCACCCCTCCTTTCTCTTCCCCTCTCTCTTTCATTTCTAGCCTCGTTTACTCCGTCACTCTCTGTCTGTCTTCTCTCCTGAGAGTTATATATACAAGCTGTGATGTTATTGGGGCTGTTACCCGAGCCACCCCGACATACTCCTTTAAAAACAAAAAAAAAGTGATAGAGATGCAGCACTTTTTTCATCACTTAGAGAATGACCTTTGATCCTTGCTCAGAAACTAATGTTTTCCACACTAATGCATCCCTGCTTTTAATATGGCTTGTTAAAATGCCCTCTTTTTACCCCCCCCCCCCCCCCCCCCCCACCCCATTTTTACATCCCCTTTTCCTCCTCTGCAGAAAGAGGTATCAGCTAACACCTGACATGCCTATGCAGAAACAGCCATAGGAAAGAGAGGAGGTCACACGCTCGTCAGATTCTGACCTCGCAGAGACGCTGAGACAATCCAGACCTGCTAAGGATGAAGAGGGAGAAAGTAATTTCTTTTTCTTGCAGACAAAAAAAAATCAAATGATGCTTTCCGTCTGCACAGAGAAAGTACTTAATTCAATTTGATTATATTGTTCCTTTGACTGATTAGTGGGTTTGGAGATGCATTCTCTGAACAAATTTATTTTCAAAATTTTTTATGATCAACTGCAATCCGTATATTGCATTATGGTGGGCAAAGCTATTGGTTTTTGCGCCTGAATATTTAATTACATAGACTTGGTATAGAATGGAGGCATATAAGGACTGTTGTTGTTTTTGGCAAATAATAGAATTTATATATCTGTTATCTATGGAAGCTCGTTTCTGTCACAAAATAAAAAAGACAAGCATAACTTTTTATGTCACAATTCTGACTTTTTCCCCCTTGCAATTCTGAGTATATATAACAAATTATACAAACTCAGAATTGCGAGATGTAATCTCATAGAAAACTCTTTGAAAGTAGTCAGAATTCCTAGAAAAACTCACAACTGTGAGAAAAGAGTATCAATTACCTTTTATGTTTTTTATTCCGTGACAGAAAGAAAAACAGGACTGCGAGATGTAAACTCATAATTACGAGTTTATAACTTACAATTGCGAGATATAAACTTAATGAAAAACGATTAAAATTAAATATAATCTATTTTATTTATAAAAAGAGAAAAATGTAATGGTTTAAAATGATTTTACGAAAGTATGCTATTACGAATTCAGCTAATATCTCTCTCACCAAAACTTGTCTTTTGTGTGTCAAGATGTTTACCATAAAATCTCCATAAACGTAGTTACATCAAAATGAATTTAATAATAACTGTCCATGGTTGTATGGATCATATGGGTCTGTATATTCACTCAGTGGAGATCCTGAGAGGACACAGCAGGGAGAAGGGGCAGTTGGGATTTAAATCATCCTGGAGGATCAGGTCAAGCCTCCCTGTTTCCCCTCCCACAGGCTCCAGAACTCTTGGACTGGGATGAATTAAGTCATTATTAATTACCCTACAAGAGCTCCATCCCAGCCATAAATAATGTGGAAGAAACATACCACCACCTACAGCGCAGAAAAAGGGACATATTTTGTGCAATAATCAAAGTAACCAAACTGCTTCTTCCTTTCATCATCCTGTTTAATTTTCCATTTTCCCTCATGTTTTTCTTTTCAATAATCTTAGATAAAGCCAATTTTTTTTGGGACCTAAAGAAGAAAAATAATGAAATTTAGTCCCCAGTTTTTCTTGTCCACTTAGGAATCTTATTTTACTGAAATGTATTGATAAATGCATTCATATGGAAGTTGTCTATAGGCAGTAAAGTAGCACTCGGTTTTGGAACAGAGCTTGTGTGTGCAAATAAACACAGACATGTATTACCTCAGTTAAAGTTTTTCCTGCAATTTTCTGCATCTACTCTTGGCTCCTTCTAGCAAAACATGAGGTCGATTTATTTAAAACCATCCACCTCCATTTGAGTCTCTTTTCAGCTGTCATAAGACTTGGCCCTTGCGATGTTCAGCATTGGTTCCTGGGCAAACAAATAACATTCCTCACTTTTTTTTCAATCGAAGCCAGAGGTTGTTCCCTATTCAAATACCGACCTGTTTACCAAAGGCCGTTCATTTTAAAATCAATGAGAAGGCGAGAGCTGCAGAGTATAAACATTTATTCTGCGCTGAGGAAAAATCAGGGCCGGTTTTAGGAAGGGTCAGCGGAGTCAGTGTTGAATGTATTTTCATCCATTCTGTAAGTCTGCCCAACATATCCGTGTGAACTCCATAGGGAAAGCTTTTCTCAGCCGTCCAGACAATCGACAAAAGTTGGAGCGCTTTCTGTGTTTGTGTGTGTGTGTGTGTGTGTGTGTGAGTAAGTGAGAGGGCCTGAACCACCTGCACAATGATGCCGCTGTGTGTCTTTACTGGACACATAAAAAGGGATCTGGTCTCCTCAAAGCTTTAGTTCTTATCTCTGTAAAACAGTAACTACACTGAGGTCAGAGGGGAACAACCATCTCACATTCCCTCAGCTGTACACAGACAACGTAAAACTACCACAGCCTTTGCCTGATCCGACAGAAGGACATTTTGAATTAAAGGGAGGTCTGGCAATCCATCACAGCTGACAGGTCTTTAAAACATATAGCATTACTGTCGTGTTACGGGGTGTGAGGTGCACCAAATCTGAGGAACTGATGTCATCAGTGTGATCGCTCTGAGGTTGGATGCCATAAAAAGAAGATGAGCGCATGTTTGCGGAACCATCTGTGTTAAATTACCATTGTCATGATGATTTCTAGTTGTTAATTGCTAATTGGCGTACAACTTTAAATATTTTAGCTTGAGTTATGTAGTGCAACGAAAAACAAATGTTGAAAAAATATCTATATTTCATGTTACATAAGCATTGTGTAAAAATTGTGCAAAAGTCAAAGTTGCATTTCGCATTTAAAAAATATGGGGAACAATATGACATTTTTATAGCGTGCTTATGTAAAATGAATTATTTCATATGAACTATTTGTTCATATTTTTTATTTGTAAATTCTTATGCAAAATGAAATGTTGCTTTTTTCAAATTAGATTTTAAGATTGACAAGTTGATAAATTCAAATTTATTGACTTATTTTATTAAACATTGATTAAAAATTTGTTGTTTAAAAATGTATTTCATATTATGTATTTCATATTACAAAAGCATTAACAAAATAGCAAATGTGAAAAAAATCTAATTGTCAGGCGGTGATAAGATCATGGTTTTATAACTATATTTTTAACAATGTACAAATATTCCATGTGGCATCTGTCGCATGATTACAAAAATAGAAAATGTATGCACTATACATCTTTAATGTCTACAATATGAATCAATAAAATAGCCACTTATAGTAAAGCACACCAAAAAACATGTTGATACTGATAAAAAGGCTCGTTGAATTACATTGTAAAGATAATTACAGTGACTGTAAAAGAGTGAATTGTATCACTCTTTTCAAACAAGTTAAAATGCCATTGTTAAAACAAGGGTCATTCAAACAAGTTTGCAAAAAATGTACCAGATAAATTTACTTTATAGCTGCTTTTCTAACAAAGGCCTAACCTCAAAACATTATCATGTTTTGAAATATTCGGAAAAATCTGTTCACCATAAGCTTAATTCATTCCACAGATTTCCATAAAAACTAAATAAATGTTCAAAGACTTCAACCACATAGTGAAAATGAAATGACGACAATACTGGGCAATTAGATAAAGGCAGAGCCTTTTTTATTTTTTATTTTTTTTATCAAATTCAAACCACTTGTTATGCCCAATATGTTTGAGTCTCTGTGATTTGTGTTCACATGAACATTGTTTTGATGGGCTCTGTAAAGGGGGCAGTTTCCATTCCTGAATGCCCTGTGAAAGCTTTCAGGGCTTATCAGGATATTATGACATGTTTTTCAGACAGGAAGTACAGTAGCTCCTAAACACATTACTTCATAGTGAAGGACTAATTGTATGTTTAAGCCTGAGCTTTATGAAATCACACTCAACTTTATGATGCACACTCGTAATTGAAGGACATCGTTCTCATATTCTGTGACATTTCTGTGGTGTGATGAATGTAACCTTGCCTGGTTCCAAGACTTTTATTGTACAGGCTCTCTGAACTGATGGTTTTCTTGTCAGTAAGTGGTTTTTGAGTGATTAGGAACAAGCTGAGAGTGAGATTTGTGTCATATTGTAACATCAAGAACACTTAAAATAAAATACAGGAAAAGAATGTGTGCAGATGCAAATGGAGTTAGGACGCATTTCTTTCACTCTAGGGATGTAGATTGCATGCAGTCACAGTAAAAAGTGCTGTTGGAAGGTTTTCCATAAGAAGAGAAGTTTATAAGGGAAACGGGCAGGTTGGAGTAGGTCACAGGAATAATAAAATAAAGTTTGTGTGTTCTGGTGTAGTGGGTTTCTGCTTTAAACTATCACAACATTGTGCATTAAATTATTACTCCAGTGCAGACAAGCCCTGACTTAAGTCAGACAAAAAGTATTGAAAAGAAACTTTCAAAAATAAAAATAACATAATAGCCTGATGCAAAATAAATATGAAATATAAAAATATTAAACAATTAAATAACACTACATTTCTTTTCTCATGGTTAAATCCCATTTGCTTCCAAACTGTATGTTTAGACTGTAACATTCTTGTTTGCCCCTACGGGCCTTCATCATTCAAGCGTTCTCTCAATGGTTGCATGCTCTTGCAAAAATCCCCAATTCAATTTAGACATAAATTCAATACACTTCTATAAAAATTCAAAACTGGCATGTTTGTGAAATCTGATGCCCCTATCTACCCCATCAAAGAGCACTATGGTTTCATAGCGGCACATTCTTGCTTTGGTGATTTATTTCGGCTCTCTGTGAATGATTAACAGACTGAGGGAGAGGGAGCTGAAGGAGCTCGATGATGAGGAAGATTTGTGTAAAGCTAAGTGAGAACAAAGAGGTTTCATCTTGAGGTCGTACCAAAGCAAGAATGCCCGCCTATATTTGGGTAAAAAAAGAGTCCGCAGAACATGGGACACGTGGGACGATTCGTAATATGCAGCCACAGTTTCTGTTCTGGACAAATTTCTTTTGTTCCAGATTGATCTTGGAGTATATTCAGTTTAGAGGTGGACAACAAATGTCTTATTTGGCTTTAATGGTAAATGCAAGTGTAAAATATGACCTTTTGAAATGGAGCTAAACAAAAAAAACATCTCAAGCTGTGATCTTTCTGCTACTCTATAAGAACCGCTCAAATATGTTTCAAATGTTCCCAGTGAAATTCCCTGAAGTGCCAGCGTTTTGTTTAAAAGCAATTGCTTCTAAATGGCAATTGTAAGGCCACTTTGCCTCAATTGATCACTTACACATTGTGTTATGAATTGCAGGAAAGCACAAAACGCAGCCCAACAGCCTCAGGACTCAGAGCCCTCTGCGTAATTCAATCCAATCTCCGGACCTCAACGACACACTCGCCTTGCCCTCCTCTTAGACTCCAGTTTGAGGAAATGATCACATGTGAACCGTAACAGCAAAGAGTGGCACTTGAGATTTAATCCACAGTAGCTGCTGTGTAGATTAGGCTCGTACAGATAAGAATGACTCAACAGGTCTCCACAGGCACCTGACCCGTCTCATTCCCTTGCAATAAAACCAGGCTTAGGAGCCGAGTCCTAGGGGCTTCAAAGCTCCCGTCGGCCCCAAGAGGGTGAGGGTCAGCGGTACTTGGTGAGATGAAGTCCATGGGTGGGAAGAGATGACGAGACCTCCCTCGCCAGCAAGACAGAAGTGATGCAAATCAATGCTACTCTTCTAGACTGGCCATGGTGACAAAGGCACAAAGTAGAGTGAAGCTGTCCCAGGGGTCAACAGTTGGGTCATAGGGTCCCCTTGATGTCTGTGACCTTTGACATGAAGCTCTCAGGGTGGGCATGGTTGTGTTTCAGCTCCTGGGTGCATGTGTCCAAAGTCTGACCTGAAAGGAAAGCCAGGGAATGGCAAAGAAGCTTGATTTAAAGCCCCGATATACTTCAAGCGAAATCGAAGAACGAACTGTTGTGATGTAATTTCAAACAAAACGAAGTTCATTTGGAGTTCATTTCGGGAGTTCGAAACAGCTTGCCGGAAAAGTTTGCTCCGACTGGTAAACACCTTCGAACTACCATTGGTCCATCATGGTGATTACGTAATAGATGTGCTCTGAGGCTCCGCCTTCTTTGACAAGGAAATCTTCTCCGATTCATTTCTTCTGTTTAGTGCGTGAAAATCAAACATGAGTAAAAACATGAAAACACTGGAGAGCTGTTTATAGTTGAAACTGAAGTTGTAATTCTAATTTAAAGAGACACTGACACTGTTTTTTCATGTTTAGTTTAATTTATTGTATAAAGTCCTAAATAAACATAACTTGACTTGATTGGAGTGTCAAATTGCAGCGCTAGTGCAAACATATTCACATCGCTATATGATCAAATGCTTTCTTAACTGTTTACTTACCGCTGTCATTTTTATTGAGAGGAAAGCGTGCAGTACATATGCATATTCATCTAAATGCTGCTCCCAGTAGCGTGGGTGGCATCGGGAAGTTTGCTAACAGTATATCGCTGCAAAAGTATTTCAAACTTCTTTTTACCACTAAGCGGAGGACGAAAAATAACTTTGCTATGAGTATATCAGGGTCTTTAGAGCCTACAGTAGAGAGTACTCTGGAGTTGACTAGACACTTTAGGTCCTCGGTAGAGTCATAACCACCTGCCCTCGATTATTGAAACCATTCAGCACTGACACAACACACTTAATGAGTTTCTGGAAAATGTAGAGGAGATGAATAGGACTTGAAAAAAGTGTAGGCGGTATGTTTTGAAAAATGGAGTGAGAATATTTCCTCTTGGAGTGAATAGAAACACACACATCAGTGGCTCCTTTTTGGCTCTCAAAGTCTCTGAGAAATGACATCTGCGTAGTGGCCATGACCTTAGCTGCTTTATTTTGCTACTTCTGTACATTTGCTCTTAGATCTGTCAAGAGTTTGTGGAGACTCATGTTACTGAGACCTACGGTACCAGGCAGAGCATAGCATCTACACAAATATATATCCTAAAGACATGCAGCCCCATATGGAGAAACAATATGAAAGGAATGTCTCTGTTTTATCCATTCACATCATCGCTGGTTGGTATTAAGGTCTAAAGGAAAGTTTTCTATCCTGTGTAGTCACATTTCCTATTGAAACAGGAAGTTTGGGCAGGAAATATATTTTTTTGGCATGAAAAAGAAATTCACCCTAAAATGCATGTTATTATTCTTTCTTTTTTCAGTTTTAACCTCTTCATTTTTAATTAAAATATTTACTCTTTGTAAAACATATGCCAGACTTCTCTGATCATTTAGCCTGCTTAAACCCCTCCCATTTCTTACAATCGACTGCAAGCTTGCATGGCTTTAAAGCCATAAATTATTATTTGCTACTTTCCAGTTGCTTGCAGGTGTTATCAGCATTTGATTGGACAAAAATCTGTGTAGTGCAGGAGTCATCTGTATTTTTGTCAGAAATTTAAATCATATGAGAAATCAAAATGAGAGTTTTGGACTTTTAGTTCATTAGTGTTAGCTCTTTCAGGCTAATATATATATATTAGCTTGAAAAAGCTAACATTAATGAACTAAAAGCCCTAAACTCTCATTTTGATGTCTTTGAGTATAAATAGAGTTTAAACATTCAATATACAAAATGCAAACTCCTTCTCTTCATTACCAATAACATTCTCTTTATGTCATTCTAAAAGAAGCTTTCACCCACAAACACCCTTTAAAAAGATCCCATTCTGAAAAACGGTTCCCCGTGAATTGCGCTCGGTCAAACAAACGTCATAACGGTTAACAGTAAAATGATATCATTCAGGTTGTGGTTCCAAAGTTCCTTTCCAAACCTTGTGAAAAATCTGAACAGTTGCCATTATGCTGGGGAAAGCGTTTTTTCTTTCTTTGTGATTTACGGAGGATAATTTATACCATACCATCAGGACCCATATATTTGGCTGTTATGATATCTTATAGTGTCTTTGCAAAGTTTAGCAAACAACTACAGCCCTATTATAACAGGAGATGCACATTGGTTGAGCAGAATTTTACTTCAAACTGTCTTCATAAAGAGAAACATTACATAGTTTAGTGTTTGGTTAAGGTTTGAGGTCTGACAGATGGTTGCACATGGTCTCAGGCCAACGCTGGTGTTAAACATGAAAGCAGTCACCACTATGGTGGACTCTGTGGTCATGCATACTTTTATGAGGTGGTAGTTTGACTCATTATAGCCACACAAACAATAGCAGATGAAACCCTAATGTGCTTTAGTTTGCAGTGTAGTAGGATATCTTAGTCTGACAGATTTCTATTATCAGCGTAATGTAAGTTGAATTGAAAAATATACATTTATTTACAATTCTGTTGACTATATGTAACTTTGCAACTACATGTCAACTAACTCTCATTAGAGTATCAGTAGACTGTCTGCTTAATATGTGCAAACTCTTTATTGTGATGGTCCTCTAACAGTCATTCTACTGACTATAAGTAACTTTGCAAGTACGTCAACTTATTGTAACCCTAACCCTACCAGTCTACTAATACTCTAATGAGAGTTAATAGACATGTAGGTGCAACTTTACTTATGGTCAACAGAATGTATTAAAGGGAACATCAAAATAAAGTGAAACCAGAATGTCTTAGTTTAGGTTTTTCTCCCTTTTGCATGAGTGTCAGCAGCAATAGACCTGATGATCATGTTTTCCAGCATGATTTGAGATTGACCAAAAGAGCATCTGAGGTCCACATACTCAACATCAAAACACTGTTTACACTCTTATTTGTGTTTATAATCAATAAAAAAAACCTGGAAAAAAATATTACTGACCTAGAAATAGAGAATTTAGAAAAAAAATAGAGTGCAGAATTTATTTTCTTTGTCTTAAATTCATCCAAATCCTAAAACTTATTTTATTTGCAGGTCTAAGTTAGATTTTAAATGTCCAGCACAGATGTTTCCCTTGCCATAATATTCTTATTGTTTCCATAGTTCCAAAACTGATAGGAAATAATGGGCATGAGAAATGTCGAGTTAGGAGATTTATTTTATAACGAACTACAGATATAAATAATCCCATCCAGGCACAGTTTACATAAACTCTTGATACGCAAGAAATAATTAATGCTCAAGGAGCAAATAATTATCTCAAGAAAGAGTGCTGTGTACTCAATATGTCTTGAACTTGGTGCATGACAAAACAAAAGGAAAGCATGTAAGCACAGGTGCTCAGCAGATCTACTTTTGTTTGTCTCTGTTTATATACAGTTTTGGTAAAACATTTCTGCAAATCGTGGCTATTCTCTAAACTAATGGCCTCATTGCCTGTGGCCTGATGGTCAAAATCTGGTTCAGGGCAACCAAACCAAAGACTCCCACAGAAAGTGAGACAAAAGCAAACACATGCTGTTACTTTTAAGAGAAGATATTGCAGCAGTGTGAAGGCGACAGACTCGGTTCATGTTTATTTTGGGCACATTGCTCTGACCCTGCCCATGGCCTGCTGTGTGCCACGGACAGCTCCAGTGATGTGGCTTTACTTTGATCTAGAACATGATAAATAGCTTATTACCTTCCAATCTGAGGACAATAATCCCCCATATGTCTCCCCCTACTGGGCTACATCGCAGGGCTTGACCTTTTGCTGTTATTCCCCAGCTCACAAGACACCCATGATTCCAGTAACCTTTCTAGAGGACAACAGGATGTGTCCATTCCTCTTACATCCATCTATAACAATAAAACTAATGCTGACAGCTCTGCAGGGAGAGACTAATAAACTCTTTTGTTGTTGCTGTGACCGCTGTATAGCAATCTGCTTCTAAAGGGAATACAATACCCTTGTGCATGCTTACCGGTTGCCCTTGTCTCATCACAGTGGAAACTGTGTAAAGAATAGCTGTTCATACACCATACACGAGTTATCAGCGCAGCGGTGCATGATGTGATTGAAGGGGTAGTCCAAAAAAAAAAACCTGAACATCCATTATTTGCTCACCCTTTCATGTCATTTCAAAGCCCATATGACTTATTTTCTTCTTTACAACAAAAAAGGGAGACATTTTCAGTAATATCCTGATGGCTTGCCCTGTGACAATGAATGGGAGCTTTCAGGCTTCAAAATGGAAGCAAAGGCACAATAAATGCATCAAGAAAGTGGTTCAGCTTGTGCGTTATATTTCATAGCTTTGTGTGATGAACAGACTGATAATTGTTGTAACCGGATCACTGAATCAGGGAGATGAACCCAAGAACCGGATCAGTAAATGAAACATTTAGATCAGTTTTGACCTGACTCATTGAAATGATCTGGCGCAAAAGAACGACTTAACAAATCAGACATTGAACGCTTATGAAAGGCCCTGATAATTACTGTTGCAACCGGATCATTTAGTCAGTGAGTTGAACTCAAAACATTTTAAATCAGGGGCGAAGCCAGACATGGTAAACATTCGGGGCTTAGCCCAAATTGATCCAGGGAAATTTTTCCCCCATTTATGGCATCGAAATGTTTTTATTTTTGACAACACAATTAATAAACCTAAAAGTTTTTAGTCTTTTGAAATACCAGAAGCCACCCCCTGCTACGCCCCTGAGTTTTATGAATTGAATAAGCCGATTCATCAAATTGATTCGATGCAAAAGAAAGATTCATTAGCAAATCGGACATTGAACTCTCACGAACTCTCAGATTTTTTATAAAATAAAACGTGACTTAAATTTTAAGTTTAAGGTCTGTTCGTCACATGCAGCTCGTCACTTTAGATGACTATTGTATGATATTTTTGTTTTTATCGTTTTGAGCTTTATAGCCAAATTATTACTTTATATACTTTATTACTTTATTATACACTTTTATTATATTGACAAGAGTAGTGAACGTGTCCACAATTTAACCAAAAGGAGGAAACAATTTAATAAAATATGTTAGTGTATTAATAAATTGTGGGAGCGAATTCCTAAGTCGTCTCCACAATATCTTTTTTTTTTTTGCAGGACTCCATAGTTCAGTCATTGTCAACTCACCTTTTAATGTCAACGACATGAGGGTGAGTAGATAATGACAGGATTGTATTTTATTTGGTGAACTATTCCTTTAATGTTGAAAACATCCCCGTGATTCAGACAACTTATAACAGTCTGTAAATGTAATAGTTTGTGACTTTGTGAGTTTCCTGTGAGATTTGTAAAAGTAAAAAATACAGATGCAATCTATTAGGCTTGAGAACAGAGAAACCAAGGTTAGATCGCAGGTTGCAGATGAGGTATGTCTGTTATGACTAGGAAAGCAGCTCTTGTTGTCTGTCCATATCTCTATTTCTCTTTGGCTTTGTGTAATGATGCCACATGGGGAGCTAAATAATGACAACTAGAGCTGCATTTATTTCAAGTGCTATAGAAACAGATGGGTGTTTATGCATAGTTGTGCTTCCAATGGCCCGGTATGACCAGGAGAGAGAGAAATGGAGAGAGGGAATGAGTGGTCCCTTGAGTTCTCATTCAGGAAGGTATGTTGGGCAGATGGTCGGGCATCCGTGTAGAGACTCTCCTCTGTCCTTCACTTTGTGACCATATACAGTTACCTCAAAAGCTTACAGTATAACACTTAATAATCTATCTTTGAATTATATACAAAATATCAAACCAAGCTGCATATGCAAACAAATGACACTAGAGCTTTTCTTAGAACTATCTTCACTCTTCTGTGACATTTTTGCACTTTTTTAAAACCGATTATTCCCAATGTGGCTGTATGAAGTCCTCAAGTTCATACAGGTGTCCTACAGGTGTTGTTCAGCACATTAACTATTGACATGTGATCCGAATACTTTCTTACTTTTCTTGTAGTTTCATCTTGACTGTATTATCATTTGAAATGTCTTACTTTTCTTGCACTTGGTATTTTGCCAGTGTACAAATACTTTTGGGGGCCACTGTATGGAAAATGGGGAAGGAACGACTACACTAATTATTAATTAGATGGGAATATGGTATATACACTGACTTGCACCTAGAGAGAAAAAAAGAAGTAATTTGTGTATTTTAATGTATACTTTGGAGAGCGAGATGAAAGTAGATCTAACTAACCTCATTAAGGTGTTGAAAGCTGTGTTTAATCAAAAGCTACATTTGTTTTGTAACAGGATAAAACACTTTCAAATAGAACCAAGTTGGAATCGTACATACGAACACCAGGGAGAGCGTGCTGGACAATTACGCCAGATGACCTGGGTAAATGAGTGTCTGAAGACAGGGTTAAAAGAGAGGAGAAAATGAGGGATGAGGGACGGAGAAGAGAATCCAAGGAACAATGAAGGAATGTAAATATTTACAGTGTCTTTGTTTGCAGTTAAATCCACCTGTCAGAGCAGATGGATGACGTCGGACGGGGGTGTTTTTACTATGCGATTCAATTTAATTTTGTAAACAGGCCTCATGACATGAACTGAATTAAATTGGCATGTAAATATTTAGAGGTTAATTGCACATCATTTTAAAATATATTTATACTGTTGCTACAGATTTGGTTGCTTTTCCAGTAAAATGCTTTTCTCATAATTCAAAGTTATTACAATTGGATTTCTGGACATGAATCTTGATAAATAATGCCATGTTTTGTTTTGGACAGTCTTTGGAGTACCATGTAAATACCATATTATATGAAGAATTTATGAAGGATAATTATATATGATTGGATATATATAGCCTATATATAATTTAGCATATAACTATAAGTTGGCAAGCCTCAGATCAGTGTAAAAGCTGTGTGATTGGTGGATTTCTCTGTATGCAACACTACCAGTTCTGCACTTTTTGGGCATTCGCTTAGTCTACTTTAGGAGGCGATTAAGCATAAAACATTCTTTCATTCCGTTTTAAAGATCATGATAAACATAAAATCAATCAAGTGTGTCCAAACATTTGACTGGTAGTGTATGTGTATTAGAATATGTGTGACTGCTCAAATGTGCGTGCCTGCGAGTGTGTTTGTGCATGGCTTTCCATCTCAGGGCCCCCTCCAAGAGTTCTGCTCCACATTAACCCATCGATAAATCAGCTGTTACTCACTCCTGCTGTCTGGCTGCACACGGCACGCAGGGAGGGAGGGCAGAGCCAACGGATGTGGCATTGCTGTGTCAGACACGATTACAATTCAGCTCACAAGTCAGATGGAAGTTTCTGCCCTCATGTAAAGGTGTCTCATGGGTCTGAATATTGCACACTAGATTGTACAAATCATAACATAGGTCTCGGCTAGACCGTACAAATCAAGTTTTAGGATGCTGTGATTTAAAAATGTCTAATCGGTGGTGTACAAAAGGGTTGTTTGAATATGCATTAAAATACATGAATTTGTTCAGCCATAGCTTTTGACTTAAAACCCACTGGGGAGGGATTTCTGTGGTGGATTGAAATGGAAATCGTATCCTGTAGAGATTAAGTGGAACATAGCAGTTAAACAGGCATGTAAAGCTATACAGATCCATGTTTACACACAGAATTAAACTGATTTGAACTGGCCTGTGTAGTTTCAGGACAGAAGCTTCCTGCCGCTTACTGCCTCAAAAAAATATGTATGTCATGTTTACCAAACTTTTCATCCATATTGATGTATCAGCCAATATCAAACCGAATTTCTGTATGCTGCGTAATGGCCACCGTGCATTAATTTAATCCTTAAAGCCCAATGAACTTGGACACATGACACTATATCATTGTTGTCAACCAGGTCTAAAAAGGATGACTGAACTTAAATTTCTTTGAGTAACAATGTTTAAAAAGTGTAAAAAGGCTACAGCAGACTCTATCTATTTATGAGTCGCTAAGTTTTAATTACTCACCACAACTACTTTCTACTGCTAGGCAAATGTTAATTTTGGTTTGATTTTAGTCAAAAGTATGGATTGTCCATTCCACTCATTACCCATGAGAAAGGAAATAATTATGAAATTTAAAGTTATAAGTATTAAAGATATAGTTCACCCAAAAATTTAAAATTCTGTCTTCATCACTACTATCACTTTAAGCAGTCATAGGTCGTAATTGACAAAAATATTTTTATTCCATAATTGTAACTTTTTTTATCATAATGAAAATGTATCTCATAATGACTTTTTGTCATTATTTCAAATTTATTGTATTCTTCTTATATTTATGATTTAGTAGGCCTATGTCATAATTTTTACATTTTATCTCATAATTATGTCTAGTATCTCATAATTATGACCTTCTATGTCATTCACTCTTATATAAGAAAAGGTTCTATATAGAACCTTAAACATTTCTGTCAGATGCTTCATACATAGAACCATTTTAGGGGATCCCATTATGTGATCATTTTATGGATTTAGCTTTAAGAAAAGAAAAAATCTTATTTTTTTAAATTACATTTATGAGTTACAGCTTTGAAACATGCTTTATCACAATACAAATTTAAATAACCCTTTAAACATGAAAGCATTAGGCAATAATTTAAGGCATTTCTCTTTATATAGACCTTTTTGGCATAAACCTTCTTTAAAATCCAGTCAAGAACCCTAGAGTTTTATATAGAAACCCATTGAACCTCTTTTTCTATGAGTGTAGTTTTACCAAAGCATATTTTTTTTCCTATGTGGTGGAAATGAGCTTCCACACAAAAGAGCAGATCAATTTTGTTACAAGTTTAAAGTTGTGGCATCAGATCGGAGCGAGGTTCTCATTGTAATTCGCTTGTATCTGTCCTGTGCTGTTATACACACTGTGGATTAGAGGCACAGTCAGGCAAAGAAAAGGTTAGAGGGGTGCACAGGAAATGATCCTCAAGCATAAAAAGACAGCACACATTTCACCCTGCACAGCTGTTAAACCAACCCAGCGCACTGCACTGGAAAATGCAAACTCAGTAGAGCAATGAGAGAACACTGACACAAAGCCAACCAGAAGGAGGCCTATATGTGTTCGTGAAAACATGGCAGATCTAACCCAAACAAACAGGAACTGGGAAAAAACAATAAGAAGAGAAATTGATTGCCTCCTTTTTTTACTATATCTTTTAAATACTGACCCTTCTCAAAGAGGAATACAAATTTAAGCTTATGAAAGTGTTTGTGGCCAAGATCTGTCCCCTAGGAGAGTGTTGCTCCACAGCGATGTTAAGAAAACTCACCGGCTCAGCATCTGTCGGAGCAATAGCATTAATCAGCCCTCTAATGGTGCTCGGCCTGAATTGTTTGGTTGTTTAACTTTAGATGCGAAAGAAAAATCTCTCACGACTTGCTTACATTTGTGACCACACAAACTTTGGATTGCTAAACACTGATTTACTCTTGCACGTCATGTTAAGAGTATTTATTTCTGCGTTTCGACATTATTTACATCATTCTCTATATCTCTGCAGTTCAAAATAATTCACACGTTATTTGTAATAATGTCTTGAAAGAAATATCCCTTTGATTTTGATCAAAGTCTGATTATAATTTCTTTTAAAGTGAGAAGTGTTTGTTATCATACCACAACAGGAGATAATTATGATTGTTGATTACTCCTAACGTTGTTTACGTCGAAATCAATGCTGTTTCGCTCGGGGAAAGGCTTAAATAAATGTCTTTGCCCATCCACTTCACAAACATCCTATGCGTATTAGAGTGAAGTGAACGGGAAAGCAAACAGAGCTATCAAAAATCAGCATAAAAACACACGAAAATGCACAAACAAACACACGTTATCAAATTATAAACACAGACAGGACTTCAGAAGGGGCATTCCTGTCGCCGTAGATAAAGGCATGTGGGAGCTATCATGGCCCCCATCAGCTCTTAGGCATACTTAGCTCCTGCTGAGGATGGCACCGACTCAGACAGGCTTATGTCCGTTGCCAGCAGCGTCATCCTCATTTCCTCATCCTAAACCTGTTTTCTCTGCTTTGGACAGGATTTAGAAGAAGCTATGTTCTTGGTAGGGCTAGGTATTGGCACAAATTTCACTAATCGATTTGAATTTGATTCACAAGCTTGCGATTGGATTCAATTCAGATTCTGATTCAATTCAATTCGAAATCAATTAATTGGGCTATGTAACAGGTATAGTACATGGCAATTTTTCTTACGAACTATACAGGGAACCCATGTACATTACTATAATATTAAAGGTTAAAATTCACTGATTTATAGGCTACTTACATTTAAATGACACATATGAAGTTTTTTTTATAATAAAATTATAATAATAACTCTTTAATGACATAATTATGTTTCTATTTGTTTTTTAAAATATAAACATTTAAATGGTGGCTGTCATAAAAACATGAAGAACATGAAACATCAACGAACAGGTTAAGTAAGAAATACAATGAATACGAGTAAAATTCTCGTCTTTAGAGTTAATTTTTCTAGCTGACTAACACATTTATGGACATTGAATGGCTTTTCTGTAACATTGCCATTGTAGTTATCAATGCATGTCCAAACAGATGGTTTTAAATGTCCAAAAACATGGTAAAAGCAACGTAGCTAAACATAGTTGGAAGAATGATTAAAATCCATCCAAGCTGCGGTTCTAGAATTCCCAGAATTTATCAAGCAGCTAATAACTCTCATGCGCTGTTTTGCTTCACTAGCTTAGAATTCCTAGAATTATCCTCTGCATGGAACTTATTTTTTGGATTCTGATTTCCTTGGAGAAATCTGAAAGGAATATATGTTTCTATTTTGTCTCTGGTCTAAGGGTTCAGGTCTATCTTTCAGCCCCATTTTAAGTTGTTCAAATTTTTCGCTAACAACATTTGCTTATCATGCTAGTCCACAGGACAAAGCGTGTTTTATAATCACTCTATTTCATGTTCATTCCAGCATTGTAGAGTCAAAGCAAAGTGATTCATGTAAATTTTTCCTCTTGATATTTTAACAAATGAGTCTTTCAGCTTTGCCAGAACTTATCTCGTCTTGTTAGCGTAGATGGAGAAGAAACAGCTGTTACAGTGTACCGATCATTACTCAATCTTACTGTGAGAGGTATAATTGGTTCTGACTTCAAGCCAAGGTAAAGCTGGACAAGCTCCACTGACTTATTGTCCAGGTTGACTCTGTTGATGTAGACTTCTCCAAACATGGTCTCATTTCCTTGTGGTAAAGCCTCGGTCCGGTCAACCCACAGCTATGCCTAAAGCCTGTTTTATGCTTCTGCGTCGAATCGACGGCGTACCCCCGCGGACCCCTCTGCGTCGACGCGAACCTCGACGCGACCCCTCCGCCGTAGCTTGACGTGCACCTCCAAAAAATTGTGACTACGCGTCGCGGTGACGCAGACCGCAGGGGCTGTGATTGGTCAGATTATACATCATTGTGACACTGAAGACAGGAGAAATGATTCTGAAAATTCAGTTTTGATCACAGGAATAAATTACACTTTACTGTATAGTCACATAGAAAACAGCTGTTTTAAATTGTAATAATATTTCACAATTATACTGTTTTTGCTTTGTATTTTTAATCAAATAAACACAGCCTTGGTGAGCAGAAGAGACTTCTTTTAAAAACATTAAAAATCTTACCGATCTAAAACTTTTGACCGGTAGTGTATATGTATATATTTATATATATTCTTTTCTTTTTTTTGTTGTTGCTAGAAATAAACTTCAATCAATCAAATCAATGTTTGTTTTGAAAAAAAGTTTGTTGTTTATTTACAATACAATGTTCACGGGTACATCATGGATATCAAGTAATTAACCAAGTTAACATGTTTCCCGTCGAGGCTTCCAACGCAGTTTGGGAAGTTCCAAAGTCGCCAGAAATCTGAAGCAATAGCTTCCCACTGGCTGGTTGAAGGGCAGGGCAAAAATTCGGGCTGCAGCGCAGTCCACAGCGCTTTGCAGACCTCCGATACTATGCGGGACACCGTGGTCGCACCCATTTTGTAGCCCAACCCGGTGATCTGTTGGTTTGCACCCGAAGATAAAATCTTTAAAGTCACTGCCAGTCTCTGAGCGAGGTCAATAGGCATACTGTGTGTAGTCTGATGCTGTATTAACGGCTTTAAACGATGAACAAGATCGTCAAATCGACCTTTCGACATCCGAAAATACTTAAAGTGCATTTCTTCGTCCAAGTCCCTCAGCGGTCGAACAACCGTAACAAATTCGCCAATCCTTCCCCTGTCTTCGTGCACTGGTCGTACAGACCACCTTCGCTGACGTCTTCTTTTTCTTCTACGATTAAACATTTGCAATAAAATCATTTGTTGTTCAACGTTGATTAGCTCCAGCTGCAACAACATTCTCTCTCTTTCGCTCGCCATTGTCGGAAATGAAAAAGCGGAACCGGCGCATGGAACCAAAACAAACTAGGAAAGAGATTCGCGAACCACACCACCCCCCTAGCGTTCTGGCGGTGAAATGCACCGCGATGCAACGCAACCCGACGCAGAACCATAAAACGGTCACGACGCCGTTGGAGTGACGGCGTAGCTACGCCGTGGAGTTGACGCAGAAGCATAATGAGGGCTTAAGTCCATTACACATCATCTAATGTCTTGAGTTGAACCTTGTGCTGTAAACGTGCAGTTCTAAATCTCTGCTAAATAAAATCATTGTTTGTTTTTGACAATCATCTATTTTTCAAAGCCTCAGCCAAAGTTTTCCGCAATCTCTTTGCATGCAGTCTTATAAGTCTGGTCAGAAAATTTATTTTAAGGTTCGAAATGTTTTCTCTGTCCCCTTGAAGTAAATTTTGGAAATATATTTTGTTATTTGAAGGTTTACATGAAATACATTTTCAATTTGAAATATGTATTTCCTTCCTTAACCTACAGTTTGCATGCTACATTTTTGTTATTTGAAATATGTTTTAATAAAATTATAAGCAAATTCTGCACCAAATTAAATGAAAAATACTTTTTGCAAATAGTTTTCCAAAAACTTCCCATGTTCCATTTTTTAGCCAAACAGATTCTACCAAAACTCCAGATATTTGTTGAGCTAATGTCACTATGTCGGCCCCAAGAGGACTGGGTTTGGCTGATTAACATAAGCTAGCATCCTCCTGCTGGTAGGTGTCATAATTACCCCATTCTGATCCCAAAAAGCAAGTTTTGAAGACTGCGTCCACATGTATGATACTGTAAACCTGTCACATGAGTCGCTGATGATGAGCAGCAGCAAAATGTGTGGACAGTGTAGGAATGTTAGCTTTGAGTTTGAACCCTTAGACTCAAACACCCTACTCTATTGGGGAACATGTGACCAGCCGTGGAATGCTTCGGCCAGGAGTGAGCCATTTTAAGGGCGGCTGGGCAGGGGATTTGCCTGTAGTGCTAATCTCTATTTGGCAAGGCAGCCGGTGGACATTACATGAAAAGGACTATTGAAAAATAGATTAATGAGAGGAGCAATAAAGAGAGAGTGAGAGAAAGAATGAAAACGATTCATCATTTGTCTCGCTCTACATCAGAGAGTAATTGCACTTGGATGGAACTCTTGAACCTCTAGAAAGGGCAGAGTTTAGACGACATCAATCTACTTAGTGTAACGTCAGTCAGACCTGTATACACTCCTGTTGGCCACATAGACAGACACAGTCATCTTTTCTTCAGTCTATCCCCTTCTGATCTGCGCAGATGTTGTTTCCATATTTATTTAATATCTATTCATCATTCGCGGATTGCGTTGTGATGAATGATGTTATTACATTTGTTTGCACAAACATTCCTTTTCATTTTTCATTTTATAAGCTTCCACATACTTTCGGTCAATGACGATTCAAAAGGTACATGTGTAGGCATATGAATTCCCACTCTAGTTCCAACCCGCCCATATTCACTGAATGCATAGTCACACCAGAGAGATTATTATTATTTTTTCCCTGCTTGTTTTTGTTCTATATAACCATTCAAAGGTTGGATTACTTAATCGCCTGCATTGAAGTGCAATAAAAGCTGCTGTCAGTCTATACAGCTCCGCGCAGCGCATAGTTGTACAGTGAAAAGGCAAATCTTTGTCATACTGTCCTTCAAGAAGCCTAGAATTAATGACAGTTTCAGTTAGAGTGCTGATGGTAAAAGCACACCCTATGCCCGGACTTGAAGCCGAGAGTAAATATTAGGACACGCGATGCAAAATGAGCAGGAAACATCGTGACATGCATAGAGGTGCGTAAATGTGGATTTGTGCGGGAGTGTGTTTTAGTGTATGGAAGCAGAAGAACCTCTCTGACACCAAGGTGTGTTTGTTTAGCTTCAGGCGGTTGTCGATTGAAGGAGTTTTCCTCAGTGAATGGATCCAGGGCTGATTAGTGGACTGTCAAAGCTGATGGAAAACATAATGAAGGAAAAAGGCAGCTGGGTCATTCTACAAAACAGGTGAAATGTGTGGCCTTCATAGTTCATACAGTAGGCTACATACGTCCTGAACAACTTAATATAGGCAAAAATAAACAAAACTTTATTTTTATATTATATTATATTAGTAGAAATGTTGGCATTTAATACCTTGAGTCACAATTACTTATCTGGTCCTCCTTGGTGATTGCAAGTCAATGGCTACCATCACTTTTAGAGTCAATATATATATATAAAGGCAAAACAAAATTAATACCTGTGGCTCTTGACAATTCATTGAGGTTTTATGAAGTGAAATTGACGATGCAGCGCGAGCTTCCAGTCGCATAATGTAGGATGCGCGGGAGGGAGCTCTCAAATGTTGGGAATTTGTGAAAAGTCAATCTTTCCGACTGAGATCGTGCAAGCGAACGTAATCGTATTTTTTTTATATAGGTTGCGGTATCCAGGATGAGCATGAGTATCACTTAGATGAACAATACTGCACCCACGTCTTCCCTCTCCGTTGTACTTATTATGAAAAAACGTATAATGCAGTTTTTCCTAAATAACTACCTGAACCGTGGCACCGAGGATGAAGAAATTTTTATGGTATGTTGGTCTTAAGGGCCCACATCAACCTAGCCCATAATCACTCATTTGTGATTTGCGCCCCTCCCATAAAAAATGAAAATGCAATATTATTCTGCTTTAATCGCCCCTATCTTCAGTCGAGATGTTCAGAACTGCACCATATTTCATGTGTATGATTAACTTGACATCCTCTGGGGGTATGCTAAGTTTCGTAGAATTTCATCCATGGGGGGGTATAAAATAAATTCATTTATGTGCACATTTAGTGACTGTACACTCATCGGCCTGTAGATGGTGGTGTTGAGCGAAGGGTTGCTGGTTTAGGATGATACTGTCACACACACACACATGCAGGAATACAAACAAACGCAAGCATGCACACACACTGACATCCACACGCACAGACACACACCCATACACACACATACAAATCCACATGCACAGACACACACACACACACACAAACAAACACACACGCGCACACACATGTACGCACGCATACATACACGCACAGACACACACACACACAGACACACACATACACAAACACACACACATACACACACACACAGACAGACATGCACATACTACTACTTTTTTTAGGTATATACATAAACACGCAATACAGCCAAATTGCTCCACGTCATTTATTTTTGTGGAAAGCCAGTGCAGGCCTGAGCGGCGGTCATATTTGGTACATCTAGTTAATACTTATGTCTTAATACTTATGTCTAATAGAATGTTTAATAAAGTTTAATCAATACAATTAAACTGAAAAAGGCCCCGATTTCATACAATCACCAGGTCTGTGTTTACTAAAGCATCATAAGCCTGAGTTTATTGTAGAGACCATTGGTGGCTTAAGATGCTTTTAGGAGATGCAGCCCAGGCTGATAATGAAAGACTAGACCTGAATGGCTTTCATGCCAGAGATGAGCTTCAATCATCGTTTAATGCTGTAGACATGATGCCCTCAACCTGCAACAAACATCTGATTCCTCTATCTCTCTCTCTCTTCTTAAACTTTCAGAACAGCTGCTCTGTTTCTCTGACATTCTTTCATCTCTTTACTATGCCCAAGTTAGAGTAAGATGGATATACCCCCCACCCCCCTCCCCCTTCTCTGCCACACAATCCCAAGTGAAATTGAGATGGATCACCATATTTGTCATCAGTTGCAGCTGTGTTATCCTGGTGAAAATAAAGATTAATACTTCAAAATTACACATCTTGTTGGGTTCTTCAAATGGCCAACTGGTTTTCATTTATCTTCTGTCTTGGGTTGAGATGTCATTGTTCTGAAAGCCCAACTGCTTACATCTTTATTCATATCCAGCCAAATAAACATGGTATTCATTCATTCATTCATTCATTCATTCATTCATTCATTCCAGTTTAGCTTAATATCTAAAGTTTAGAATAGGCGCACAACATACATTCAAACTCATTTAATACTGTTTAAATGTATCCCAGGATGCGTCTCATGAATTTGGTTAAGCTGTAATTTTTTATAATTTTTTATTAAAGTTTAAAAATAATTTGATTTTTTGATAATGTACCATAATTCCCATACTTCTGTTTGTTATTTCATAATTTTGATGACTTTACTTGTATTCTATATATTATATAATTAATCTATATTTATAATTACTTAATACATTTTGAAGGTTTTTTACCTGAGTGTGAGCTCCAGTTTGTGTTTTTGTATTTCTTAAATGAATTTTTTTGTTGCAATAATAAAAAATGATGTGTGTATAGACTTTTAACTGGTTGTGTAAGTTGAGGAGCCAAAGTAAGTGCTTTCTTTCATGCTGAACAGTGTGTTTGGGTTTCATTTCCAAACACTCAGCTGAGTCCTTGCAAAAAAGACTTTACCATCAACCTCTTACAGTGTCTCCAAATATAGATGGAGACTGAACTGGAATGCAAATAATGATTATTACAGTCCAAGCAGAAGAGATGAATGTTTGGGTGAGCCGTATAGGGTGAAATCGAGGTGAAGTCAAAGGATTTGTGAGGGTTTTCTCAGAACATTAGATGGTCTTCCTTCTCATATTCGACTGATACAGTTCAGTCCTCTCTGGGGTTTAATGGGCTACAATCTGTGCTTATTAAGTGCCAGTTCACAGCTCTGAGTCTAGAGTTAGTTCTCCCTCCAGATTTACCCACAGAGTTGTTTTAGCAGCCCAGGTGGAGGTTTAACACATTACTGTGCTATAATAAAATACTGTAAATCAGGTTTCTGTCAGGTCTGGGTATGATATATGCAGCCTATGAATGGGGTCAGCTGCCCGAGATGTGATAGACTGCTCTCCCTGTCAAAACCCAGCTCTGCTCAAATGAACAGAAGAGCGATGGATCCGCTAATGTATAAATCAAAGCACACGCAGGGAACCTTCTCCTACAATAATAATTTACCATGATAGATGAGTAGGGGGGATGCATGGCGTGTCCCTTAATTATAATATGAAAAATAAGTATATGACTGTTTAATGATATGTCAAAATGTTTTTTGCTTGCGGAGAAGAACCAACCCTGATTCCTGATGGGACGAGCCACAATCAGACCGTTCTCAAGCACTTTGGCCAATACTCTCCTGTAAGCACTCATAATCAGTTGTAATGAGTTTGACTGCTGCCATTCGCTCTCAGTCAGGTCTAAATACATGGAATTACCTCATCCATGCTGAAATATATGGAAGCAATTAACGGCAGAGCTACCTCTCACAATCACTTGTGCTTTCAGTGGCAGGAGATAGATTGATGTGAACGTACATGTGTGTACGTTTTAATTTCGCCCTAATCAAATGGAATCTGATGTTTTCCTTGCCTTGCAAAAACGTTAAAAATGGATCGAGATTCCAAGGCCGCATGATTTATTTACTTCACGGTGTCATTCGGATGTCAGAGGCTGCCGTACTTCCTGTACTGGAATTAAAATCTCATTTTTATGGTTTCTCCATTTGCAGGTGCATCGCTGAACGTTTTACACGTATAATTATACCGTATTAAGTTTATAAGGTAATGTCTGTGAGCCAAAGACTTGTATTTCTGTCAGATGTTAATGGCACAATGAAATACGAGTGAATTAAATGACCCATGTGTCTAGGCCTTACTTTATTTTAATTCGCTTCAAATGCATTGTTCGTTCTGAAAAGTGAATGGTTTTGTATATTAATGAGTGTGCAAATTTGTTGCAAATCTAAGCAGTATTGTATTACTCAATTAGAGGCTGTGATAGTTTAGTATTTACTAAGTAACACGAATCAAACTGGACTTTGCACTCCAGCCAAGTTATTTGAAACCAAAGTCATCCTTCGGAAATTGGGAGATGGGAACAAAATGCTACAGTAGAGTGAGCGGCTGAGGAATTTAATATGGCACATTTACAAGAGCCCTCTTCTGCCAGATTATCAGAGCACGCCCGGCTGTATATTAGAGTAAAGAAAACAGCACAAATCCATCACACGCTGCGTTGACATGAGAAGATCTACAGCTGACCGCCCTCACTCTCAGCTGAGGTCAGATTCAAGCACTAGTTCATCCATTTCGTCGGATTATCGACGCTGATCTCTGGCCTGACCAAACCGTAGCCACCGCATCAGCTCTGGAGCGGTAGACCAGACTAGTTTACGTTGGCCAGCAACAGTGTGTTAAGTATGTGTGTTCGTAGTGGACAGCGGCCATAACATGATAAGCAAAATAATTTATTGGTTTGAAGCCTGTTTAAGAGCAGAGGACATAGGGAAATGTGGGGAGTCTGTATGAGCAGCTGGCCTTGAAAATTACTCTCGGCAATCACAGGGTGCAACATAAGCCAAACGTGATTAAGTTCAATCCCATTCTAATAAAGGCACACATATGGAACCCTAGCTGGGGTTGGCAGAGGCCCCAGTCAAACAGTGCCCATTTAAAAACGCTCCCAGGGTCGCCTCCCCTTTCACCAGCCTCAGCTACTAATACCCCTCACAGTGATTGTGCTGGTGTTTGTTGACTCCATTATTTAGCCAAACCTTTCTCTCCCACCTCGGCCGTTCAGATTTGCAGCAATTACAGAGACTCGTGTTGACTTTTCCCAAAGTGCTTAACTCCAGATTTTATACTGTAGAAACAGAATTCCATTACTGTATACCTTAGTCTCCTTAGGTCAGTGTTATCCTATTTAGGAGCTATTGGGCTGGGACATACAACTGCCAATAGTTAATTACTTGAAACTTTAAAACTTTATTTCTGGGCTGAATTTATCAAAGCAATATTTATTTATTTTTTATTATTTTGTAATATATACAGTACTGTGCCAACGTTTTAGACTCGTTAGTATTTTTCACACCCCAAAAAATGGTTTTAAGCAAGTTATTTATATCTTTTTCTAAAGTGTGTCAGTAGGAAATATCAGTTTACATTTCCAAACATTCCTTTTGCCATTAATTGTAATAATCCAGTGAGGTTTTTGTCTGACAACAGCCGGTGTGCTCCACACGGATATCTGATCTCACCATCATTGAGATTACATGAAGAAACAGAAAAAACTAAGACAGACTAAATCCAGAAGAACTGTGGCAACGTCTTCAAGACGCTTCAAGAAACCTTTCTCCATAGCTACCTGGAAAAACTTAAAACTGGACAAAAGCTGTTTTAAACACTAAGGGTGGTCACACCAAATATTAATTTGACATTGTTAATAGAAGTTAATTGATAAATAAAATCTATTTATGACAATTATTTTTGAAAGCATCCTCACTTTTTACACAAGTACTATAGCTTTGCAGGTAGGTTTTTTCCTTTTTTTCATGTAATCACAGAAAGACTCGATTATGATGAGATCAGATCTCCGTGTGGAGCACCGGCTGTTGTCAGACTCGATGTGCATACAAAAATCTCATTGGAATTAATGTTTGCAAATGTAAACTGATATTTCCTACTAACACACTACAGCAAAATATATGATCAACTGGCTTAAAACCATTTTTTGGGGGGTGAAAATACTAACTTGCCTAAGACTTTTGCACAGTAGTGTATATATTACGGGTGTAGCGGATCGTTGTTGATCTGTGATCCATACGGACCAGGCCCCACAATTCAGCATTGGATTATAGCGGATTATTTGCAAAGTTGAGTAAAGGTTTATCATTTGCACATTTTTTTGTCTTGTCAATTTACACATTCAAACCATTTTAAACCATTCCAATGCAAGATATATATATATATATATATATGTGTGTGTGTGTGTGTGTGGAGAGAGAGAGAGATGACAATTTTAACCGAATTTTTAAAGGGACTATATTTATCCTCACGTTGTAACATTAAAATTCTTTGCATAGTTAACTAATGTGTTTAACTCAAAACCATTTCCAACAAAAATTTTGTCATGAGAAAACCCTGTAAATGTATAACAAAGTTCAACAAACCAACAAATCACTGCTTTCAACAGACTCATTTGAGAGGTGCAGACTACAACAGAACTTCTAGAATGGAAATACATTCTCAGACTCGATCAGTGATCTAGGATTCTTCAGCCTGGTTGTTCCCGATTGCAAATCCATGGCCACTTTTAATGCCCCAGCCCCTATAGCAGAGAGAATAGGGAAGGATGGGAATGCTTGCATCAACCTTCTCCATGGCAACATGCCTGAAGCCTGTCCTGAACAGCCTGAGGGTCACAATGATGACAAAACAGTATTTAACTGAGCACACTGCTCCCGCTATTTACAAAAGGGTCGGAGGCTGGGGAGAGAGCAGCTTCACAAAAGTCCATTTACAGTACGGGTCAGTACATCTCAATACCTTTACAATTCCAGTCAAATTCTTTGTGTCCCCCCCACTGACAATAAGTATCTAGCCCCACGCCACACACAAAAGGCCGTCCGGTGGTTTATGGTCTCCGCTGACATTAACCCTACAGATTTTGGCTCCTCTCCATTAAACTGCTCTTTCTTTTCTCTATCAAGCCATTAAACTTCTCCCTTTCTTTTTCCGTCACACGGGTCATTTCGAGTGTGAAGCAATCTGAGAGCGAGATGCGGCAACTTGCCTTTAACAATAATTAGTTCCTCTGTACGATGGAACAATCAGCCTTTTTCAGAGCACCAAAAGGATTCTGCTTTTAAGGAGACATTAGCCGCCGTAACAAAGGGGGTCCCGGCCTTTGGAGCCATTCGCCTCACATTAGCTCATAGTCCCGCTTCCGTTTCAGCCTGGCTTTGAGTCAGGACACAGCGATTGGAGAAATCTCCCTGTGAGTTTGAGCTGCATGCATTATGCTTCCATCCCAGCCTAATCCTGCTTTTACAGGGGTCAAAATGAGGTCAATCCTCAGAGCATCCACACAGGACATGATGCTGGGGTTAGAGCAAACATCTAAATATGGGAAATCTCTCACAGGGACTTGCTTTTAAAGATAAACTCGATAAACCTTTTAAATTTGAATGCAGAGTTTTGCCATGAACAATTAATAGTAATTGAATTACAAATCATTCATAATGCCAAAATAGTCTTAAATTTCAGCTTGTGTATAGCAGGAAACCAATTACAAGAAATAATGAATATAAAATATATAAATGTGCCTTGTCTGTCCCATTTTCAAGGTGATCAGGTCAAAACTGGAGTAATAACATTCCTAAACTCCTGAATTGAATTAAATCTAATCTGCTGCAGCGAAGCAATGCTATTCAAGCCAAATCAGATATGTTTATTTTGGTGATATTATGATATTTTTAGAAGAAGGTACATCCATATTTAGGCATACAGTGTACAGTACATCCTCTTGCACAAGTAATAAAATATGATATAAATTAGATAACATTGTGGATTTAGCCAAGCATACACCCTCATAAATTAAAAACATTTTGGTTTGGGATGTACAATATATGAATATACGACCAAATCAGTATCAGCTCTATCTATCTATCTATCTATCTATCTATCTATCTATCTATCTATCTCTCTCTCTCTCTCTCTCTCTCTCTCTCTCTCTCTCTCTCTCTCTCTCTCTCTCTCTCTCTCTCTCTCTCTCTCCCTCTCCCTCTCCCTCTCCCTCTCCCTCTCCCTCTCCCTCTCTCTCTCTCTCTCTCTCTCTCTCTCTCGTTGCTATGTGGTTGGATTGAGTTTTTTATATTTTGGCATATGCACACAAAGTTTAATATAGGCCCTATACTTTAAAGTATGAAGTATGCCCAATAATAAAATAAATGCTTGCCTTAGCAAACACTGTTAACAATATAGATTATAATATCAGACGTCATGTTGTCGGCAGCAGCATGGAAAATAATTACTGGCTATCAGTAACTGTCAAAATTTCTATTTCAGTTTTGTTCCCATTATACCTGTCCCATTATGATTAGTTGGCCATACTTCCCCCTCATGACATGACAACCTTCACACTCCTTTAAAGGTGTGTGTGACAGGTATGGCTCCTGGCTGAGAGAGTGCGTGAGAAAAGGACTGCTGGACCTCCACGGTCTTTGTGTTTGCTGTCCTCTTTTAACGGGGTACCCGGTCATGCGTCTTCTCACTCATCGTTTGAGAGTCCCTGGTGTTGGTGATAGCTCAAGCCCCTTTGACAGAGAGAGGGCAGGGGTGACTAACACCCCAAACCCCCACCTCCAGCTGCCAGGATAGGGCACACAACTGACAGAGGCGTCCTTGAGTCTGTCGACAGAACTAGCTGTGGGCGCTGAAGTACCCCTCCCACCTGCACAAGATGGCTATTTCCTCACTTTTCCCTACCTGCCCCCACAAACAGGCCCAAACTTAGACTTATACATAGACATCCAATGCCAGCTCAACCCCATGACTAACTTTATTCATGCTAACCCAGTATGTCATTTTAATTTGGCATGTGAACTTATAGTGGAAGATAAAGTCTGTTTGTTGCTTATTCTGGTCAAGAACTGCCCACTTAGACAGGAAGAGACCATCTCAAGGCTGGAATACACTAACACAACTTTTGCCCAAATTGTCACCCTGATTTGCTGTCTGGAGTAGTCAATGCTAGTTGCAGAATTCAGATCCACTCTGCGGATATCGGGCAGTCGAGTTGACGTTTTTTCAGAAAATCAGGTAACACTTTATTTTACAGTGTCCATGTTACATAATATGTGACCCTGGATGACAAAACCAGTCACATGGGTACATTTTTTGAAATTGAGATTTATACATCATATGAAAGCTTTCCATTGATGTATGGATTGGGACAATATTTGGTCGAGATGCAACGATTTGAACATCTGGAATCTGAGGGTGCAAAAAAAATCAAAACATTGAGAAAATCGCCTTTAAAGTTCTACATTTATGTTGGCGATTGTGCTGCATTCACTCACAAAAATACATGTTTTATATATTTACGGTAGGAAATGTACAGAATATCTTCATGGAACATGATCTTTACTTAATATCCTAATGATTTTTGCCATAAAAGAAAAATCGATAATTTTGAGCCATACAATGTATTGTTGGCTATTGCCACAAATATACCCGTGCGACTGGTTTTGTGATCCAGGGTCACATTATGTTACATGTACTTACCATAGTAATAACAGTAAACTTATGCATAATTACATGCAACTAACCCTCAACCAAACCCTAATCCTACCCTAACCATACAGTAAGTACATGTAATATTACTCAGTACTTAAATGTATAATAACATTGTAACAATGGCACCTTAAAATAAAGTGTAATTGAAAATCATGTAGTGTATAATGGCAAAGACTCTTCACTTCACTTTCTTCACTTCAAATTATGAATCCTTCCAGTCGGAGGATATCAAACACATTTGATATTTTGAGCCGATTGTTTTTATTTGTCATGCGCTTCATAGTTTCATGTTTTCTGAGTGAGTTAGTTTTAATTGGAAGTCTGATATAATGTCATCCTTCCTCAGCCGTTAAGTGTATGATGCCCAGTTTTCTCAACCATTTACAGAGTCAGCAAGTGTATGATGCAGTCTTAGAAATCTGTTCAGATTCGAAAAGTTCTGTAGTGTGTTCCTGCCTTAACTGGTATGTAAAGTGATCAACGACAGCCATTTTATTTTAACGTGCCATTTAGGGAAATTTGAAAAAGATACAGCCAAAATTAGTTTTTCCATTTTCACAAGTTCTTTTGTGTTGATTATATAAGACTGTCAGACTGTCTTGTAAATTGTCTGAGGTTGTTTTTAGTTAAATTTACAAGAAAAAATTTAGACCCTGTTGCATAGACTCATCACTTGAAAACACTTATCTGTGTTGAAAGTCTGGTTAAACGCTGATAGGGAAGAACGGGAAGTAATGAGCTTGCTGCTACTATCTGCAATTGTGTTTTGGGTCGTAATCGACTTGAAATGTGATGTACGAGCACGTTGCTTCCTTCTCAGCGGTCCCACTTTACAAATGATTTTCTGTTACAGGATTTTCCTCAGCATGTATGAAAACACAAGCGTTGTTCTTGGCCCGAGAGCTTTCTCAGCATGAAAAACCTATATGAGTCCATGACAACAGCTTGGCTAGCTAACAAGGCAGAACTTTTCTGTATATGAACTGTGCACTTTCATCATTAAAATCCTCTCAAAATACGTGCTAATCACCCGTACACTGATTTCTTGACTACCGCAAACAAACAAAACACTGTAAAAGCTCCAAAATCTATCCAGGCCTCCTTGTCTGGTATTGCGTTGCGCTGTCTGCTTTCCTGGCCGAGTTTGCTCTCTTACAATGTCAGTCAACCTGGAGAACATGTGCTTGCCTGGTGGTGCTCATGACCTCAAAGTGTTAAAACAGAGCTAAAGCAAAGAGGCTCATCTTAATGCTAACCCCTTGAAAATCTGTTCTGGTCATACCATGAGAAGCAATTTGAAAATGACAAGGAATTGAGCCTGAACTGTTTTCATGTAAGGTTTCAGTCCATCTACGTCATCTTCTCTGTTGTTGTAAAACCTGAATAAAACAACAGTCGTTCAGGCCCCTGAGTAATGGACAATTAAACGCTGGAAAGAGTTGAGCACATTGTGCCAAGCACAGAGGTTTTGCTAGCGCTTGCGCTAGCACTAGCAAGTTGCTATTTATTGGGATATGATGTCCAAACAAACACTTCCCCAGGGTTTTTGAGTTTGAGAAACCAGTTCTTGCGTGCTTTTAATCGGAACAATAACAAGTGTGAGATGATTAATAGAAATGTCATGTGTAATTGTGCTAAATTGTTATTTGCTCAAGACAAGGAACTTAAATTAATGACAACTATGTTAAAACTTTGGATATACCGGTCAAGAAATAATGAGCCAGTGTGGTTTTGTTTTTGCAGTCAATCTTGCTCAACATGTCATGAAAGTCCTTGTGAATGAAAAGAAAAAAGGGAGTCTTAGAGGTTTAAATGGTAAAGATTTTTAATTAGTTTATAAATATTTCTTTTTTTTTAATTCAGCATACAAAAATGACAGTATGTACATCCACAGATAAGTGGTTCACGAAGGCCGTAATGGGTGACCCACATACTCTGTTCACATGCTCAGAGAGGTTTGGCATTTGAATGTCAGCATTTTTTTTATGTTGGGTAAAAAAAATATAACAAGGCACAACACATATAGTCCAATGTCCTTGCTGATATACGTGGAATAAATACAGGTATTCTTCCTCTAGAATTGAAGTAACCAACCAACAGATGGAAGCCATTGCAAAGTTCCTCATCCAAGAGCCGCATTTGAAGTTCCCTTTGCGTGTTCAGCACTTTCTTTATCTCGTCAGTCTCTTAAACAGTCTTAACTGGTAAAAGTAAAGTACCATCTGAGTTTTGAAGCCTGTATCCCTTAGAACTTGGAATGTGGAATCCTCTGGAACGTCAAGCAATTCCGAAGGTTCTAAGAAGAGTGCTTAAAATCAATGCCTTGTCAAAAATAGGGAAAATGTACCTTTTAAAAAAATAAAACAAGGGACCCGGGTACTGTCTAAGAAAATAGACTTAAAATCTGGATAAAGGAGCATATGCTTTTATGTTTAAAAAAAGAGGAAAAATCCTCTTGAGGACGGTGAGCTGGGTGTTTTTAACAAAAAAAACATGTTCATTTGTGCAGTAAAAAAATAAAGTCCAGCTTCTGAGTTGATATTTCTTTATAAAAGTTCATATAGCCAAAAATAAACCATGTTTTCTCAAAAGCATACAAGCTGGAAAAGCATAAGACAAAAGTAAGCCTTGTTGGTAACATGCTTTGGTTATCTGTGGCCGAGTATGTCAGGTAGACAAAGGTTATGCTCCACACCCAGGCTGAATATATCTAGAACAGAATCAAGTCTTGACATTTTCAGCTTGTTCAACCACAATGTCTGGGAATTCGAATGAGAATTCAGTCCAGTTCTGTTAAAATGAGTAGAGCGGATTCCAGATCTCCTTTAGATTAGTTTAGCTGAGAATAGGTACGAGTGATGGGGATCAGCACAATTATCGGAGCAGACCGCAGAGATGGATAGCAGACTCATTTGCACACATATTTCTCCACAGTCCTCTCGCACTTTTTGCACGTGACGTAGCAGCACCAGTGGTATTTGCAGTGGCAGCGCTCCACCACTCTCTCTGAATAAGGGTTGTAGCCTCTGCCACAGCACATCAGATCACAGCTGTCACTGCCGCTGGAGGTCTTATTGCACTGCCTATAGAACAAACAGACAAAAACAACTTTATAGTACACACTGTACCAACCATTCAACTCTGAAACATTATAAAAACTTAGGCTATGCAAATAAAAAAATGAACTACACTAAGTAATGGATTGACAGCAATTAGTTATACTAGTATAATTGCTCTGATTGGATGACTTTCTCGGGAGATTTTTACATAACACTTAAGGGCTATTTTTAACAGCAATGCTTTTAGCAAGACAAAGCACACACATATTTGGGAGAAATATATATATATATTTTTAGAAACATCTATAGAAATATTTTCCTTTTTTTTATTATTATTTATATTTTTTTATTAAAGTCCATTTTAATTATTTGACATTATTTTTTAGCAAGACTTCATATTGATGAATAATATTTTATATAAAAATCTGCAGAAATATTTTCTATATTTAATTTTCTATATTTTCACTTTTTATATTTCTGATAAAATAGTACTTTTTATTACAGTTTTTCATAAAAAGTATTTTTAAAATCATATAAAGTTTATTATATAAGTACTTACACATTTTTTATTCTGACCATTTTTTATCAACACACTTAATATTAAAGAATATACATTTTTATTTTTATTTTTCATAAAATCTGGAAATATCTTCAAGATTTTTCTATTTTCACAGTTTATATTATTTCTTATTTTAAAAAAATTTTATCTAGACATTTTAATATTGAATGAATGATAAATTATAGAAATATTTTCAGAATCATTTTCTATATTTATCTACCATTATCTTTTCTTTTTTTGTAAAATATAAAACAGCCAATTTGTCTCACTGATTAAAAATGTATCAATACTTTTTAATAATAAACTGGGGGGGAACACACACTTAAAAAAAATAAAAATAATACTAATTAATGTAGAAGATAAATGTACTAAATGACTAGTCAGTTGTTGGACAACTAACTCGTACCCAATCCAGGAACAAGACTTCAAAAATACATTTTTACACAAATAGATGACCAAACATCTCTCTGTGACCATGAGAGCCATTACTAAACATAAGCGTCTTTTCAAACCAAGGTAAACATTTAGCTCAGCCACATATTAAACCAACAGCACTAAAACTTCTTATAGCTCGTTTAAGAGCCAGTTGATTCGTACCCAGGGAACATTTTCTTCTCTTGAATTTAAATCTAGCAGGAGTGGATCTTGCAGACGCCCTCATGTACTGAAGCCTGAGGCATCTGAGCAATGAATAGCCCTGTCATAAATCACACTCTATACACTAGGGGTCGGCCTGTGTGTAGCCCTCTCCGTGTAAGTGCATTGTTTTATAATTGTGTGGTGTTAATGGTCAGGGTGCTGAGAGACAGACAGAGGGCATGGCTACTATGAGAAGGAGAGAAAAGTGAAGAATGCTGTTATTTAAAACTAAAGTAAAAGTCTCTCCCAGGTCAATGCTGAAAGGCAGGCAAATATGCTTTAGGACACGATGAGTAGCATATATTCAAATGCTGACCTGCACCAACGTGGAGTCAAAAGTCAAAATGTTTATAATTTATGAAGAGTAGGGGGAAAAAAGCCTAAATTTAGTACACTTTCCTCCTAAACTCCTAATGTTCTTAAAGTGATCTGGTTTTACCATCAGTTTCACAATTTAACAGCTGTGAGCAGAACTTAAAATTTTACCTCAAACTGAAAACACATTTTAAAACACATCTTTAAAACATCGCTCACAGATTGTTTCTTTAGCGATACCGATCATCTCTAAGCCTTTGGGATGTTGTTCTGTCTGAACTTCTAATGTGCCAATTTCATTAATCACAGTCTTGTGGCCCACAAAGCGGCACGGGGGAACACGGAGAGCAATGTAACTATAGATGAGGCCGATGAGATACTCTTGTCATTTGGTCTCTACCCATCTCTCATCGCCAAATCAGATTAGAGAACCCAACTCTGCAGGTCTAGTTAGGGTAACACTTATGGATCATTATCTTAAGACCTTCCAAATCACAAAGAGAGGATGTGCAATGATAGCAGCTTCCTGACTTCTTCCTGACTTCATGGGTGAATCTCACATTTCACCCCCAAAATCAAAAAATAAATAAAAATCAAATGTTATTATTAATTGTTATAGTGCTGATATGATATATAGTGCTGATTTGATTTCGGGGTGGAATATGACCTGGACTTGTTCTTCACAGGTTTCATGAGACTCACCCTTGTTTTAATGGTATTATACTAATTGACCTTCTGTAGAACTGACAGAAAATCTAAACAATTAAATGTGAGGACAGGAGATGTTGTAGTCACATGTTTTAGAGACAGGTATAGGGTGATGGGTTCAACAGAGGAGCTGAACCCTCTACATACCAGAGACCACCATGGAAGCAACATGTGCGACACACACAGTTCCCTGTTGACGTTCTCTAATGATTACAAAACACACCAGTGTCTTGTGACCAAGTGCAAAGCACTAAATATATGAACAGAGAGCGCATGTGAGTGGTCTTATCAGGATTAAGGCCGAGGATGCATACTGTGTGTTGAGTGCACCTGACATACAGCATGTCTCTAGGTTATTTGTGCACTGACTTATAATACCTATATGTAAAGCCTAAATCGGAAGTGAGCACCCCTATGCCCTACTTACTCCGAAGGGCAGCACCCTTGAAGTGGGGACTTTATAGGCAGTAGGGCACTTCTGTGTCATGCGTTAACTCCAGCTCACCTTCTATATCTAGATTTAAAAAGAATCGCGAGGACTTAATAAACAATTAAATTACTTCCTTGAAGTGACCATCGCATGTTCCCTTCGCTAACGGACTTGTGGAAGGGCCCTTCGTGAAAAGATTTAGAAGTTCACTTTCGTTTGGATCGCCCCTACAAATGGTGTCCCCTTCCCAAAGTGCCCTTTAAGGGTGCAAAAACACTAAAAGACCCAGTGTCTTTTATTTTTGTTGCCACCATTTTTGGAAGTGTTTTGGCAATAGTCTTTACTTCCCTATTGTGATGTATATCAAAACGAAATGTAGGACGGGACTTGATTTTGTCAATCAGGAATTGATTGGATGGTTGGATGTTTGTGGTTTGCTATTGCTGTGATGTCATGTGAGTTATAGGTTGTCCTGCCCTCGCACCAGTAAACACATCATCAGAGAAGAAGGAGGGGAAGTTATTTTGATTATAAATTATGAGGGCACATGAATTTAAAAATAAGAATTGTCAGGTTCATGGTGACTTTAAGACTGTGAATTGCACACGGTTGCTGAAAAATAATGTCATATGATCCAATAATTCCATGTATCTTAGCCAAAAAAAACATTACAGAGCACATTTATACGCAAACATAACAAAAGCAAGGAAGCTGAGGTTACTCCATTCTTACCTAAATCTATACCTGAGTCTCCACTGATAAAGCAATAGGAAATAAGCAGGAAGAATTCATTGTCGTGTTAATCTGTGTGTGCAGTGCTGGTATCAGCCGAGAGCTCTTAGCTCTGTGAATAACTGCATTACTCACAGACTGACTGTGATAACGGTGAAGAGGACACAGTCACTTTGGACATGTCAAAGACACGTGTGTACACTACACACACAGACTGATCCTCTATGCTTTATCAGGGCTTTTCACAACAAAATGGTGCCACCAGAGAAGGAAGAGAAGAGACAGTAAAAGAGGGACAAAATAAACCTTATGAACTGACAAACTAAAAGGTTGCACCACATTTAATGACATGAGAATTGTGCTTAAAAACAAGCTATAAGTTAAAATAGTTGTGGAAATGTGGAATAATTTGTTTTTCTAATCAGCAACAAATCAGCAAGTTTAAAATGAGGCCAGAGGTCAGTCCGTTAGAGTTAGTTAAATTTGATTCTAGTTTTGTTTCTGGACTTCAAATGTTTGCACTTTAAGATATGTTTTTATGATCTATCATTGCTGTCACATGAAGTACTTGTGTCCAATGACAGGTATATGAAATGGTAATAAAATATTTTTAAATATTATATATTTAAAAAAAATCTCAAATGCATAAAAATATGATATTAGAAATATACTTTCTAAATTAGGGCCTGTGAAAATATTGGAGGGGCATTTATAAATTTGACTTTATAAATTCCAAATTTCCCAAAAAACCAAACAATCCTTATTGTCTGAGCACTGAAGTATGTAATCTGTTAATTAGTTAGTCTCACCTGTCCTGAGTACCAAAAGAGCCCATCTTGTCATTCCTCATGCAAAAGTCTGGTGAACTCTGCAGATAAACCAGCTCGTTCTCTCGGACTGGCCGGATGTCGATGTCTTTGGGGACGAGTTGCTTGCGTGTGCCCATGGGCCGATGGACCACCTTAGTGGCTGACAAGTACTTGGTCTTGAGATCCATTGCGATGTCTTTCAGGTCCTGTAAGCCTCTCCAACAGGTCCGAATGGAGCAGGATCCAGAAACACCGTGGCATTTGCACTTCATGACCAGAGCGTCTCGCAAAGCCTGCGTAGGGGGGTTTGGGATGGATTCAGATGAAGTCAAAAGTAAAATGACATTATGACAATCTACACAGGGAATGCAACATACTAGTGAATTTGGACAGCTTTTCTGCATCAAATAAAGAAAAAAATCTACTTTGAAAACAGATCATACTCAAACGAATACCAAAAACCCCATTTTAATTAAGAACTTGGTTTGAATCAAGTTTATAATTCGAATCAGATTCCTTGACCGACTGCCTGTCAGATTAAGGGTGTGGTCACATTAGCAGTATTTCAGTGAAATTTCGCAGCCAAAATTGTCAATAGTGTAGGATGTAATAAGAACAGCTCACACAGAAGTGACTGTCAAACCAAGCAGCTTTCTGTCGACCAATGCAGCAAATATGTGTCACCAACTCAAACACGAGCGAAATCTCGTGGAAAACTTTTCGCCCTGATGCAAAACTCCCATGTAAATTCTTGTTGGAATGTCCCGTGAAATTTTGCCAAGCAACAATACATGTAAACGCACCTTAAAGGGTTAGTTCACCCAAAAATTTTAATGAATTTAATTGTAATGCACTTTTAAACATTCATCAACTCACACATCAGTTGTGGTAAACGGAGGCTCAAGCACGTTCGCTTGACGTGCAAGAACCAATGAGGTTAATTCTCGTTTTACGCAGCACGTTTGAGCTTCAGCAAGAACCAATGAAGTTCATTCTCATGTTACGCAGCACGTTTGAGCTTCAGCAAGAACCAATGAGGTTCATTCTCATGTTACGCAGCACGATTGAGCTTCAGCAAGAACCAATGAGGTTCATTCTCATGTTACGCAGCACGATTGAGCTTCAGCAAGAACCAATGAAGTACATTCTCATGTTACGCAGCACGATTGAGCTTCAGCAAGAACCATTGAGGTTTGTTGAGATTTGAGATTCTGTTTAGGTTCGCTGATCAATGTTTATATCTGAATAAAAACTAAATTAAATCTGGTTATCATATAAAACGATCGAGTGTCTTCAGAAATTTTGGACTAAACTGCTCAATTCATATGGATTCGTTTTCAATCTCTTTATGAACTTTCTATGTTCATGTCTATGGAGGGACAGAAAGCTCTCAGATTTCATAAAAAAAATCTTCATTTGTGCTCCAAAGATGAATGAAAGTCTTACGGGTTTGGAACGACATGAGGGAGAGTAATTAATGACAGAATTTTCATTTTTGGGTGAACTAACCCTTTAAGCCTTGAGTCTTTCATAGTGAATAATTGATACCATGTGGTTTCTGTGAGGTACCGCTTACCTGTCTGCCCACTTCGCTATTGTGAAGATGCATCAGCTTGTTGGCATGCGTGCCAGACTTCTTCTTAAACTTCATAGGTGCATCAGAAAACTTGGAGCCCATAAGGAGACCATAATGCAGGTTATCAGCACAGCCGCCCCACCTGTACCCAGGCTCTGGTATTTCACCTGGAATCGGACCACACGAGCACAACCTCAGGTCTCCGGAGGTGCACGCCCGTGCTATAGTGTGACTTATAGCGGCTGCAGAGAGAGCGTATACAAATGCAGATTCCCTCGTTCCTGAAAAAAAAACAAAAAAAAACATGAATTCTGAATCCTCATCACTGACTTTTTTCCCTTATAGAAAAGCAAAGCAACATGAGAAACCCGTCAGAATGCAGTAAGAAAGGATAATGGCGGAGATTACTGAACTGTTCTCACAGTGCACATATGTCATGACAAGATAATAGGTGTAGAAACTGGAGAGGCTCAGCTTGACCCCGTACAAGGTACATCAAAGACCATCTCCTTAGCGGTGCACTTATGAGAAGCAGGAGCGCTTTAACTCTTGACAAATGCGAATGGTCTACTGGGAAGGAGGACAGTTCTCTAGAACTTCAACCAGATTTAGTTTGACCATAACCAGTATTTGGATCATGCTAAAAGCTCTTAATAAATAAATAGGGAGGACGATTAAACCATCCGTTAAAGCAAAGCATGCATGTGTCAGCGCCGTGTGGAAATTCAAGACGTGACGACACAAATCATAAATCCATGGAAAAGCAATGAAAAACATAAAGTGGACAACATGATATCCCTTTCATGACTATTTTATTTAATTGATTTCATATTTCTTTAATTTGTTGACAGCTAAAAAATCACATCTGTGCTACAGGGGTCGGACACAGGGTAAAACTGTTAGGATTTAAAAGACTGTGAAACTAGCGAAAAAAAAGGCAATTCTCTGTCCATTACTGACTAACTCACTCAATAGCATCTCTCATTGAATAGAATGGCTCCTATTGTTAGTCCTCACAGTAAACGCTGCTCCTCCGTGAAGCCTCACATCAAACGGAGCAATAGAAAGAAGAGCGATGTGCAAGAATTCCATGGGTCGGAGGTTTCCGGGTGAGCAGGGGTACGATTTCTTTTATCATGCAGCGAGGCACTTAGGCCCAATTGCAGCATTTAACTGGCATAGTCTTCGTTACCCGGAGCGAGAGTGTTTAAGGATCACCGTAGGCTGCTTTTTAAACCATTGCCCTCATAAAGTTTTCCCTCAACAATTAGATGGGTTCCTCAGACCTATTAAGGCCTGAATGGAAACCATACTCGGGTATAAAGAGAGGTGTGTGGTCACTTAAGTTGCCTTGAAGGAACTGGCAATAGACGGACAGTGGCCCTTTCGTATATTTAGGGCTTACTGTGTCTAAACAGAACATCTGTGGATAGATTTCAGAAAAGGTTCACACAAAATAGGCTTGACTTGGAAATAATCCTCTTTGGACATGATTTTCTTCAGTAACTCACCTCGTTCCAGGTCCGGGAGGAATTTTTGAGTATCAATAGAGGAACAGTTCCAGCGCATGTCTGCAAAGGTCTTTTGGCAGACCTTTTTAACCTCCCGTGCTGCTTGGATGATGGTTTGCATGAGTTCCAGGTTACTCCTACAGAGCTGAGCCTGAGAGGAGACGAGGCCTGGTAAACTCTTGCAGTGCTGGGTCTTGTTGATGTGTTGTGTGGTCTGTGATAGTGCCCTGGATGAGGAAAGACACATGTTTCAGTGAACACTTGATGTCTGTAAACTCCATTCGTTCATTTAAATGTCTTTTGAGGTGAAGATGTTTAATCAAATTTTATATCACAAGTTAAACAGAATTCAAATGTTTGGTGGTGTGAAAAGTGATCAAAATATTTGTGGCAAGTCTTGAGTTTAAACTCAAACTCAAATAAACATGGTTAAAGCCAACTCTAAAATATTAAGAGTAACATCAACAAAGCGTTCTCGCACGCATTTAAGCTGCGGGCTAAAATTGTTCAGTGTCTCGCTCGCAAAGGCATGCAAACAACAACCCATTCCCAGAGATAATCAATCAAGATTAGAGCAAATGGAAGAAGACTATTTCTGCATCACTTGGAAGCAAGAAAGGAACCAAAAAGCAATTGCCAATGGAAAAAATTTTGTTTATCCGCAAGATGATTTGTTCATTGTTAAAACTTTAGAGAATGTACCATGGTATAGCAGCTGTCATACAATACTAGAATCATTTTTGCAAGGTTAAGTCATAGTAGAAACTCAAGTCATAGATGTAATCTTAGAAATGATCTAATAGGTAGAACGTTTTCAGTTACAAGAAATTATTGCGAAACGTCTGCGACCAAAATCATTAAAGATAAACCATATTCATTTCAGTAAGACTTTGTAGTGAAACCTGTTGAATTCAAGCATTGTTTTCATGATTCCTGTTCTATTTTACTAAAACACATACATGTATTACTATTCGTGAGAACCAACCAATGCCAGCTCTACCTATGCCTGTTTCAGATTAGGGGCCGCCACTTTATGTTCCATGATATGACTGACAGACCCCTGTCTTAACCTCCGCACTCACACACACATACACCCTCTGTCTTTGTTATCCAGGGAACACAGGTGTTTATGGCGGCATCTGTTTTGTATTTTTTGCCATGCAATACTCTCTACCAGCATCCTGTGCATGCGAAACGGCCTCTTCACATCCAATTTTATCCACCGTCATGTTTTCCATTCCAATGTATCAATTATGTGAATACAAAACATTCTGCAGAAATTACAAGTTACCGGGAAATTAGTGTTGAACTGGATTTACTTTCGACTTGATAGAATTAAGATCAAATTCTGTGAAGCGACTTTTTTAGGATTTTTTCCTAATTAAAAGCCATTGTTCCACTATCAAGAAAAGGTCGATTCCCAGGTTCCAAAATTCATTATTATCATTTTTTTTTCATGTTACACATAGTTTAAAAAAATCAACTTGAAAAAACATCTTGAATGCGTTTGAAACAGTTTCGGTATATAGAGAAAGGAGCAACTCACAGCCATTTGATTCCTGTGCACTGCTGAGACAGGAGCAGGAATGTGAGAAGACAGAGCGGGAGTGAAGGGAAGGTTCGCTTCATGCTGTACAATAAGATCCAGCTCGATCAGAAGACACTGACGCAGGTGCTCGCTGACCCCACTGCTTCTTGACACAATTATAATTAAAAGCCAAAAGCCATGACACTTGTTCCTTCTTTCTGTCCCTCTCCTGCTTTAAAAAGAAAATAAGATTCAGATTAAATCGATCGCACACATCTGATGGTTGATATGCAATGTGCACTTGACAAACTCTGAAGAATTTTTAAAACATTAAAAAAACAGATTTTACACACCACTTTGCTCGAAATTGTAATTTTGTATTTTAAAGCTGTATTGTTATTTTATTAGCCAATTCTATTGCATTACCGTATTCTCTTGTTGTGCGGGTTTAAAAATACAATTTTAAATACATTTTAAGTTTTTGTATCTCCTTGTGAGAAGCAATAAAGAAAACACTAATTACAAAAGCTAAATTATTCTAAAGCAAAACTCTTTTTTTAATAGTACGTTGCAATTTTTTTGTGTGTTTTAAAATTGCAAAGTGTTTTCTAATACTCAGCATGCAAATTTCTGAAATATAGGTGTGGCAATTTTTGGAATGTTATCAAATGTTTTCAGATTATTCCATTCGCTGGAACAGGAGGGCAATAAACAGATTCTAACTCCCAGTGGACATGCTGTCTGGCCTCAGGCATGATGCTTTCACATACAGACAGTGATTGTCCAGATAGCAGAGCTGTTGTTTTTTCCCCCCTCCTGGCTATAGACCTACCCAGACAACTATACATTAAAAGTGCTATTACAACTACAGATGTACCTAATGTATCAAAATTATAGTACTTGTTATATGTATTACACTTCAAATGTTTTCTGCTGTTGAACTTGCTACTATAATTTCTACTATAATAATTGATACGGTTTCATACTTATTAGTGCTTTTATCAACAACAAATTTCAAAGTGGAGATTGTAACTTGAACACAACTTTTATTTTACAAACAAATTTAAGGCAGCAATTTAGCTTCTTTTTTTTTTTTCTTTTTTTTTTTGCTTTAAAGAAAATTACAACAATACAAGTGTAGTTTACATCCCATGCATTATCTATAATCTATATCCCATTAGGATAGATATAGCTACGTCTATACGTGGTTTAGAGATTTTATTATTTTTCAGAGCTCATATACAGCCTACATATTAAACAAACCTCATTTATGATATAGCCTAGATAACTCCTATTTAAAGATATGAGCGATAAGATTATATTATAGGCTATGTAGCAATAAATAGCCCACGCAAAAGCAATAAAACAGCTGTTTTACTCTTGCAGGCTGCGCTTTCGCAAAGATTGCACTTTATCTTTTATCTCCTGTATTTTCACCTGGGGGGGGGGGGAACCGAAGTAAACTTAAAATGTAATTAGTTCACTCGATATATAACCCCTTTGGGTGGTCTACAATCTAGGCACTATTGCAGATTATTGCCCTGTCAATTGACTTTAATTTGCACCAGGGATATTTAAAAACTACGACATCTTTGTAAATAAGAGACGCAGTCAAGCGTAAACACTTTATGCGCAATAAAACGGAATGCACTTTCATCCTCACCTTTATCAAACAGAGGCTGACGTCAAAAAAAAAATGCCGATTGTGCAAAGTAATCCAAAAGTGCGTTTTATTTAAATCCAGCCAAACTTCTGCAGTTAATCCGTTTTTGTGAAGTCCGAGTGAGAAAGCATCATGCAACAGTCCAGTGATAAAGAGAAGAGTCTTGATTTTGCTGTGCTGTGCTGCTCGCGCGCAGGAATCTGCTGGACTGACGGTGCACACGGAGGTCGAGACTATATGAGCCCTCGCGCCACTTTGATCTCGCGCTGATGTCAGGGGCCATTAGCATAACAAAGTGGTTAAGGTTACGAAGCCAAAGAAAACGTTGAAAATATGATCTGTGACACTCAGACATCTCGCTACTTTTGATTGGGAATTTCAGCGGGGTTTTTTTTCCAAGGCTATTTGCATTGTGGGTCATTCCTCGAAAAAGGTGCGTTTTGTGTCCCTCATGAGTATGTGTGTAAACGATGACTTTACCAATGACAATCTGACACATTTTATTATATGATATTGAAGGCAAATATTTTATTGTATTTTATTTTAATTTCCTCTTCTGCTTCCAAATTATTCTTAATTATCCAAATATCCTTTACACATTTCAGTGGGAAAAAAAATATTGTATTCATTCTCTCTAGCCTATATATAATTTAGTTGTTCATAACTGTGCTTTATTAAAATGGTTTACAATTCCATAACGGTCATGATGACATCATCATCCGTGCAGGATATGAAATACTCAAGCGTAGAGGTGTGATTTATCATCACTTTATCTTGTTGTTTTGTCAGGGCATGATTTTAAATAGGCTAGTCCATCCTGTCACTATTATTATGTAGTACAGTAGCGTAATGATTTTTGAAAACGGAATATTTGTTAAAATATCAGCATTAGCCTACATTTCCTTCTAATAAAGCACATATCATGCAATTGTCTAGCATATATTTTAAAAACTGATACTTTGGGAAAGACACACTATTTTCTGCACTGCAATCCATGAGAAGTAAATTAAGTGAGAAATCATGGGAGCATCAATTTCGGGAAATAAAATCACAGAATTCGCTACAAAGTTGGAAATATGGCAGTTCTAGTGTTTGTATGGTCCATAAAATTATAGGCTATGCGGCTGTAAGCCAGAGTTTCCACACTCATGCCATTTACAGTGCTGTACACGGCCCATATTGGCCACTCCAAAAACGGCAAAGGCAATTTTCCAAGCACGCTAATAATGATTTCCACGTGATGAATACATCCCGATGCACGTTTCATATAGCCACTATATGACAAAGGTTCTTCTACATTTCACACAATAAATGATTTAACCTTCAGAAATACTCCCAGTAGCCCATTGAAGTCCACATCTGAGCAAAGATATTTCCTAATTTATAATAAGGAGCTATTAAATTCTCTTGTTATTTTTGGTCTATCAAGAAGTATAAAAGAGTCCATTAAAGGATTCATTATCCTTACAGATTGCTAATAATAAATATAAATGCGTTGAGAAAATATTTTTATAGAATAAAAAATAGTCCACTACGTGTATCCATTTATTACAGTTCCCACCACACACAATGGCCAAGTTAATATTTTAACCATCTATGGTAACTGTCATTTTAATAGTGTCTACGGTGTAATAAATGTCAAGATGTTCTCTGGCCATATGCTTCTCTTATTAACCTGCATGGCTCTCTGGTCCAAAAACGCCTCCTGCAGTGAATTCCGTAACACTCACAAGATTCCTCTGTAAAACACACCACACAACCCAATTTTCAAATAACGACGCAATTAAAATACGACCATTAAGAGTTTTTCCACTGTTAACAGTAGCCTATCTGTTTTATATAAAACAGGCAATTCCACTGATTTTGTGGTTAAGTGTGTGAACATAGGGCTGTGAGTATGAATTTGAGACAAATGAGCAAGAAAGAAAAAAACAAGAAAAACAAACATCAAAGCTACAGTGAAAAAAAGAAAAAAGAAAAAAAAGCCATATACTGCATATGAAAAGATTAACATAACATTTAGGGAAAATTACTGTAAAGTACTACATAACAATACAGCATTACAATCAATACAGATACTTAAAAGAAGAATAAAAAGTCTGCTTATTTATTCAATAATACCCTTTTTCATACCAAAATACATTTCTGCAAATGTTTGAATGAGGTTATTCTCTGATGCCTCTCAAAATCAAAAGAAACTCAGTGGATGTTTCTCGCCTATTAAGTTGAATCTAACTGCGCAGATCCCTTTTGATCGAGGTCTTGCGTGTGTATGAGCAAATGCATGCCGCTACTTATTATCTTGAACTGTATTTACTTATGTGCAGTAAATCATGCACTATAACCTTGACTGACCCACGAATGCCATTCCTTACACGTCTTATTTCATAATAAGGCATACTAAGGGATGTCAGGAAGAACCAAATGTCACACAGACTTATATCATTCACTTCAACAAGGCATGCAAGAGGGGTATGGTATTGAAAACTAGGCATGACTATTTTAGTTTAATTGATTTAAGAAATAATCTAATAAAGTAATCCTTCTCTCACAGCTGAAACCAAAGCAGCGAAGAGCAGAAAAGAGGGCAGCATGTATATTTAGAGCTAATCTGATACTCTTAAGAGATACCACCGCCAATTGCCGAAGCATGACATTTTCATTCACTGCCAAGCTGCATCATTTCAGCTCAATATAACGTGAAATGCCGTGGAGCTCTAATCTCGACCCAAAGCAATGGGAAAGCAAATATATGTCGTTTCGCTAAACTCAAATTATATGTGGGAATGGGAATTAGCCAAGCTGAGGGGGAGGGGACGTTCCGGAGATAATAGACGTTTGGACTTGAATAAAAACCACAGACCTTACATTTCAGAGATTCAGTGCATTCTGAACATAGTGAATAGATGGTAGCCATCAATAAATGGGACTTATTTTAATGATAAAACCAACTGATTCATGATATGTTATAAAGTAACCAAAAATATGCATTCACATCTTTCAAAGAGCTTCTTTTCAGGCAGTGTGGAGCCATAATAGGAGCGTGTTTATGGAGACTTACACCCTTTTTATGAGGGACGTGAAAAGCATCTAGTAGCAGTGAGATGTGAATGGGCATGAACTCTTAATATCAGGTTAAATCGGACTGAAGACTGACTAACAGAGCTGTGACCTCCCTAGAGTGTCTCTGTTTGAGGTTTTAACATGCAGATTCTCAATTCCTCCCCATACCAGGATCAACACCACAGACACTTTGATCTTCAAGCCGAGAGTCTTACATAGCCTTAGGCTGGTTCATAGAGGGCAAGAAAGCGACTTTGGTTTATATAACTGAAATTATGCATGGGGCAGAAAAATACATGTGCTTTGAATGAGAAAATTTCTTGTTTGAAATGTTAACTCAATTGAGTAATTTTAGATATTTTGTGGTGGGGATCCATGTGTGAAGTTTAATGCCATTACTGATACTAATGATATAAGGTTTGCATAATGAATCATTTGCGGCAGCTGTGCCAACTGGTCCACGCAATTTGTCTTCTATCTGAGACATCATCAGACATAGTGCCATTTACCCTGACACATATTCAGGTCATTCATTCTGAGCTTGTTGAAGGAGTACAGAGACACCGTGCCCCCCGTCCCCTGACGTCTCGGGTCTCTGCCCTGCTAACAGCTGTCTCCTGTCCCAGCGACTGTCAGCGGCGCAGAGCTAGAACTGCACGGAGAAATCTGAACGGTCTAAATCTCAGTAAAGATGTAGAGTTATGTGAACAAATAAACTTCAATTGAAAGCAAATATATCTGTCTTAATGCATCTTAAGTGCCTGAATATTGTCAACAGTGATGAGGTTTTATGGTCTTTTGATGCTAATTCTATAATAAAACCTGTGATCAATATTATTTACAACTTTAGAGTAGACTTATTTTTGTTTGACAACTTTATTCAATATCTTTTTCATCTGCTTGATCTAAGTGCAACAAGATTTAAAAACAAATTGAAATGCTTCTCTTGCTCTAAAATTTATATCACAAATAACTGAATGTGTCTGTGTGTGTATAAACAAATTAAAAATGTATAATTATATATAGACATTATAGATAGATTAGATAGATAGATTAGATAGATAGATAGATAGATAGATAGATAGATAGATAGATAGATAGATAATTATATACATATGTTCATTTATTAACATATACATCTCTATTTTATTATTATATTTCATTGTACTATATAGTCTACATATATTACATATAATATCAAATATCAGTAACACTTTCAGTAAGGTTCATTAGTTAACATTAGTTAATATATTACCTAACATTAACTAACAATGAACAATACATTTGTTACAGTATTTATTCATCTTTGTTAATACAAATACAGCTGTTCATTGTTTGTTCATGTTAGTTCACAGTTCATTAACTAGTGTTAACTAATACAATGATTTTAATAATGTATTAGTAAATGTTGAGATTAATATTAACTAAGATTAATACATTCTGTATAAGTATTGTTCATTCTTAGTCCATGTTAACTAGTTAACTAATGTTAACTAATGAACCTTATTGTAAAGTGTTACCAAAATATTTTCACGAATGCAAAAATATCTATGTTGATAATCTACTGGTAGACCACCACAAATAAAAATTATCATAGCTTCTTGTTTTGGTTAGCAATATATATTGACTTTTTAGACAAAGTCAAACTTGTTATAGAAAAATTGAGACGCGTTGCTCTGCATGAATACATGGTGCCAGCAACAAATGGGTGGAATCGTTACCCGTTTGAGGGAAAACATCTACACAGTACAAACAGAACACAGCAACAATGTTGATTTGAAACATTGTTCAGCAGCTCTGCGTCTCCAACAAATACGAAATCCATTTGTTTGAGACACAAGAAAGGCGGCAGCGTCTGTTTGGTGCTGTCTGGTGCTCTGTGATGGAGAGTCTGTCATTGACTGGCTGTTTAAACTAAGAGGAAATGCATCATTTTGGCCGCAGCACTGTGTCCAATCAGTTTATTTAAGCTAAGGTGGGAGAAGCTTTGTTTTGGCTGTTCTTTTGAAACCTGTTTTAATTAGGCAATCTCATAAAAACAAATCATGATTTAATAGGCTGAACGAAGAGAGACCTGACAAACAGCTTATGTCGGCATGCCAGTATACTGAGGTTTTGTTTCTATTGCAAGCATGGTGGTGCTAAAGTTCAATTGACTTGAATGTAAACAAATTACTGTTTAGGAGAACATTTTAGGAAGTTTACATACACTAAACATCAAGAATGAGAACTTAAGAGCCGCTCCCCGCAATTAAGATTCCTATGCAAAAAACTCTTCAAAATTACTTCATTTTAAATTCCACGAACACTTGTTTTCAGTCCACAAAAAAAAAAGAAGCTTAGAACATGCTTTTGTGTCAGGGTGTGTGTGTGTTCTCACGTGCTTTTTGCTGTAAAAACACTGGGACAGTCACACTCAGCAGGAGAACCCAGAGAGAAAACGTTCAGCGTCCAATTCAGACTGTTTAGAGAGTTTGGACCTGTTCTTCAGAAAGGGACCATTTGTTTAGGACTGGCCCTCTCTCCCCTCTTTGAAGGCGATGGCCCCTTTCATGTACCAGATGGGAGGTACTTTCAAAAACACAAGTGACTTGTCTCACTGTATGGGAACATGCACCCGTTTGTTTTATGCTATTGGAGTCTGGTAACATTTGCTACTTCAAAGAAGTCTCTCAGATATGGTTATATGCAAAGTGATTTGGAAAATGACAAAACTTGCTACAAGGAGGTAGACCTTTCATGAAAGCAAATTGTATAATCATTAACAAACATGCAGGGAACTCGATGCTCTGTGGCTTGTCACTGCAGTGCTGTAGCTGTGTGGGGTTTGATCTCTCAACTTGTAAATGATAAAATAGGTGGGAAAGACAAGGAAGTGAAGGGGAAGAACAATGAACGCTTGTTCACAAGCCAGCATGAAACATGGAAGGAGAATTAAGCTATGGCTACAAACAGCAGAAGCATGAAAGGCCTTCCAGACATCGCCTTGTGTGCATCCATGTTGTCCTGTCCACATTTGAGAGAGCATAATTTTTCCCTCAGTACAAGATCAAAGTCTTAACCCATCTGCCAAGGAGAATGCTGGGACAGGCGATATAGATGAGATAAAATCAGCTACTTTATCGGTCAGAAGAGACACTCTTGTGGTAAAGAGCATTTTCTGCTCAAAACAAGATCAAAAGAAGCTGCTCATCAACCAAAGCGAGCGAGTTATGGAGGTTTATACAGATGAGAAATAACCACTGTCATTGGAAATGAGACAGCAGGCGCAATATACCGTTCCAGCATTCCTAGCAAAAGCGAGACCAAAAGCAACTGTGCAACACAAGAGCTAGAGGAATACAGTTGGCCTTGAACCAATACACAATAAAAGTTGTATTTCACATATGCCTATAAAATAGCATTTCTGTTATCCAAAACCAGTCAGCTTGTTTTGTCTGATACCCAAAACCTATAACATTGCATTATGTCTGGTATCCAAAACTGTATAAACTAAAAATCTTCTAGCCTGAGAAGCTGACAGAAGAATCCAGGGAAGAGAAGAAAGCATGAGACAGAGTGATGTTGATAAAAATGAGCAGGGTTTATGTTTAGATTTGACTATGTTCAGTCTGACCACCACAAATCCAACAAGTGTTTTTGTATCAAGCTTCACAACAACATCCCATAACACCTCTTATCTCTCATTCGTGATCAATCATAAGATTAAACAACAATTGCAAGCATCGAGGAAGAGCAAGGAAAATATGTAATATAAAATATAGAAATATAATAAAAATGGTAAAAATAAATAAATGATTGAATGATAAATTTATAAATAATATAAATGATAAAATAAAATGAAGAAAATAAAGAATAAATAAAACAACAAAGATGTATGGGTTCTCTCTTGAAGCTGCACACCACACATAGGCTGTCCTAGGGTGCCAACACCAATTACAGGCCCAAATATGCAACTCTATTATGGAAATAAACCATAAACAAAACCTGCAACTGGCCAAATCTATAAGCGACTTTAAAAAAAGAAGAGAAAAAAATCCCAAAGTCGCTCATAATAAGCGGATTTGGCAACTCTTCTGACAACCGCATTCTGCTGCTGTGTGAACATGGCCTATTATAATAGCCTTTCACCTGATTTGCAGATTTTGTCCTGTATATCTGTTTCTGAAGAATTTGATCCAAATGAAAGAATGGATTGAGCTGTCTGGGTGGTAAGGGCACAGACTTGGCAAAAGTTTTGGGTGTAGATGAACACTGATCTACTAAGGCGGCAGAGATTAACAGGGCAGAAAGAGGTAACAAGTAGAACAATAGATAAACTGTACAGACACATCTGTTTTTGATCAATAGCTTGCTGTAGGATTAAAGCAAAAAGAAACCAGAGTACCGGGTCGGTTATAAGAACTATAGACACTCCGATCTGAAAGCAAAGTAGTTGGGAGAAAAGACTGCCAGAGCGGTAACCTAATCACTCCAAATCACAAGGTAATCCTACTTGCCCTCCACTCTTACAGCAGGGCATTATTCATATCGGCAGGCACTCAGACCTCAAACTCTCATAAGCAAATTAATCAGTGACACACATTCCTAATACTCTTGATTTAGAAAGCCAAAAAGCACACAGTTATTTCAAGAATTCTAATAGCCATATTAATGTCAAAGATATGCCCATTTTACTTCCAAAATACTCAGGTTCAGTTAAAAGTAGAGACGGAGAGAGACGAAACACTAAAACTGCTTAAAAACTCACAGGTTAATCCATGGCATTTAAATACATGAGATATCTGATGTTAAGGTCTAGATTTACATGCAGAATACACAGAATGAAAGAAGAAGAAGAAGAAGAAGAAGAAGAAAAAAAAACAGAGTGTTTCCGAATCTGACATTGGAAATAACTCAAACCAAATGCGTTATTTGTTGGTGGTTCTGAGATTTTGGCAAGGGATTGCCGGCGTGGAAACCTTGAAATAAAATCCTGTTAAGCCTTCTGCCTCTCTCTCAGGAGTATAGTTAAAACCATGCTGTGCATGGACATGATTATGCACCGGCACAGGTCCTACGGCATGGCCCAGCCTTGACTTCCAGCAGGAAACAAGCTCAGGAGTTCAATTAGGGCAATTCTCGGTTTGGCCAGGAGATTAGCAAGCGATGTAATATAATCAAACTGAGAGTGATGAAATATGTAAAAAAAAAATATATAATTAAAAATCTGCCATTTGAAAGATTACATCTGATTTTATAACATATTAAAAGATTACAGACAAAACTTAGAATGAACAGATAAAGGAATTTAAAATATTTGAAATAAAATGGTTATGACAAAAGCGGATGGTGGGAGTCTCTGAGAACTAGAAGACCAGAGGATTCAGACGTAATCCTGTCTGCAAACAGCGCTGCTGGGCTGCCCAGTCTACAGATCCGTTTGCTCTGTGGATGAGCAGGGGAAACACGAAGAGATAGTTCTTTCACACCGGGCTGAGCAGACACAATCAGACCCTTGTTCTGAGAGGAGGGAGAGGGCAGCTCTGTTTCGGCCTACAGACAGAGAATACATGAGCCCTCTTCAGTGATCAGAGTGGAGGATGCTCCAGATGAACACACAGAGTGAAACAACGTTCAGACTGAGTGCTTTTGGAGGAGAGAGAGAGGAAATGTACTAATCCCAGATAGCAGATCACAAGAGAAAAGGTATCTTGGCATTTCAGCTGCGGCTAATGGCTCCAGGGGTTTTAAGGCTCATGTTATTAGCCTGGAAAAGGCTGACAAAGGAACAAGAATTCAGTCCTTAAAGATAGGCTAGATGTTCATTGCTTATAATGAATAGTCACGAAATAATCTGAAAACATTAGAGAAACAGTGTCTACAGATCGACGGTGGTAACTAACAATAAGAGGTCTATTCCGTGGCAGAAAAAATTATATACAAATTCACCTGACTGATGTTCACCTGAATTCTTTGGGGGTTTCTAAAGACGAGAAAGTAGTTGAACATCTAAATGTAGCATATAACTTTGTATTTGAGTACAATGAATATCACAAAGCATTCACAACAATCTGGCCTGTTCTACCAGAAAGACTCGGGAGGCAAAATAACAAGCATGCATTTATTAACAGCCCAGCAAGCAAGTATTGTGATATTAAGTTCTTTGGCGTAGGCCCCGTCCGTAGCTCACAATCCGAGGGTACGGAATCTGCATTTCCTGCCTGAAGACGAAGGCAGGGGCGCAGCCAACCCCCTGGGAGGTATGGGAAGGGACCATCCTGGTGGTGGTGGGGAGGATGGAGGTGAATGTAGGCGTCAGCATCTGCGAACTCAGACATGTGTAAATACCGATCTTTTATACTACAAGTATTAGAACACGATTGGATAGATGAGAAAGTAATAAGTGACGTAACAACTGAGTCTTCCCGGCAGAACTTACGGTAAAGCTTTCATATCGTCAGACAAAATAATTTATTGTTTGTGGAAAAATGGGGAGAAAATCAAAACCACTGTGGTATGCGAAACGCATTGGTCGATGAAGACGGACAAGGACTTGGCTTGTCAGCACACTATCGAACGGCACATAAAAAATAAAAAAAATCCGCTGTGAACTGACCAAACAAGCAATTGTTTTCAGGATAGATATATTTTGCACACTATTTTCTAACCACGCTTTCCTAATTAACAACAGAGTAGAATAAGAGTATGAATGTATTTGAATGCTTTGATGAAACTGTTGATCATTTAAAAAATCATGCATTTGTCTTGATACAAACTTAAATCACTTAAGCTCTTGGCAAAAACTTGGTAATCCTATTCCAGGAGAGAAAAGAAAGAAAAATACATACATTCCTTGGAATTGTCTTCATTGGTCTCAGAACCGCTACTCTTCTCTTGACTGCAAGTCATAGATTCAGTCTGACACAGTAAAGTAATAAACCAGGCCTTGATTGATTTGTAGTTGCAATTACTGTGGCGTTGTCTTGTTAATAGCTTTATTTTCTTGCCTTTCCAACCATGTATACTGCCGCTCTTACAAGAAATGACCTTAAAAGGTTAAAGACTCAAGCCCCCAAGGGTGAATCATAGGTCCAAGGTTACATGGAAATGGGAGACTGATTGCTTCTCAACGACATCTCGAAATCTACTCTTGAAAACAATATTCTATGATGGATCTGCAGTCTATGAACCAAAGGACTAAAGAATGGCTGCAAATCATCGATAGGCTACAGGGGGTCAAAGCTACTTTGTGAAAAGCCTGAACTCTTAGAAAACAGCATTAAAAAGTGAAGACATTAATCATTAACTACCTTTGACTCAGTGGGAGAGTAGAGGACACTGACAGGAAATGGTAAACAGAAGCAGGATTCTTCTCCTTAGTCTTTATATCCTTGATAGTTTATTTTTTTAAAGCTATGTATTAATATGACTAAAGCAATTAAAACAAGGAACTAAAATATTTGAACAGACTGCACTACCAGCTAATGACATCTGCCACCACAATACTGCACCAATAACAAACTTCATTAATGTTGCATACATTTTTTTTATTGCAATTTTATATAACTGGCCAATTATTCAAATCATTAAAACAATTATACAGTTAAATTAGTTTCTATAATGCATGAAAAATCATATAAGAAAAAAAGTCTTGGGGCAAAAAGCTAAACAAAAAGAATACAGAAATGAAATACTTACCCACAAGTAGTCCCCAAACTTTGAAAGGTGTACACTGCCATCTTGTGGACAGCTTGAAATGTTTTGACTTTGAATTCAGCAGAGATTCAGAAAAAACACTGCTTCTTTTCAATGATTTTATTTATTTTAGTCAAATATATATGAATGCTTCCTTCATGAGGAGGGCTTCTGGGAGAAATGTTTACAGAAAAATCCATTCATCTAAAGAAAACTGCAAACAAATCAACATTTGTAACACGCATAATGATACAGGGTTATCCAAGTATCCAATGATACATTTTTAGTTTGTGCCGTGGGATGACATTTTGACAGTATAACACAACCATCATAATTTATTGTGATAAAACATGATTTTCTTAACCCCCCAATGCATCGCAGAGGATTTACATGATTTGAAGTCTTTAAAAGTTCCTGAAGACATTAGGAAATTTCCAGAAAGTCTGGTCTGAAAGCGTCCATCCAGACTTTTTGTCTCGTGATTCAGAGTTATGTAGGGTTTTTGCATAAAGGCACAAAGCAGTAAGGCCCCCCCAAGGGCATCCTATTCTCATTTTTTTTGGCAAGACATTGGTCCAAATTGGCAGTCCTCTTTTTCCATGCCACTTACGTAAAAGGAAAATAAAAAAGACAAAACATCAATAAAACCATTATGTGATTATACTTAAAGTGTACAGGTCTAATTCATAATTATGAAGTAATAAAATAAACATACTGAAACATACAATCAGATGTGATCTACAGTTTAGAGAATACAGAGGGACATTCTGAAGTTTCAGCAGTGTATGACAACCTAATGGAGAGCTTGTTTGGGGGAAGTTAAGTCAAATCTACTACAGAGGGTACAACTCAGATTTCATCTTTCCCTGTCTGAAGCTACTGTGCATGCTGGAGAAGGGCAGGACTGCCAGGAGCCTAAGGATGGTTGAAATGTTGGGAAATAACTGGATGTCAGAAACTTTGAGAGTTCCAAGAACAGTGTCAGGTAGGTGTTGATGAGTGGGAGTAGGATCTTGCCACCTGTCCCTCCACCTCTGCAGCTCATTGTGGAAGGAGTGTAGGTCAGGTAAGTCATCTTGAAACACCTTGACAAACTCAGTGTCCTTGCAGCATCCCTCCACGTTTGACATGACATAAGGCACAACCTGTAAGCAGTGAAGAGCAGACAGAACATCCTGGGAGATCCCTTCCACCTCGGCAATATAGTGCTCAATGGCCCCTTTACTGAGGTCCTCTCTGTAGTGCACATTTAAGGGTGGTTGTAGTGACGGTACCTGCAGCTTAGAAGCTAGTGCAACTGCCTCTAGAAACCAGGTTTTATGGTGCATGTCAATACTGTTCTTCATTTCATTGAGAGAGGGCAGGAGATCAGACAGGCGGTTTACAGCTTGATACACGTCATAGGAATTTCCCTGAAGACTCAGACTTAGGTTTTTGGTGAGGCTCAAGATGTTTTTCATAATTACAACTGTCAATATGAAATCAAAGTTTTGGACAGCAGAAAGGAAGCTCTGGGCATGTGCTGTAGTTGCCTCATTATCTTGGTTTCCTTTCATCTCATTCAAGCAAAGGACGATGGCCTCTAGAATGTCTGTAGTAATTTCCAGAACCTCATGACTCAATGCAAATTGATTTCTGCTGATCTTGGCTTTCAGCTCACTGGCTTTCCTTTCGTCCTTCTGGAACAAATGTACAACAGCATCCTCTAGTCTTACCCGTCGTTGAACATCCTCAGAGAACCACATAAACAGCTGCTCTAAGCACTCAAAACTCTGAGTTATCTCTCTCAGGGAGGACAAACTGGCTAGCAAAGACTTCAGAGTTACAGGGTTCGGGAAACTGAAAGCATGAGGGAGTCTCTGGGAAAGCAAAGCTGAAGCCTGTGTCATCTGAGAGAGTGAGGCACCTGTTCTTGCCAAGGTTTGACTTCTACAGAGTGCCAAGTTCAAACCCCACTTCTCAGACAGGACAATGGTGAGAGTATCAACAAATGAAGCAATATTTGTGGAAAGGGGGATAAATGCTAATATATTTTCACTCTGAATGTCTTGTGTGTCAAGGTAGTGTATTCCTACAGGAATGTACAGTTGGCCATCAATTGCAAACTCTTCTTCAGTAAATATGGAAAAGAATTTTATGTTACATAGTTCTTTGAGCAATTCCTCTCGAGCATCAGCATTGTAGGGGGTAAAAACTATTTTTTCAGGTCCAGTGCTATCCAGGGTAATTACTTGGTCTGCACCATCATGAGCCTTTACTTCAGACTGGTCTGTGCCTTCTGATTCTGCTGCTATGGGATGATCAGTAATATCCTCAGGGGAAACAGGTGTGCAGCGGTCAGTAACACTCTGCGTTATTGCAGAGGGCCGATAAAGGCAAACGTGTACTGCCGCAGTTTCTTGGCCTGAGCCATCTGGAGCCGCTGAATTGAACTGATTTGTGCCACCTTCTGCAGCTACTTTAGGCTGGTCAGGGCCAAACTGATCAATTTCACTTTGATTCCCTGGTACTATCTGGTCAGTTCCAACTTGACTAAGTTCCACAGACTGATCTGGTACACTTTGATTCAATGCAGTTGCAAGAACAGTTCCACCTTGAGCTTCTGCTACAAACTGATTATTTCCACAGGGTACATCTGCCACAAGCTGATCAGTTCTACTTTGTTCCCCTGATGCTACCTGCCAAGTTCCAACATTATCTGCTAACCCAGACCCACTTTGATCTTCTACTATAGGCTGATGAGTTGCATCTTCCACAAATGCATCAGTTACAGTTTGATCTGCTGATGACCGTCCAGTTCTACTTTGATCTGCTGTTACAGACTGATCATTTCCAGACTCAACTACCATGAGCTGATCAGAGCCACATTGTTCCCCCAAAACTAGCTGACTAGTTCCAACTTCATTTGGCAATATAGACTGACCAGTTCCAACTTGATCAGCTATTACAGACTGATCCTTTCCAGAGTCAACTACCATGAACTGCATTGATCTACATTGATCCCCCAAAATTAACTGACTAGTTCCAACTTCATTTGGAAATACAGTTTCTGTCTGACCGGCTTCACTTTTACCATCAACTATAGACTGATCTGACTCAACTTGACCAACTGCTATGAACTGATCAGGTACACTTTGATCTTCTGTTACTGACTGACAGGTTACATCTTGATCTTCAGTTCCAGACTGATCATTTCCAGAGTCATCATCTACCATGAGCTGATCAGATCTACTTTGATCTCCTGATACTAACTGACTAGTTTCACCTTCACTTGGAAACCCGTTTTCTGCCTGAGCAGTGTCATCTTGACCTTCTACTAAAGAATGATCATTTTCAACTTGACCGACTTCCATGAACTGTTCAGTTACACTTGGATGTACTATTTCTGACTGACCAGTTACACTTTGATCTGCTGTTAAGGACTGATCATTTCCAGAGTCAAGTACCAAGAGCTGATCGGATCCACTTTGATCTCCTGATACTAACTGACTAGTTTCACCTTCACTTGGAAAGCCATTTTCTGTCTGAGCAACGTCATCTTGACCCTCTACTACAGAATAATCGTTTTCATCTTGACCAACTACCATGAACTGTTGAGTTATACTCAGATCTACTATTTCTGACTGACCCGTTACACTTTGATCTGCTGTTAAGGCCTGTTCATTTCCAGAGTCAACAACCATAAGCTGCTCGGATCCGCTTTGATCTCCTGATACTAACTGACTAGTTTCACCTTCACTTGGAAAGCCATTTTCTGTCTGAGCAGCGTCATCTTGACCCTCTACTACAGAATGATCGTTTTCAACTTGACCAACTACCATGAACTGTTGAGTTACACTTGGATCTACTATTTCTGACTGACCCGTTACACTTTGATCTTCAGTTAAGGACTGTTCATTTCCAGAGTCAACAACCATAAGCTGATTGGATCCACTTTGATCTCCTGATACTAACTGACTAGTTTCACCTTCACTTGGAAACCTGGTTTCTATCTGAGCAGTGTCATCTTGACCCTCTACCATGAACTGATGAGTTACACTTGGATCTACTATTTCTGACTGACCAGTTACACTTTGATCTGCTGTTAAGGACTGTTCATTTCCAGATTCAACTACCATGAGCTGATTAGATTCACTTTGATCCCCTGGTATTAACTCACCTTCATTTGCTAACCCAGTTTCTTTCTGACTAGCCTCATCTTGTCTTTCTACTACTGACAAATCCATTTCAAATTGGCCATCTGACATGAACTGACAATTTACAGACTGTTCTTTGGTTACTAACTGATCAGTTTCACCCTGACCTGATGCTGCAGAATGTTCATCTTGAGAGCAATCAACAGCCTCAAATTCATGAGATTCAATTTGATCCCCTGGTACCAACTGACCAGTTTTACCCTCATCCTTTCCTTTTACTGTAGACTGACCAGTTTCAACAGGACTAACTGTCAACTGCTCAACTACACGTTGTTCCCCTGTTGCTTTTCGGTCATTTCCAACTTGATCTTCAAATGCACATGTATCATTTCCACTCTCATCAATTTCCATGACTTGATCAGTTTCACTTTGATCTACTGACACCAACTGATCATTTACACTGTAATCAACTGCAATGAGCTGAACAGATTCAGTCTGATCCTCTATTAACTGACCATCTGCTAACCCTGTTACTGTGTGACAACCTTCATCTTGAGCATTTATAGATGAATCACTTGGTTTCTCTGTTGCTGGCTTGTCTGCTTCAATTGGTTCTGTTGCTACAAACTGATCAACTTCCATGGGTTGCTCAGTTTCACTTTGGTCAACTGATACTAACTGAACAATGCTAACTGGCTGTTCTTCATTAGACTGCTCAGTTACACCTTGATTAGTTACAATTTGATCTCCTGTTACTAGAAGACCAATTCCACACTGATCAATTACTTCAGACCTATCATTTACATCTTGAACAAGTGCCATCAGTTGATCACTTCTATCATGTTCTACTGTTGTGGTTTGCATAGTGGCATCTTGGACAGATTCTGTTGGTTGGTCAGTTGTGCTGGTCGGCAGAGAGCTGCAAGCAGGGATGACTTGAGCAGCAGTTGTAGTTTTGTCTGAACTGATGAGCATTAAAGATGATGGCTGGTCAGGTGTACTTATGATGTGTATTTCTTCAGCCCTTTCTATTTCACTGGTTTCTACTGGAATTTCCTCAGGAACAACAGTTTTAACATCTAAACAAAATAGGAGACATGATTGTGTAAGAAAAAAAACAGAGATGATTTAAATTCATGTACCTAAGGTTATCACTAATACTTCTCATTTAGTATTACTGACCGATTCCAGCATCCTTTGCCTCTTGTGGATAACCAGAACCATTTGTATCCACAGCCATCTCCTGTGGAGCCATGGCAATCACCTCTGAGAAAGGACAGGAAAGAGTGTGTCAGAATAAAAAACTCAACAGCTTATTACAATACTTTGAGGGCCCATTTCAGCTACTTAAAAAACAACTGTTCAACTACCATATCAATAATTCATTTTTCTACTTGCATATTTTTTTTTTGTTGAGTAATTAGTTTTACTTACCACCTTCCATTCTCAGGTGATTAACTATTGCTTTTACCTACATGTTTAAATACAATCAGAAAATAGAACAGGGTTTTCAGGAACATTATTTATTTATCAGTTATCTTATAATACTAATAAGAAGGTACAGCAAAATACACTGAATGCAATGAATTATAACAGTATAAAGACTAAGAAATTTGCCATACCTGAGCAAGAAACTGATGACTTTCTGGATCACCATCCACGCATTTCTCAATCACCTCCTCCAGGCTCTGTAGTGTCTGGCGATGCATAAGAAGCATGACTGCATCAGTCTTGCTGCCTCTGCTGAAGATACCATCTCTAAGTAAGGTCCTCAAGGAATTTAGGGTTGTCTTCATTAGATCGCACTCCATGCTAATGCTAGGCAACACAGCCACAAGCTTAAGAAGGGTAGCAATGTTTGGAAGGTTTTTGGCTTCATTATGGAGCAGAGTCTCAGAGATGGAGGTGGGAGGACAAACATCTTGATATTTCTCCCTCCATACTGTGGCCCAGGTGTTGATGTCTTCTTCAACTGTTTCTGGCTCAGGGAGATCACTCAGGTATATTGTGTGCAGTTTATCTTTGGATTCTGGGAGAATGGGAAGAGGGTTGCACGTTGGCAGAAGGGACAACACTTTCAGGGCTTTTAGGTGATTCTCTGAGAAGTTAAACTTCATTTCTTCAATCAAACCATTAAGAACTGGTAAGCTAACTGCTTCCATGTAGAACGCTTCGGGTGAATCATAGCTACTAACAGATTCCGCATATGACAGCAATCCTGTAACTTTAGTTGAAAGCTCCACAGCCTCCTCAAACCAGGTAGAATGCACTGCACTCACATTGTCCAACATTTTGCTAAGAGAATCTATTATTGGCATAATCTTCTCAAGCTCACAAATAATGTCAGCAGGGTTTCCACAGCGAAACACAGTGCTGCAGTTCCTCAAGGGAGCGCAGGCGTTCTTCAAGATCACCAAGGGAATGACAAAATCGACCTGTCTAATAGCTGTGCACAGGGTCTGAGAATGCAGTGACATGCTACTACTCCATGACCCACTGGAGTTGGTGCTCACAGAATCTAAGCAGTTCAGAGCTCCCTCTAGCATGTCCACCAGAATATCGAAAAAGTCTTCTCTCTTTTTCCATCTAGACAAGCAGGTCTCTGGGATCTCTGCAAGTGCTTCCCGTGGGGTATTCAGAAGCCCATCCATGGTTTTGGCAAGCTCACTCTCTAATTTGGGTGACTGGTCAAAAAACTGTAGCAGATCCTCAACTGTCTCTAAAACCTTTGTAATGTAGGCATTCTGTAGGCTTAAAGCCAGCCAGTAGGCAAGTCCACAAGACTCACTGGGAGTGTTCACAGCTAACGGATAGGTCTCTAAAAAGCCCAAAGCCATCTTCCTGAGACTTTGGCTCCCCGTACCAATGCACATGATGGACTGGCCACGACAGCAGCCCATCTGAAGTCCCCACTCATCCTCAAGTGTGGTTGAAAGAGCTTTAGCTTGCAAATCCAGATCAGAGCTTTCATCAAAGGGCAGAAAACCTATGAGCTCCACTTTAGGAATGCAATCATTTACATACCTAACAAAGAGTGGTAGGAACTTTGCAGCGCCCACTGAGATTGCTCTATCAGTGATGATGGAAAAGAAAGGAGAGTCCTGAACTTCAGTGAGGATTGTTTCTCGTATGGCCTTCACAATACTTTGTAGCATTGCCCCTTCTGAAAATGATGCCCCTTCCTTCTGTACCCAATGACATGAGGCAAGTTTCTGTACAACAGCATCTTGCTCTGGTTTGTTAAGGTCGATCCACGAGCAGTTTCTCCTTGCAAGTATGGCTGCCTGTTTGAAGACTTCTTCACAGTTCCTTATGTTATCTGTTGGTTCTTCAGAACGTCCATTCTCATCCACAACCTGCTCCACATCTTTAACCTTTACATGCTGGTCCTCAGCAACTACTTCTATGTTTTCAGACTGCTGCTGAGTCGCTATGCTCTCTGCTCCCTCTTTGTGGATATCTCCTTCTAGAAGGCAGGGTAAACATTATTTTAGATAATGTACAAGTTTAAATGAAACAAATATTACATTAATGACTCAAACAAATCAAGGATTCAAATGAAAAGCCAATCCCAAAAATTACAAACCACTACCTGTTATCTCAGAATTCACCACTAGTATTCTGGAGTCTTTGTCCTGTGAAAAGAAGTACTTGTGAATAAAGCTGAAAAACGCAATAAACTAATAACTAGAGATCGACCGAACTTTACATGAATTAAAACAGCCATGAATGAGTGCATGTTGGAAATAAAAGCGCTGAATTTTAATCTCTCTCTCCGTTCTTCATTAGTCTCGTGAAGTCACGTTCATAGTGCCATTCACTCACTGGGTCCATTAATTTAAAACGCCTTGAATTATATTAACCTCTACAATATAACATTTATTTAGCTAATAAACCTCTAAATAAATAATTGTAGCTCTGTGGAAATAAAATATCTCCACGAGAGACGTTCTGTGTAAAAGCACAGATAAAAACAACCCTCTGTCAGCAGGTAGACTATTTCATAATCTAGACCGACAAAAACATTATTAATAATTCTGATAACATGCCAGATGAGATGGACTCAGTAACTGCGATAATGTATTAGCTGTTTTGTTTATTTTTCTGACTATGTTTGCGTATTCCATACTCTTCACTCTTTAGCCTATCAAACAACAGATAAACCTTTTAAAACTGTAGTTTAAAACGAATGCTTATATTTATGGTGAGTTGATAGACTCCCTTGTCACTTATTTAAGTTTTCCATTTGAAAACATTAGACTTAGTAAATTTATTTTTACTGTTGTTAATATGCTGTTGTTATAAATAAATATTCAGAATTATTTTTACATGCTATATTCATTACCCATTTGATTACCTTATCAAATATTTATTTAAGAAAAAATGAAATAAACAATAAATAAATATCAGTTCTATATATCTGTTATCAGGCACAAAAACATGCAAATAATTAATATCGGTTATAAATAAAAATCAATATTGGTCGATCTCTACAAATAACATGATATGAGGCAATGTTTTACTCAAAATAGTTCAAAACGATTTTTAACTAGATCACCAAACTACACTCTTCTCTAAACCCACTTAAAATACGAGGTGATATACTACACAATCATTAATGCAACTTTACAAACCTGCAGAGTGTCCCTGTTCTCTACTTCATCCATGTGGATGTCATCTGCAATGTTGGCAAAGTGGGAATTAAAGTTGGCATGAACTGAAAATTCACCCTATTTTCTTAATGCATGTTATTGATCTTTATGTGGACAACTTATCTACCAGTAAAACAGGTATACATCATAAACATGCATACATGTATGCATATACATACACCCACACACAAATACTTTTCCATTACCCAAAAGAGAGGGAAAGACATTTAGATCATAATCATTAAGAATAATCATAGATTACATACCTTCTGTTTTTATTTCAGCAGTCCTTCCTAGGGTTTTGGATTCTTTGTCCTGTGGGGCACAACGGACATTAGACATCTGGAAAGCAAATAAAACATTTTACAGAACTAATTTTTACAAAACTGATCCTTACCAGGCAAATGCCCTCCAGCGTCTTAGGAGTAAGCTTTAAGCACTGAGCAACCATTCTGTCTAGGTCTCTGTTAAAGTCAGTGCCGATCTGAAGCATGGCTAAACAGGGCAATCTATCCATGGGTGAGGTGTTGTTCAAGTAGTTTTGATACATTTTATGCCGCTTCACCTCACCACAATATTCCAAAGCTGTGCTTGGCAACACACACATAATCTTCAGCAACGTATTGATGTTTGCAAAGTACTGCATAAGGGGTAGACGCAGAGTCTGAAAAATGGTCTCTGGTATGGTTACACTAACCACTTTTGTTTTCCACTTCACTTTCCAGCAGCTCAGCTCCGTGAAGAAATTGTCAGGATCTGGAAGGTCACCAATGTACAATGGAGGTTTTGACTTAAGAGTCTCAAAAACATAGCTCATTGTCACAGAGGATGGGACCAAGGACAACAAGTTGAGAGCCTCCTTGTGGTCATCAGAGAAATAATCTTTCACCATGTTTATCAGGTGGTCAACTAAAGGGACACTCATTGCATCTTTGTAGTATGAACCTGGTTTCAAGAGGCTGTCCCTGGGAACAATCACACTATCAGGCACTTTAACCTGCACACCCAGACTCTGAGCAAAACAACAAGCTTCATCAAACCAGTTCTGATGGAAAACCTTGATGTTGGTCTTCACTCGGTTAAGTGTGGCCACAATACCACTGATCTGGCTGAGCTGCGAGGCAGCACTAAAATGGTCTTTCTGTAGCGCTGCACTCAGTTCTCTGGTGAAGGATGAGGCATTCTTTAATGCAACAATTGCCACAATGAAGTCAAAGTCCCGAATTAACTGAAGTAGTCTTTTGGCTCTGTTGGATACTGCCAAACTCCATCTTTGTGGTTGACAGTTGTCAATATTTTCTAGCCAATCTGCCAGAGGCTCCAGAATCTGAGCGAAGACTTCGTAAGAATCATGCTTTTCAAGCCAAGAAGAGCAGAATTTTCCTTGAAGCTCATGGATTTTCTCATAGCTCTCTCTTAGGCCTATGGCTAAGACTTGATCTAACTGTTTCTCAAGGGCAGGCATGCTGTGGAAAAAAGACACTATCTCCTCTAATGTGTCTATGGCTCTGATGACTGCAGCTACTGGAACTGACCTTGACCACCAGGTATTGAAAGAGTAACATGAGCAGTGTGTGCATATAGCAAGAGGATACTTCTCCTGTATTTTACATGCAAAAGCCTTGAGCTTGTAGGACACTTCACCGGAGCCAAGGTAAGCTTGACCTCTGCAGTAGCTTAAATCCAGACTCCACTCATTGGTGACAACATCATAAAGTCGCTCGCAAATGGCCTCAGTGTCAAGAGTAACCTCGACAAATCCCATAAGCTCAAGGCGCATGACATCGAAACTGTCAACAAATCTGAGGAAGATGGGTAAGTAGTCAGTCTCTCCAAATCTGACAACTCTGTCGATAAACAGGGAGAAGAACGAATTTCTGACCTCTGAAAGAATCCTATCCCTAACAACATCCTCACACACTTTAAGGACTTCATTCATCTCAGATTTGGTCACATATTCTACTTCTTGATCTTGATCACCCTGAGTGTGTCTGCTTTGCCTGCTATATGCTGCAGTGACAGCAGCCTGTAATGCAGATTTTAATGCCTCTTTATCAGTTTCTGAACACTCGGGTGGTTTCGGTCTCTCAACGTCCATATTTAAAGTCATCTCTCTTTGTTCTTCCGTATCTTCTTTAGAAGCGTCATTTGTACTGGTTTCTGGAACTGTATAGGGGTTAAAAAAAAAAAAATACAAATAAAAAATCAACACCTGCATCTAATATAAAATTCAGTAAAATTCAATTTAATCTTGTTTGAGCTATGAAAACAAGATGACCTTAACATTTAAAAAAATAAGTCAGAAGTAAAAAGTTTTACCTGATGGTTGCACTTCCATTACATCATCCTAAAAACCCACACACAAAGAAATTGTGAACAGCAGGTTAAAAATATATTTGAGTTTTTTTTGCCATTATCTCCTGTAATTAAATGTAATATAACACAAGTAAAAAAAAATATATATTTTTTTAAATTAGTCAATAAAAATATCTTTACCTCCTGTAATAGCTGCAGGATTTCTGGATATTTCTTTACATACGCCTCCACCATTTCCTCAATGCTAAAGTGGACATCTTGATTGACATAAACAAAGGCCATATTGCTCAGTCTTTTTTCCACTGGTACTTCTTTCATGTAGGTGTGATACCGGTCCAGCACCATGTCGTACTGCCCATACACATCTGAATCTGCGTGGACACAAGGGATGGTGCCCAGCACTCTCAACAGGCTCTGTACATTTGGGTAAAAGCCTATATCTGGGATCTTGAGGGTCGCAAACACGCTAGTGGGAAGAATCCTTCGCTTGCTAGCATGCCTCCATTTCACTTCCCAACAGCCCAGCTCATCATAAAAGGAGTCAGGACGAGCCAAGTTATTCAGGTTAGCATCAGCAACTTTGTCTTTGCGGATGCTAAAATTGTGGTCAGCCATATATGAGGGCACCAATGACAACCATCTGAGGATTCTTGCCATTTCAGTGCCAAGGACTCTTTTGACTTCATCAACAAGGTATTGCAAAACCTTCTTGCTCAGTGCTTCCCTGTAGTAATCCTCCAATGATGCTTGAGGTTTCTCCGTGCCATCACCGTTTGTCACCATCTCCACTGGCAAATTGACAGACACCCCCAACTTCTTGGCTCTGCCCAATGCATCGGAGAACCACTTCCGGTGAAAAATGTCAATCTCCTGCATGTGTTTGGTGAGAAGCTTTAAGGCGTTTGAGATGGTGTACTGTAAAGTGCTGCTGATGCTGATTATTCCCCTGAGGCTGGGGTTCAGGATGCTTACACAACACAGAGTGTTCTTTAAGACCACAAGAGTAATGATGAAATTAAAGTTCTTCAGTTTCTCTTTCAGCTTTAGAAGCACTTCGACAGTATCTGCATCTACATCTGAAAGGGCACTGGTGCACATCTCTCCGATGCTGCTCAAAAGCGGCTCCAAGATATCAAGCATTGTCTGGAAAGCATCTGTGCCATATTCCCAATGGTTCTGGCAAGAATCCTTGACTCGGTCCACCTCACCTTTGATGTGGCTGTATGAAGCGGTGATCTTGGAATCAAGTTTCTTCGCCAGAGTTTCTGATTGCCTAATAACGGCAGCGACCTGCTCTACAGTATCAACAACGTCTTGAATGGGAAGGATAGGCATGGAGCGAATCAACCACATGTTGAAGGCGTAGGGCTCACTGGGGGACAAAACTACCTGTGGAAAATCCCGCAGCATCCTGCAGGCGAGCTCCTTCAGCTTCTGACACATGCTACCTGATGACAGGTAGGTGAAGCCACGGCAGTGCTCCATTCGAAGGCCCCACTTGTTGCGGATCTCGGATATAAGCATTAGGAACAGACTGTCAGAGTCGACATCACAGGGAAGGAATCCCATGAGGTGTTTCTGTGGGAAACCTTCACCTGTGACAGAGCGGATAAACAAAGGAATCTGGTCCTTGCCCTCAATGTTTATTTTGTCTTGGAGAAGTATGGAAAAGAAGCGTGCAAGGCGCAGGCTATTGCGGATCTCCTCACGCATCACATCTTCACCCAAGTTAAGCACTTCTTTTTGGTCGATCTTCTCTGTACATGTGGTATTGACTGAAAGCGGCCCAGCTGGGTCATTCCCCAAAGGCTTAACAGAGTTAAGAGATGTATTGTTGGCGATGCTGAATCCAGTGAAGGCTAAGGTCTCTTTGAAATAGTCTTTCAAAGTTTCCTTCGCTTTGGAAATAGCAGGATCCTCCTCTGATTCATCATGTGCAGGAGGATTTTGAGCTTCAATGTTCTCTGCTGAGTCACTCTCAACTTTAACTTCCACCTCTGTCACAGAGGGGTTTGAGTTATCAGTGGCACCTTCAAACAAAAAAAGGAGAGAGAGAAAAACAAAAGAGTTTAGTTAGTTAGTTTGTGTAATTACAAAAAGAAGACATAATTAAAAGATGCTGACATGGAAATGCATTATCTACCTTTAGTTTTCTTTGTGACAATCGGCCCATCTCCTGTCTGAAAAAATAAAATAAAAAATAAAATGTATCATCATGTGCTAAATGTTTGAAGTCAACACTACAATGTGTAGATAACACATTGTAGACATGACAAATAAAAACAATTAACAGTAACAATAGAAAGCTAATAAATTTCTTCAAGCTACAAATGATAAAATGCTTGTTGGCTAAGGGACCATTGAGACCTATTACAAGCATGACATTTACATGAAATGGTGGAATCACATTTACATTCAAATGGTAATTAATCTACACGGAATTCAATCCCAAAGTGTCTGTGTACCTTGTCATTGCATAATTAACTTTATGAGCATCAACAAAAAAGGGTGAGTAGTTTGCTCCATTATTTTATGTTGCTTCATAAAAGCCTGTATTGTGTAAGATTATGCTGAAAATTTGTCTTATGCAGAGTTCAGTACGCAATGCATGCAAAAACATTTAGCTCAGAAACTCCATGTGCTACTATGTGCTGGGTTCACTGTACCACTCTTTACAAAGAAACTCTTTAAAACCTGTCCGATGCAGAACAGTTCACATCATTCTTAGGCTTACCAGATTTTGGTAGATCCTTCTTTTCAGGAGTTGCTAGAGACCAAGCATTACTGATTTACTAATAAATAGTAAGATTCTGTTAAAAAAAAAAGTGTAAATCTGAAGTGTAAATCAGAGACTCACTTTCTCCCTTGTCCTTTTTCTGTTGCTAGTTTGTGCATTGTCCTGGTTAGATGCAATATCAAATATAGTAGGAATGGCATCATCCTTCAAAACAGACTTAAGATCGCCCTGAAAAAAAAGAAAGGAGTTTTATACATTTCACCACACAGGGGTATACTGACATGGGGTTGGGGCAGGGACAGGGAATATTATTTGGGAGTGATTTATATTTCAAATAAAATGTGAATAAAAATCTGAAATTTATACAATAAAAAAAAAGACATCCCACTTATCAGTTTAATAACATCCCATTCTCAAGAGTCTTATTTTGCAGGCACCAATAAACACATTTAATATTGTGAATGAATTGAACCTTTTATCCATTTTAAGAAACAATCAAATTCTTAGAAGAGCAAACTGAATTTTACAAATGTTTGTTTTAAATAAGACCAATCTTAATGTATTTCATTTAAATACAATGTTTCCTGAAATCTAGTTTAGCCACTAAAACTTACACTAAAGCATGTAGCACAGTTACTATCATGTTGGGTGATAATACTTTAATAACTCTTTAGCAAAATAAATGTGGTATCAAACATGGGCAATTCACCAACAATGCTATATTTAGACCTGATTAAATCTGCTTTCACACAAAACTCACTTTAATAACCATGTATGAAATTTTATTTTTCATTTACATACAAACATATGATGACATGTCAAAAATTGTTTGGGGGTGGGACACAGACACATGTCAGCCCACTGGTGAACACTACACTTGTCAATACTAGGAAACAAATTAATTTTACTGGATTTGTACACTTACATTAAGCAGATAATGCCAGATACGAAGAAACAAAAAATGCTCACTTACTTGCTGACATATCATTGATGTCTCAAAATGTTTTGAACACAATTTGAAGTTCCTGTGTAAATCTTCAGCTGTTTTGGTCTCCAGATCTGGTCTGTGGCAGTTACCCACCCATTGTTTACATCTAGAGATATGAGGTAAGGTTACTGCAGTAGTGTAAAAAAATATGTTTTAACATTAAAAACCTCAACTAAAACAAAGCATTTTTGTTTAATGGATGTCACAAAATACCAAATACCACAAAAAGAAACCAGCAAAGCACAAATAGAGCCATAAACAGAATAACGTATTCTGAGGGAATTAAATTCCTGCCATTTTGGGAAGGGCCTGATGATGGCGAACGTGCACAGGACTCGTTTGCTTACAGTAACCCCATAAAAGTTGAAGCAATCACTTTGAAGAAACACGAAATGTGATTTATTAACTGCCAGGTACAAAATAAACCTTCTTAAAAAAAAATCACTGCATAAAGATTAATGATAGCAACATGATAAGCCTAAACTGAAAATACGGGTTTAATGCATTCAATGAATCATTGCAAAGGGGGACAGAAGCTAACCAGCTAACAAACAAAGCTAATTTGCTCAATCTGTACTTATATAAAAATATAAATAGGAAAAAAAATAACATTGATTAAATTGCGACTGCATTTACGCACAAAAGGCTGCACTCACCGATCAGGATCCAGCGGGAAACTAAAGAAGAAAACGTTGGACTGGTCCGCACTCTGCTTGCAGTTTGCTGCGGCACAGCATTCGGGCATTTTGGACTTAATCATAATGAATATTGCATTGCATGGATCCTCCAGTGCAAAATGAGATGCTTTGACAGCAAAAAGAGCGCGCTCGCGTCTACATAGATTTAACGCTATCGAGCGATTTTTCCAATCGTCGCGTGCATTCTACTGGAACTTGCTCATGGCCGAAATGTTGCTACTTTCACATAGGAATCAACAACCAGGAAGAACACCTATGTAGAGCGGAAATGGACTAAACTGAGGACGGATACCCCCAAAATAAATCTATCGTCGTCATTCGTTCCCCTTCTCGCGCGCATTTACAGAATATGTCACACAAAAAAAGCAGCACAAACGATTTAAAAAAAAGAAGAAGAAGTAATTACAAGGGATAACTCAAATACAAATTGTTTCCAGTCTCCACGAGGCGCCAAAGCGGGGTTTTTTTTTTTGTAACCCACGTGAACATTCGAGGTCACACCCATTTAATAACACTTAATATTGAGTCATAACGGTTGTATAGATGTAAGTATGCATGCAACAATTAGTTTAACCAATTTAATCCCACCGGTAACATTTGAGGATATAATAAAAGTTGATGTACTCTACATAGAGATGTCAACAATAAATTACAGGTTCAGACTGTCTCGATTTCATGTTAACATTTCATATTATGCCTACAGATTTTTTATTTCAGTTTGCTTCTCTAAAATATGTCATAAAACACAACCACCATTTTAAATTATATTAATATTTAAATAGATATATAATAAATTCCGTTTGGCAGTTATTGCTTCCCACTTTGGAGTGTTTTTATTAAATGAGTTAATGTTTTTGAAACCTTTTTAGAAAAGGCATGTGGTTTGTTCAGTAAAAGGATAGTTTTTCTAGTATTTACTTAGCTGAACTTAAATGTGTAAATAAATAAATGATTTAATATGGCATCTTGAAGCTGTAATCAAAGGCCTCCGGATTAATAAATAATGTACCAGTAAAATAACCAAGCTTTGTGATATGGCAATATAAATCTTTAGTAAATGCAATATGCATACAAAATAAATGTTTATGTGCATGACATAATAATTGAAAATTCAATGCATAACCGTTAAATCTGTAATGCATTTTTCTAAATTCTTTATAGAAATATATACATATTAAATGTAATAATACAGTGTCCAAAGGAAATCACAATTTATTTGACAGTCCAAATTGATTTAATATAAAATTATACCAAAGATGAAGAACAGGAAACATAAGATGTTTATATTTTTGAAGACACTTTTTTAATTCTGAAAAACACATAAGACAATTTCAAGACACATTCATGGAGCTGGACAGGAAAATATCTTTTTAATGTTTTCAAATCAATTCAAATTGGGGGTAGATGTATATATACAATGTTAAATGAAACAGTAGGACAATAAGAAAAGGATTGAGTCCTGGTAATCTTGGCTGACTGTACATGAAGAGCAAAAGTAACAAAATTATAGCTGCAAAATTACAAACTGCTGATTGACAAGCAGAGTCATCATACTGCCATAAATAAGACTGTACTGCTCCCTGTAATCAATCACGTTTCTCCGATGGCTCACTATCTGGATACATTTTCAAGTATGTCTCCACCATGTTGTCCAAATCATGCTTAATGGCAGAGTTAATATAGAACAGGGCCATACTCTTGTTTCTGTGATGCACGGGTGTATCTTCCAGGTATGTTGTCAGTCGTTGTTTCGCAGTACTGCAATTCTCATTTGTCAGAGCAAAGACCGGCAGATTGTACAGGACTTTCAGGAGAGCACACACATTGGGGAAGAACTTCACATCGGACAGCTGAAGCGTCTCGTAGATGGTCGATGGCAATACAACATCTTTACCTCCATGCTTCCATTTGATCTTCCAGCAGTGCAACTCGGCAGGAAAGGTGTCCGGGTTCAGCAGGTCATCTTTATAAATGTCTGCACTGGTCTCCTCTGTGGTGTTGAACTTCAACTGTCCCATGATGGCAGGGACAAGTGACAAGGACTTCAAGGCCTTCAGATGATTTTCAGAGAAAAGGTCAGCGAGCTCCTTAATCACATGGGTGACCACAGGAAGGGTGACTTGCTCTTTATAGTAGATTTCAGGTTGGATTTCCTCACCAGACGTTGGTCGTTTTCTGAAGTACAGCCTGGGAACTTTCACCGGGATTTCAAGGGCTGCAGCCAAGTTGACAGCCTCCTCGAACCAGAACTCATGGTAGACCTCGATATTATCGTAAACCTCATTCAGAGAATGCAGAACAGCAGTTAGACTGTTAGATGCGAAGAAGACCTCATTTGTTTGCCCTTGCAGATTCTTACCAAAGGCTCTGGAGAAAGAAAGGGCGTTTTTCAGCACCACTAACGTCATGACAAATTCAAAATCGGCCAATGCCTCGGATATGATGAAAGCGTTGTGCGCCACTTCATCGTTCCATTTGTGATCTTCGTTGTCATGGACGCTATCCATGCAAAGCAGGAGAGACTCCAGGAGGTCAACAGCTACCTCAAATGTATCGTGCTGCTCGGTCCATTTCGAGGAACACGCCTCCTTAAGGACAATGGCTTTGTCTTCATTTCCCTGGTAGTAGATCGAAATAGCACTTTCCAGCTGATTTTGCAACAAGGGCGATTTACTGAAAAATGCATCCAGCTTTTTCAGGGTAGACATGACGAGATGCACTCCTGTGAACGTCATTGTGTTCGCCAGGCAGATGTTCAAGGAGCAATTGGAGCAAGGGGTGAGAACGGCTAGTGGGTGTAGCTCAGCTATTCTGGCCACCACCGCTTTGACCTTCGTAGCGGACACACCAGAACACAAATACGCCTGTCCTCTGCAATACTGCATGTCCAGGCCACATTTCTCGGTCACTTCAGCAACAAGCCTCTCGGTGATAGCCTCCACATCACCTTCGAAGAGCAGGAACCCGACGAATTCCTCCCGGAGGCTGTTGGTCTTGTCCACAAAACGTACGAACACTGGGAGATGGCTCTCTCTGCCTATCTCAACCAGGTTGTCTACAACCAAAGAGAAGAAGCGTCCTTCTTTAACATCAGCCAAAAGCTCTTCACGAATGCAATTTTCCATCACTTCCAGCATCTGCTGCAATTGAGTGGAGGAGCAGTACTCGAGGTTTACAGGCGACCCCTCAAACTTCTTTCTGAGGAAATCGTCGCCTGCGTTGATCCGGTACTCCAACAGTGCCTGGAAGTTGCTGGGAGTGAAGCTTTTGCTTCTGGGTTCTTTGTCAGAGTGCCCATGCAGAGGGATGTTCTGTGTGCCCATCATCACAACAACATCAAACAGAGACTTGAGATACTCTTTATTCAGCGTTTCCTCATCAATGACCTGAGGGCTGCTGTCAACCCCATCACCATTTTTGCTCGCACTGATCTCTTTGGTTGTTGTCTCACTATTATCTTTAGTTTCTTCACTTTGGGAGTCCGCTGAAAATTTAAAAACAATATTTGTGTAAATGTAGTAATTATTTTGTGTTGTGTAATACATGTACATATAAAGAATGTCAAATAGCTATATTACAGCACTACTAAAAAATGTAAAGAGTTTTATTTCAAATTGCAGATTTTGCAAGAGAGGTATGTAAATATGTGAGAAAAATTATATTGCAATGCCTAGATAGTTCTGAATCATAAAACAAAGACAAACAAAACACAAAAGCAACTCACATTTATTCTTCTTCGCTTCAGGGGCATCCTTATTTTCAGTCTGTTAAAGAATTTGGTGTGTTTTTAGTAAACCACTCACATTCAGTATTTAGACATAATTTCAACTTTACTTTGAAATGTAAAGAGACAGGCATAACAGTACACTATCAACATAGATTAAAACATAATGAGCAACTATTACCTCATTATTTGACCGTTTGAAGGAAGGATTGTCAAATATGGTTGGTACCGCAGTATCCTTCAGTACAGTCCTGAAAGGGCTCTGGGTAATAATCACAATAATGTGCAATACAATATGTTAGTAATCGCATGTTATTTATTGATGGGAAATTGTGATGTCAAGCTGTAGCATCCAATACTTGTACATGCTTTACTAATCTATACAGCAATTTCTAATACTTGTACAATTACTATAAATGCATTTTTGGGGAATTTTAGATTTTGAAAAATATTACATTTAAAGTGTAACAGCACCTAAAACATACCCTTTCCATTATACATATACAAAATCATGAAATTTTAAAGGTTTTAAAACTAATTTTATAATTTTAAAGTATCATTTTAAGAACACTAGAACTACCACAATAATTACATACTGAGCATGAATTCATAACTTACGGTTTTGGTGATCAAGTTAGGTTCAAAGTGCCTTGCACACAGTCTGTGGTATTTGTTCAGATGGTCAGGCGTTTTGTCTTTCAGGTCTGAGCGACTGCAGTTTTCCACCCACTTCTTACATCTAGGGAATAAATATGACATGAATGGAGCATCATAGCAGTTAGCCTATTAAGTACAATGATGTAAACATGTAAGACTGTATCTGTGTAACACTATGATATAGTGCATATTTTTGTTTTTACTGTATTACACAATGTTGATTGTGCCTGGCTGCTAATACACAACATTCACACTGAGATCAATAAAGTTCATAATATACAGTATATGACAGATGAGTAAAGTTACATTCAATCTGTGTTATAACAGCCAGTTGGGCTAACATATAGACTTACCCATCCAATAATAGAAATGCTGAGTAAAACTGGGCTGTCTGGTGAATAACTCCCAGTTCTGTAATAATACTTTGTGTAGTATATAAACACTATTTAATGGCAGACTTGCATCTGATCTTTAAGCAAGCTAACTAGCCCAGGAGAGCTCTGCATAGTCTGTACTGGTAAATAAATGAAGTTAAATGAAAGTTAAACGTGAAATCCTATCATCTGGCTAACAAGGAGTAAGATAGATGAGGAAAACGTGTGTAATACCTCTCAGGGTCCCGAGGAAACCTGAAGAACGCCAGCACCGAGTGAGTGCTGTTCCTGGAGCAGTTCAGCGCCGCGCAGAAATTAGGCATCGTGCGTTCACTGTGAGTCGAATCTTAATAGCGAATCCAGTTCATTTGACTTACTGTTATGATATTCCGTTCAGAAAGTTATTTTTTTTTAGTTTTATAGACTAATAAAGCGGCAAATTGATCTGCACTCTAGTGCTTTGTGTGGCCTGGAGGAGAAGCGCGTTGGAGTTCGTCTCCGTCCCACAATGCTTTGCTCTCGCAACGCGAGTTCAAATTTCCAGCCAATCAGAGTGCGCTTACGAGAAGAAATTGGCGGCAGTTAGGGAGGAACCTGAATAAATCATAGATTCGAAAAAAATAAATGTTATGTGCAATTTATAAAGTAACTGCTATCCAAAAAACTCACGTTATTATATGACTTTCAAAAGAAAAAGTCTAGTCACGATTTAATTTCCTTGCTTCTCTCATATAATAAACGTGAATGGTGACTGAAACTGTCATTCTGCACAACATCTCTATTTGTAATTTACAGAAGACATGACCGTGAATAAACTACATTTGTCATTTTGAACAAACCCTTCCCTTCAGTACGTGCATGATAAATTAAAACCAATAATTCTAGTATGTTAATAATGACACAGGATTTATTTTTTCAATGAAATATTCTTTATTAAGTTGTTTTAGGTCATAGTAGAGTTATCAACAGAATGGTTAAATACAGCTGAATGCTTATCTTGCCTTTAAAAAGACATGGTCAGTGTGGGTTGAATTAAATCCTCATTTGAACAAAGTTTAGTTTATTAAAACAATAAATGACTACTGTACGTTCAAAAAACAATTACACATTTAAACGTGAGAAAATGAACAACTGAACAAATAACAATTGCAGCATCTTAAACATCTTACAAAGATAAATTACATAAGTGAAATGCAACACATTCTTTGGTTTGATAATTTTTTGATACTGCCCAAAACAGACCAACAACCAAACAAATCGTACTTTTTCCAACCGTGTCAATTTTCTCCCAAACAAAAGGAGTGTAGAGTTAAAACGCGTAAAATACAGAAATAGCTCTTTATATATACACACTGCATGAGCCTTATGTTAGCATAGCATATTTTCACAATAGTGCCTATAAATCAAATTATTGTCCTTAAAACTTAAGCCATTGCAGTTAATAGATTACTCCATGTAGCAGCCAAATGCAACAAACACTTAAATATTAAAATAAAGCATTTTTAATAGTGTCACATAGAATACTTCAAATGTAGGTGTTATGTATGCTACTGAATAAATGTCCAATTTGAAAGTGACATTAGTGTTGTATCAGCTTATCTTGTTTAACTGCATACTTTTGCAAAGTCTACAGGCTGATCAGGAAGGTCTTCGAGTAGGGCCGGATTTTTTCTGTAGATGTAGGCACTCGCATCTGCATCGTCCATCTGCACCAGCTCAGCCAATGAGGAGACACAAGTGTCATGGTCATTCAGCATACCTGGCAGACGAGAGGACTTACGCTGGATTCGTGTTGACCGTCGCACAGGTGTCAGAAACTTGAGGTCTTTGATGGTGCTTTTGCGTCGCGAGCCACTGGCTGGTGCGGTTTCACAATCGATTCTCTTTTTCACACTAAAAGGTCATGAAGAGAACACCAAATTAATATTTAAACATCACAAGGCCTGTTCACACTTACGACAATAACTATAACAATAATTATAAAGTTTTAATAATCATTCTAATTACTCCAAACTCACCTTTGCAGATATGGTGTCGTCTTCACATTGTATTTCACAATGGAAGCCCCTGCCTTCTCTGGAGTGGCACTCCTCATCTCATCATCACTTTCATCTTCACTCTCAAATGGCTTTTTCTCCTTAGGTTCCTGATCATCATCCTCAATCTTTATGCCAGCCTTCTTAGTGTCTTCTGAAATGTCGCTCTCTGAGCTTTCCTCATATCTCAGTTCTTCCTCTTCCAGAATTTCAAACACTTTATCCATTTCGTGCTCCTCCACTTGTCCATCCATACTTTCCTCTGCCAACGCATCAGCTCTGTCAGCAATTATGCCTGTCGAGGATGGGCAAAAACATGAGCAATTTATGAAAATCACATCACGACTACAAATTGGTTAACTCTAGTAATACTATACTAGAATTAATTTGCAATTACTCCATAAAGAATTCACATGAGACTCACCATCTTCGCAGGATGAGGGTATCTCCATTGCCTCCAGTTTATCACACAAGTTTATCACCAACTGCAAAACAGAAATAAGTTATAAAATGACAACACACATGATCGAGTGCATGCATGCATGCATGTGTGTGTGTGACAAACAAGACTCTCTTATAGTTCTTACCGACTCCATCCTTATCTCTGGGTCGACCGGCAGATCCATGTCACTGTTGTCCAGCAAGTCTAGTGTGGTATTCAGAATATTGCTTGCTCCACTAGAATACACTGGTTTATTGTCGGGGACTTTAATATTATCAGTTTGGTGGTTGGTCTGCAATGCAGGGGTTGGTTTTACAGCCTCAGTTTTGATGACAGGATTAGACTTGGCACCAATTGGGGCTTTGGCTCTAGTTTTAGGCTTCGGAGCTGGTTTTTGTGAAAAGGTTGCTGACTTTTCTGAGACCGGAGGCCTCTTCAGAGTCTTTCCCTTAGATGCCAGCCACTCTGCAAGCTTTGCTCTGAAAGCAGAATATAAATGAAGCATTAGGCAACCACATTAATATATCCTCTACTATCTCTGCACTGTCACACTTGTCGATCAGGTTTTGCATTCAGGATATGACTGAAGTTTCTAAAATAAACAACCGTTCAAAAGTTTGGTGTAAAGTTTTTTTGAAAGAAGTCTCTTATGCACACCAAGGCAACATCTACATTTATTTGATCAAAAATAATTACAATTTAAAATAACATTCCAATACATTTTACAATGTAATTAATCGCTATGATAGCTGAGACTCATTTTCAGCAGCCATTTCAGGGTCACATGACCCTCCAGAAAACATTAGAATAAGCACATTTTATTTTTATCACCATTTAAAACAGCACTGCTTGATATTTTTCTGGAAACCATGATATATTTTTATCCGGGTTTATTTGCAATTTTGTATATTACTGTGACTGTCACTTATTATTCATTCAATGCATCCTTGCTGAATAAAAGTATTAGTTCTTTGTCTTTTAATTATAATAATCTTACCTTCTTAACTTTTTAATGGCAGTGTATACAACTCACCTTCTCTCTTCAGCGGTGTTCATTTGCACTTTGTACTGGCTGATTGTACTAGTAACAGGTTTGCAGACATTCTGTCCAGTGGTGGCTGGTTTGGGTTTCGCCATCTCTTGCTTCTTTGAAGCGGTGGGTCTGATGGTCGAGCGCCCTGTAGCCAGAGGGGCTGGCCTGGGGGGAACACAAACCCGCGGGGCACCTGCTTGAGAGATGGAGCCTGGAACCTTCTGAAGTATCCGATTATGGGAAACTGACTTCTGGACTGGTTTTTCAGTGGCATTCCGCGGGACATCAGAAACAGATTTCGGTCTAGATAAGTTGACTCTGGGTTTAGAGGACGCCGGCAGGGAAGTAACAGACTTGGACCGGACTTTAGGCAATTCAGGTTTTGGAATCACTTTCTTATCTGTGGTCTTCGCATCACCACTGGGCTTTCTGAAACAGTCAATTTTAGACTGTACCACACGGCCCTTATATGTACCAGGTTTGGATTTCTGAATGGCAGAGACAGTAGAAGGTGGTTTTTGCACTTCTTCCACAAGCTTCCTGTGTCTTACAGTCTGCTGCGTACGAAAGGCCTGGCTTAGTGTGTTGCGCTTAGTAGGATCAGCATCATTAGTTTTGGTCTTCAGTCTAACATCCTTTTCTCTCTCTGTTTTTCCAGAGTTATCCTCCTTAAGATCATTCTTTGACTGAAGAGGTGCCGATTTATCTCTCACACTTTGTTTTGATACAATACTGCAGACTTGTTTTTTTGGGCCACAAACTGGTTTATTGTTCTCCTTGTTATTCTAAATAGAAGTAATAAAAGAGCAAAATTGAGCAAACTACATTTCATGCATGCATTCAGACATATTTTACACATGTACAAATAAAATAAATAAATGTTCTAAAGCTATGAAAGAGCTGGTCTGCTTCACAAACTGCAATGTTACCTTTCTTGTCACCACCGGCTCCATTCTGTGCATCAGGGAAAGGACAGTTCTTCAAAGATGATGATCTTCCCTGCAGAACATCACATTGTTATAATGGTCAAACAAGAAAAACAAGAAAAGATGTCTCAAGTTGACCTGCCTAATCGTTTTTAAAACAGCAACATTTCAACTTTGACCCCTCCCCCTCTCAATCTATGTGTGTGTATAAAAGTGGTATTTTAGATTTATATACTAATAAAGTATTTATTAATATTTTACATTAGCTTTTATTTTAAGTTTTAGACATTTTGTTGTTCTTGATTAGGCTACACTTATTAATTATACAATGCATGATTGTTTGGGACTTTTTATAACTGCATTTCAGTAACTGACAATACCCCAAAAGGCTCCTGCATTAAAAAATAATAATAATGGAAAATATGCAATACACTAGTCTCAATTCATTAATTATTGACGTGAATGCTAGATTTGTCAATATCTATGACAAATATTTGACATGACAGATATATTTTTCTATCTGATGACGCTAGATGCTAGGTAAGAGAAAACCATAGTTTGTTAGAAACAGGTGGTGGTTGCACCCAGACATATGATAACGTTACCTATAAACATGTTGAACATATTAACTCAAAATAATCAGCGGGTTTCTACCAGTAACGTTAACTTATAGTTACTAAATAATCAGCAAGGAGTCCCTATTATGCTAACACGCTTCAAAAAGGTCATGGCAATACTCACAAATCAATGCTAACGGTTGACAAAACAACATCTACTTACGTTATCTGAGGCTTCTTCAATCAGTCAGGCAAGACAAGTATAGGTATCTCAGATTAAAAAGTGAATTTGAAGAGCAATTATCCTAACATTCAAATACAGAGCACGCTCATTCAAACAGAGATTTGAGTTCAGCGCGGCGAACTGTCGGATTGGCTTTGGCGATGACCGTTTGTGAGTCACTCCAGCCAACGAAATGTATTGGCTGCTTCTGATCACGTGATAAAAATAGAGTCGGCCTCACCCCTTTTCTGAAAACTGGGTGCTGCCTGTTTTGAACCAAAATAAAATTCCTCTAATAACTGCTCAGTGTTTTGGACGCTTGACCTAAACTCCAGTCTAATCACATTAATGTTTAATGAAATGTTTAAAATGTTGTGTTCATGGTTTTTGCTAGTCAAATAACATACGCGCAAGGACAATGACTTATCCAACATGGTGGATAGTAGCACGTCTTTGAATATATTTCTACTACACACCTGCATACCTTCAAAATGTACTCGATTAAAAAGTTTGGACGCATTCACAGTTCATTGTCTACTTCTTGTCCACATGGGGCAGAAAAAAATCACATTTAGCCACAAGATGGCAGAAGATTCCACAATCTTGATGCCCTTAATCAGCTCTACGCTGAGTAAAATGTGACTGTAAAATGTGCCTTCATTTCAGTGTGTGATAATGAGTAAATAAGGAGCTTATATGTCTCCAACTGTGACCTCAAATTGCTTCCCTCGAGGTTTCCACTTTAATTAATGCTATATATTATTCATGAGACATTCTGCTGACTGCATGATTATGTATGGTCATTTATGCCCTTTATTCATTTTAAATAAAGAAGGGCAACTAATTTACCTTGTATGTAATTGTGTGTCTGGACTGGACTCATTTCAATATCAAAAACAAGGTTGGATAACCAAGCAAGCATGATCAACATTTTGGTTATTCTGTTTAAGTGGACATGGGCCATGAAAAGCATTGTTTTCTGTTATGCACAATAAGAATTAAAATGGACATGGACCTACTTAATATCCATTAACATTTACTTCTTTATAAATATATATATATATATATATATATATATATATATATATATATATATATATATATATATATATATATATATATATATATATATATATAATTTAATATTTAAATGTTATTCAGTCCACTCCTGATGTTACAAGAGGGGAAAAAACTATAATGAATCAGTGTTTACAGTTTCTCACCTTTAAAAATGGAAACATCTTTATGTACCCCTTCAAACTTCACATATGTCTCTAAACATCAAAAAACAAAATCAACCATTCCCTGTTTTGTATTTAATCTACAATAACACTAAACCTTGTCACATACTATAAGACAACTTCTGTGAGGGATAATAGAATTGCTACCTCTATGTCTATCACACTGCAGACTGCTCTCTTTTGTTTAAAATGAAATGCATCTTGAGTCTTAAAGTCACCATGAAATCAAAATTGACCATTCTTTTTTTTCTTTTCTTTTTATGGAATATTGCAGTATTTGTTATAAATAATATTATTATCATGCTATTATTGAATAGATTATATGTGCACATCATTACTTAAAAAAAAAAAAAAACGTTTTTTTTTTTCTTGTTTGAGAAGCCGTTTCACTCAGATATACGTCACAATAGGGAAGAAAAGACTATCGCAACTTCTTTTTAATGTTGACTTTAAGGCTGGAAAACACAACATGGCTTTTGCCCAGATTTTTGCCCCAAATTACAGTTAATGCTAGTTGCCGAAAATAGCTAGCTGCTGATATTGGGCAGTTTGAGTACAAAAGTTGATGGGTATATGTAGTGTATGGACATTGGGCACAGAATCCGATTCTTTAGCTTCAGACTATGAACACTATGACTATGAAGACTATATTGCATTTCAGCAACAAAGGCACATGTTTCTGCATGAGTTTGTTTTGTTCTGAAAAACTTGAATGCCTGGTAGTGTGTGATCCTCAGTCATTTAGTGTATGATGCCTAGTTTTTCTCTGTAACCTTTTACAAAGTCGGCAAGTGTATGTTGCCTACTGCCTAGGCTATGGTAAAATTTGAATTTTTTAAAAGTGTATTCCAGCCTTCCAATTATCGATTGTTGTGAAATGACCTCAGATAAGTTTGTTATTTCTATTAAGATCCATTCACACTAAGAACGATAACTATAAAGATACTAGAATGATACATATTAGTGTCCACACCAGTACACGATAACGTTCTCCTTATTATAGTTTTGACATCGGCTGCTTTAAATGCTTGCGCTCCTCAAAGTTGAATGGATTCAGATTGGCGTCAGATTTCGATACCACACCAGTCTAAAACAGTGTTGTGAATATGAAATATCTGGCCAAAGGTGCATGTTGTGAATATGAAATATCTGTCTTATTCAAAGACATACCTGATTTGAGACAATGCCGGTGTAGAAGCAATGGGACATTGTGAGAGTAAAGTGTCCAACAAAACTATTGAGGTAAGAAGAAATCACAGAGCAGTGATGAGATGAGCTTAATACATATAGACAGCTTGTTTTCCCTTAAGTCAGCCAGATTCTGCTTGTCTTTGCTGAACAAAGTGATACATTTGTCAAAACTCCACCATGTGTGACATTGATTTTCTGTTGCCTTACATTGACTGCAGCTCTCCACCATTGGCCTGTTCTTCTCACTGACAGGTTTAGCTTAATCAAGGAGGAAACTGTTTGAACCTTTCCTTCACTCAGTCAAGTGTTAAACCAGGGGAAGGTTTGATGAAATGCTGTGATTATCAATAACAGTTCATCTTATTCAGGCCGGCTTATGCATTCCTAAAACAACAGCTGACTGCAGCGTGTGTGTGACGGTTTGCTGATGGTGCTAAATGGGAAAAGCAGATCGTCAATAACTTCTGATCAGCTTTTAGATCTTCCTGCAGTGTGGATCCCTGTAGTTTCACATTCCAGCGGCGAATTCTCCAGCACTGCATCTCCCTGTCGGAAATTAACACTAGGCAATCCATCATTCGAAAAGAGAAAGATACATGCAGGTTAAAAATACACAGATCATGCAGATAAGAAATTACGTTTACTGAGTCTCTTTTTAAGGTTAAAATAAAAGGCATTAAAAACACAAATGCACTAACATGAATGATTTAGGGTCAACAACCGAGTTTAAATCTCAGTATTTATTTACAAATACAGTGAAATATAATGGACATTTATGCATGTGATATATAAAAGTTGTAAATAACAGACAAAGATATCAGACAATATATTGTCAAACATACAATTAGCAAATACACAGACTGTCTGAGATGTATATTGTTGCAGCGGAGACATTTAAGTCAATAACAGGACATGATTGAATGAATAATATAGAATAGGTTATTATAATATCACAATGTACTAAAACGCAACAACTTAAGCCACCAAGAATACTGTTCTTACACAAACACAACAGATAAATGAGAGTAATACAGTAAGTCCTTTTCAACTACAAAGGTCAAAAGTCAATAGGTCATTTGACATATTTCTTTTTGATCACTTCAAATGCAAAAGATTCCAATGCAGGTCAAAGGTCAGTCACAGAAAAAATCTCAAGAGGGAACTGCCGTGGAAAGGTCAACGTTCAGTCATGTCTCCTTGTATATGATAAGTGTTAGGGAAGAGGACTGATGTACAAGCTCTCTGAATCAGAGAATGAAAGTCATGCCCGTATGTGGTGTTCATATAGTTTCCTCTACTGTTGTTTTGTCTTCCACATGTTTAGTAAGGGTAGTGTTTCTGTTTCTTCCCTGCGAAACATGCCATCCACGTGCACAACAGCATGGCCAGCACAGCCCCAGCCCCGGTGCAGTAATAAGCCCATCCGATCTCACAAGAACCTGGAAGAAACATAAACCACATATTCAAAAGTTGGCCTACCTATTTTTAAACAAAAATAAAATGTTTTCATGTATTTTAACCATGATACAGAATTTTTTTACTTTAATAATTTGTTATATTTGTTATATATATAATAATTATATATATATAGAATGTGCAAAATCAAATTTTGAAATATTTGGGGTTGGTAAGATACATTTATCAGGCTGCATTTATCAAAAATACAGTGAAAACAGTAATATTGTCAAAAGGTATTACAATTTAAAATAACTGTTTTCTATTTTAATATATTTTTAAATGTAATTTATTTCTGTGATCAAAGCTGAATTTTCAGCATCATTACTTAAGTCTTCAGTGTCGCTTGATCCTTCTGAAATCATTGTAATATGAGGATTTGGTGCTTAAGAAACATTTATTATTATTATCAATGTTGAAAACCTTTGTGCCGCTTAATATTTTTATGGAAAAAAAGTTCAAAAGAACAGAATTTATTTGAACATTATAAATGTCTTACTGTCACTTTTGATCAATTTAATAAATTCTTGCTGAAAAAAAGTATTAAGTTCTTAAAAAAATGGTAGTGTACATAAATTGTAATAAGTCTCATATAATGTAGACTATCTAATATTTTTAAATTTCAATATTGGTACACCCCTACTTTGCCATATAGGCCTAAATTATAATGTGAAATTTTGCGTCTCAATATATATACCAACGTACCAAGATCGAACTGGTCAGAACTGTTGCTGCAAGTCTGTCTGACCTCTTCACTGTCCCATCCTAAAGGATACAGGGCACATCCAGATCCGATCAGCAGCCCTGCAGAGAGAAAAAAACACACTATGAATGCAAAGAGACCCAAACGTACACAAGAAGTAGAACTTTAAGACATGACTAAGAGCTCACAAAGTTCCCCGCTGTGAGGAGAAGAGCGTGATATCTCCTGAAAAATAGATGATAGCCATGAAAGCCATGATAGCTTCACGCATTTTGTCATCGGTCTGAAAAGCTATTATTTGTTTTACTGCAAACAACGCAGGATCATTAGCTTGTTTTTTTTCCCATTTGACACAGATACTCTATCACACGCAAATGCAAACACACACCTCCGCAGAGACTATAAAGCACAAATCTTGTTTTCATCTGGGCTCAAGATCCAAACAGCCATGAAAATATGATAATGAATGCAGCAAGTAGCTTATTTATAAACAAGCTTCTTGGGAATTATATCATATTTCCCCTTTTATGTTCTCACCAATTCAGCAAAAATAAACAGGCATGTAATTCCCACCAGAAATATATAAAACTGTAGTTTCACTGTGGCACCTCCTCTCTAAATCCTTACCAGAATGTTTCCTAATAAAAAAAGAACTGCAAACCATGTGCCTTCATCTATTTCAATGCCAGGCTCTTTTCCCAGTGGTGATACTGATTGTGATATGACATACATAAATTATATATATATATATATATATATATATATATATAGAGAGAGAGAGAGAGAGAGAGAGAGAGAGAGAGAGAGAGAGATTACATGTAAATAAGTAGATATACAGTGACTTTGCCTTGTCTAACCGTGTGCATGGAACATATTTAGCAGTTAGTGCTGTCGTGTGCATACTATGTGTGCCATGTAATGTTTGGTTCTCTTTGTGTCTGCTTACAAATGATGGGTGTGTGATCGTCTCAAGTTGTCTGTGCAGAGTAGTTTTGGTCTGAGATAATAAAAGGACAGAGGACTGAACACAAAGAACACTCCCACACTGCCGTGCAAGCTAAATCCCAGTAACAAAGACACTTTCGTTTGTACTTACTTTGATGTCATGGATATTCTTTGATATAAAAAAAAGTCAAGAATACAACATTATTATTCCAGTTCTATAGGAATCGCTCCTTGTTATACGTTTCAAAACTTGTCTTTGTCTTTAAAATTCTTCAAATGTCTTCTTTTCCCTGCAACCATTCAAGCAGGCCTGAAAATCCATTACACTGAGTCAGGCACTTATAAAAATGACATTCTACTTCAGAGTTCAAAACGACAAAGGAATACAGAGAGAAGGGAAATAACCTTTTACGTGCTTCACTTTCCTGTATCCTGCAATCAGAGAAGTTATGAGCGAGTAATCGATAAGTCGATATTGGGCAAGTTTATTATGTGGATGTGAGAGCATGAGAAGAATGCCAACTTATGCAGAAATTAACTTTATGGATTGCAGCGGCATACTCATTTCACTCGCTGGCATGTGGTCGAGCACGTATTTTAAGGTTTGCGAGTACAGCATTTCTCCTTGACAAAACCAAGACAAAAATGGACTGTTGCAGTACTGTGAAACGAGGAGGTCCTCTGGCCACAGAAAAGGTGAGGAAAAATTGACAGTGATGAAGTGAATAAGAGGGACGGAGAGCTGCACACTCAGAATATGAAAAAAGCAGCTTATTGGCCTGCAATGAGCTTCTGGTTGCACTGTGTTTTCAAAGTCATATTACCACTAGCATTGGGAAAGTTCTTAAATAGTTATAAATATCCATGCCCGAAGCTGAATACCTTATTTGGAAAAGCACAGAAAATGAATAGCGCATTCTACGGAGCCCCTAAAAGGACATGGTTTGGCTTGCTAAGGTAGGTTACATTACATTAATTGCCCAGGTAGAGGATTTGATGCGCAACAGGTCTTGAGCGTCATTGACAAATATATTATCTTATAAAATGTGTGGTCAGAACAGCCGTATACACCGAGTACGTGATCGTGAATTCGAAATCGAAAGTGAAAAGCGTGCGCACATTCCAAAGCAATTTCAGTCACACTTTATTTGAATGTGTCCCTGTTACAGTGTAATTATACATTTAAGTACTGAGTAATAGTAATTAACTACGTGTACTTACAATAGGCTTTGTTTTAGGGTTGGTTGAATACAATTATGCCTAATTTATGGTTATTACTACAGTAAATACATGTAATGTGTAACAAGGACACATTAAAATAAAGTGTTACCACAATTTTAATACCCTGCATATTGATTACGGCTCCGATGCCCGCAAATTATATACAATATTTGACCCTGGATCACAAAACCAGTCACAAGTAGCACAGGTATATTTGTGGCAATAGCCAACAATACATTGTATGTGTCAAAATTATCGATTTTTCTTTTATGCCACAAATCATTAGGATATTAAGAAAAGATCACTTTCCATGAAGATATTTAGTAAATTTCCTACCGTAAATATATAAAACTTTTATTTTTGTGAGTGAATGCAGCACAATTGCGAACATAAATGTAGAACTTTAAAGGCGATTTTCTCAATATTTTGATTATTTTGCACCCTCAGATTCCAGATTTTCAAATAGTTGTATCTCAACCAAATATTCTCCTATCCTAACAAACCATACATCAATGGAAAGCTTACTTATTCAGCTTTCAGAGGATGCATACATCTCAATTAAAAAAAAATTGACCCATGTGACTGGTTTTGTGGTCCAGGGTCACATATAATTACCCAACTATATAATTATGCGAGACGCAAAAGCATTGAAATATACTTTTTCCTCCCATCTCATATTTTTTCTATTACCATGTCCCTTAAGGGGTTCCGTAGAATGTGTTATTTCCTTTCCGAATTTTGTATTCTGCTTCAGGCACACCCTTAGTGCATACTAGCAAAAGTTCATTTTAATTGAAGAGTGTGCAGTAAAATATAAAAGTGCTCTAGAAAACTACATACAAAACAGTATGCACTAAGCAATGCTTACTACAAATATGTACTACACAACTAGACTGAACTAGGCACTATGCACTACAAAACAAGTATGCAGTAGAATTTACTAAAAAAATGTACTACACAACAAGACTAAACCAGACACTATGCGTTACATACAATGCATAAAAACTAAATCACTTGGTAGAGTGCATGACATTGTGTGCAAAGCTGACTAGTTGCAGTTGTACATGCGAGTCATGTATTCTGGATCTGAACAGAAAGCACAAAAAAAATGTTATCTAAGGAACAAAGTGAAGAAAACAGTGGAGAGTTTGAATCATTAGATAATGATCTCATGAAATGGCATGTGTGTGTTTACTTCATACGTGTTTGAATAACAGGATGAAAAGGAAAACCATTATGTGTGCTGGGCAAAGTCTTATCTGTAGCTGCCATACATTTGGAGGAAATCAAGTATAAAGATGCATGTGAGAGAGAAGCATAGGAGAAAAGAATCCTGCATAGGAGACACTACTTCTGAGCATCTCGTCTCTAAGGATTCTCATGTTGCTCACATATAAAGATCAAGCTCTAACCTGAAACCCATAATCCTGTTTTAAACCCTCATCTAAACACAATACTCAGCCTGCATAGAGAGTGGCAGGGTTTTGAATTTTCATTCAGTCCACAAAAACAACAACTTCAATCTTCTAACTCTCATGTCACATGTGTTGCCAATACTTGAGCTTTCAGAACCCTGAAATAGAATGAGTATATAGGCTTATATCAAATGGATTAGTATTAGTCAATGTTTGTCATGTAAGAAATATGGGTTTACCTCATTTTTATTTGAGAGAAAATCTTTAATTTAGTAACTGATGCAGAATTTATAAATGTATTAGAAATAATAATAACATTTTCGAATACATTTCTAAAAGTCTAAACATCTCACCACAGATCAATTTTTAAATAAAAACCTTTTAAGATTTTAATTCAGTTTTCTTTTCCATAATTTATGTTTCCATCAAAAGTTGTGAATTTAACTTGTGTGCAAAATTGGAATTTCACATAAAACATTTGTGAATAAAGCACATTTGTATCCCATGTATTCAAGAGAACAAAATCTTCACTTCCTGGGAAATTTGTGCAAAACATCTGTAATAAAAATGGAAGTTGCTGCAATCGGGTAAGCAACTGTGGCTCTTTTATCAGCATAATTAATGATTCGCGTCTCAGAGCACGCAGATGAAACACAATAAACGTTGTCCTGTTATATTGCGTTCGGATGCTTGGTGTTTGGGAACACAATCATGTGAGACACATCTGGGACATTATACCAAATCATTCTGATGACAGACTTTGGCTCAAGCCTTTCAGAATGACCAAACCAACATTTGAGATACTATGAAATTGAAATTGGTACGCTGGTTGTTAGTCCAGTTATCCAATCACATTCTCTGTTTAGGCAAAGGTTTTTGTTGTGTATTGAGGGATTTATATGGTAAATGCGTTTCCACCGTAGTTTATGGGACCTATCTTGCACCCAGCGCAATTGACTTTGTACACTGACGCATGTATCATTCCTATTTTGCACCCGACACACAGCAGACTTTTCCCTCCACAGACGCACGTCGGTAAATTAGGGAATGAACTTGCACTCCCGGGGGCGGTTCAGCGAAAAGAGGAGGCGTGTTCCGGCACAAACGTTCCCAACTTCCCTGGTGCTATTTTGCAGTTTCAGAAAACTATTCCGCCACAGACCAGGAAAAACCTAGTCTAAAGTCAGTGGCGCGTTACACGCATACACTTTGCTTCTCTCATCTACACAGACGCAGCAGTTCAAATTAGTGCAAACCATACATAATTACAATGAAAAATATTACCACACAAGGGAAATCATTGTGGTGTCCATGAAGATGTGAAAAAATAGGCATAAATCTAGCTTACACATTTACCCAAATTATTTAGGATAATTGTAGTAATGACAGATCAAACCTGTTTGACCAATAGTGGAAAGACACATTGGTATATAAGGACACCTGACAAAGTGTATTTTATGGCCCTGACAAGAACGTCGGTCTCCTCGGCTGTGAACCGCTCCTGGCATGCGCCTGGCAAATCCGCCATTATAATAGCAAACCACCATGGAACAAGCGCGCCTGCTTTTAAAGGGAAAGTGAGATGACGCTCTGATTGGTTTATTACACGGTACGCCCAAACCACACCTATGAGTAATGTAGCTACTTCAGACCAGCCCACAAAGTTACTTGCGTTTCGCGTTTGATACTTGCGCTTCAGATCGTTAAAATAGGGCCCTAGGTCTTCTTATTGGATAAAACATGTATCCGCCTCAACTGAGAGCCTACATTTTTTATACACAATTTTAGAATTTATGCTCATCTTGGCATTTCGATACATGCTTTTTTATGCGATATCCCAAAATGCACAGAAAAATTAGTGGATGGAAAATAGGTACATACTGATAAAGAGTGTAGAAATTTATTAGAGAATAAAATATATAACCAAAATTAGTCATTTAGAAATGTATTATAAACCACAATAACAATCTATAAAACTAACAAAGAAACAATATACACAGATATTTCATAGCATAGTAAAAAGAAAAAAACATCTAAAATTAACTTGCACTCCTGCTTGGGGAAAACAAAGGAATAGGTTGTTTTCTAGAGGTGATAAGTAATAACTAGTTTTTGTGCAACACACACAGCAGATGGTCTATTGTCAACTCTACAGTGCTCACACAGCCTGACAACACCTCAGGAAATGAGAGCGCCAACACAGGGACAGCTGAGACAACTGTCTTATCACTAAAAGCAACACCTCTGATTGCTACTTACGCAAGCTCTCTTCAGTGAGTGCGCATATAGGACATTCATACAGTATCTGTACCAAGTGTTTTCCACTGGGAACAATACATGTTGTGGAGGAAGGGACAGCATCATCTAAAAGGAATGACTTGAACTTCACATTTCACATACAATCCCGAAGATCTGCTGTCGGGAACGCGTGGGTATCAGTCACTCATGGATACAGTAAACACTCCAGCACACAATGATAAGACATATCTCTCAACCTGACAGCAGACAACAGTCTCAAAACATTCCACTTTCATCTCCACTGCAATCACTCACCCCATCCTCTCTGTCGATTCAAAGACTTTAGTAAAAAAAGAGAGAGGATGTCACAAAGAAATATGGAAATTTGGCCAAGAACCAATAATAATAATAAAATAATATTTTCAACCCTGTGACCTTGCTAATCAAACTATGACCCTTAGTGCAAAATCAAAAATCATATTCCAAAAGTCCATTTCATAATTAAAAAAGCCCCCTAACATAAGTTAGTTGTCACAATGAGCGAGAAAGGTTGAACTTTGCTAATATGCTAATTCTTGAACCTCCGGGTAATCACCTGTTTAAAAAAATAGGCCGAACAGAGGAGAGTCTGCTGGCAAAAAGAGAACGCGACAAAGCTCGTAATAAAACAGGAATCAACATTGGATTGACTTTTTGGAGATGGCGAGAACTGATGGATTTGAAATGTTGCAAAAGCAACACGGAGATGCTGTTTTTATTACTCAACAGGTGAGTAAGGTATGTTATTGAACAGATAAATTGCCATATGTAGCTCTCTAAAAGAGTTCATCGTAAAGCATTATTTATTGTGAAGGGTCATATTCATCCGCACAGTCACGCAGAGTCGAACAACCAAAACAATGTTCTTCCGCAAAATGCATGCGGATTTGTTTTTTAACCGCTAGAGGGCCAAAAGTTTCATAGTGGACCTTTAAGAAATATGCTTTCATTTTTCTTTAAATTTGTAACCAGTGTGTAATTCCATTATAAAGTCAATCTTTCTCAAACAAAAATACTTATTTAGTCAAATTATGCCACATGCTAGCCAAGGTTAAAAATCTACGTAGAACTTGTGACCTTGAAAGTCATCTGCAAATCTAAGGTTTGTGTGAAGTGTCTTCAGAAGAACTCAGTCTTCAAATGTTTGATAATACCACTATCATAGATCAAACTCTGCCCTTTCCATACAGTTTGGCACCGGGTAGACGAACAATGTCAGACATTTAGAATCTCACTTTGATGTCGGCATAAATCTGCCCTTCTTTATTAAAAAGACTTGGCAGGCTGCGACCGCTTCGATTGAGAACAAAACCCAGCCGGTCCTCATTCTAATGTTGAAAGCCATTCCTCAGAACTGGAGTGCGCTGTCCTGACATAACCATCATTTTCGAGGAAGGGAGGCATTCATACAGTGCTAGTCGGTCTTATAGGCTTTGGGATATTTTATCATTGCTCTTTCATGAACTGGATATCTGGCTCCATGCCTGCCCTGCACTCTTGCTCTCTCCTGCCCTCCCACTTCCATTCCCTCTGCTTCTCAAAAAAATAAGCATCTCCAAGACTGGGGAGGAAGAAGAATTGTGTTATGCTGGCTTAAAGATGAGCCTCTCGGTCTGATCATTTGTTAAGTGCTCAGATATACTTTGGACTGCATACTGGACTAGACAATCCTCTTCCATATTGATAAATATCTCTGCTGACTTGAAGATACAGCCTTATGTATTTACTCTGTAGCTAATGCAAGCATCATGTTTACCTCTACTCTCTGGCGTTTTGATACTTAATATCCTTGTCTTACTGTTTGTTTTGTGTGGTTCTACGTTACTGTGCTTTTATTTATTTTCTTTTTCTTTACTAAGTCCAGCACTTTGGATAGCTCTGCTATGTTGAAATGTGCTTTATAAATAAAATTTACTTACTTACTTACTTACTTACCATTGCTTATACTTTGGGTTAGTGGTTCGAACCACTAATTATTATTATTATTATTAACACTAAGTGTTATTTATGATTATTATGTATATAATATTATAGGATTTATTAATATTTTATTAATATTAATATAATTAATAATATTAATATAATTAAAATTATATCTAGGTTTCCTTTTAATTTTAGTTTGCTTTTGTACTTTTATGTGCTTTTTTCATTTTTATTTGTTTTTTGTTTTTTAAATATTTAGCTTTAATTTACATTTCAGTACTTAAACTTATTTCAGTTAGTTTAATTTTTAATTAAGTTTAAGTTTTTCATCTAATATTTTATATTATTTCAGCTTCAACTAATGAAAACTATAGATTAGTAAATAATAACACTGGTTTAAACCAACCAGTAACCAAAGTATTACATTTCAACAACATACTAAATGATTCTAATAATTGAATATTCTAATAATGAAATTAATCTCCAGTCACATTTGCGAAAATAGCCAATGTCCAAAAGCTTGAAAATCTAGCAATCTGATCCATTCCTCTAAGACATAACATGTTTCTCATAAATTATTTTAATAAAATGATTTGCATTATTGTCTAATTATTGTCTAAACTCTAATCTTGTTTTTACAATAGATAATTGGTCAGTATAACAAAGTTATTTCAGAAGACTTTAATGACTTCTGAAGGGTTCAAACTCAGCAGCTGCAAAAGCAGCCTGACGTTTAGCAATGCTACTGTTGCCTCTCTCAGGAAAGAGTGTCAGGTCAAAGATGAAAGGCCATGACAAACGGGTCAGCGTGAGGTCTGCAAGTTTAGACAAGGTCCACTAATGTTCTCATGAGCAAGCACTTCTGAGGTTTGATGCGGCTCCAGGCCGGGTGCCACATTAATCAGCAGAGCCTACTGAGGAACACAAGAAGACATGTTGTAGAACATTTCAATTGTTTTTGCCTATGTAATGAAAGTCAGTGGGGTCCAAAACAACATTTAACCCCAGTGACTTTCATTGTAAGGACAAAAAAAAGAAATTTTCCAAAATATTTTCTTTCATGTTGTCGTACAGGTTTGGCATAACAGAATTTTCATTCCTGCATGCTGTCCATTCAATGACCAAATACAAAAGATTTGCGATCACATTGCAATGTTGCCTACGTTTATTTTGCCACAAATTATTAGGAATATAATTTGGTGGACTTCAATAACTCTCCCTGGCTAATGAAACAGACCTATAACAGAGGCAGTTCTTGGCTTTAATGTCAATCATTTAGATGAAAAACTCATGAAAATGGAGCCCTGAAGGCTTCATATGACCAACCTTGGTCTCCCATATTCATGCATCCACTCCTGTCACTGTTAACATCAGTGTGTGACATCTTGGCTGGAAGATCTGATCACAGATGGCTCCATTATGGCAGCATATGGTGGAAGATCATATCCACACAGACCAAAGCCAATTCTAATCTGAAATTAACAGCCTTTTGAGAATGACACAACATTTCTATTCCACACCATCTTCCTGTTAAATATTACAGAACGAGTTTTCGTTTCAAGTTTGGTCAGTCCAATCGAGCTGCTCCTTCCACAGATTATTTGCTTTAAACTGAAAATTGTGTCATCATCTTTCTAACCTCAAATTCATTTGACTTTAAACCAATCGATCTCCTCAAACCCTGAAGGAAATAAGTTTTTGCTCATATTTGCTTCAGAAAATATGCATTTTGATTATTCTACCAAGTATTTTCTGAAGGCAGAGGACTCTCCCAGACCACCCATAAACTCTTGAACAGGATTAATGATTAAATAGGGGAAACTAAGGCATTGTTGTCCTAACCCGCACACTAACTGGGTGTTTTGAGACAAGAAAGCGGAAAGTCTTTCTTAAACCGGTTATGATCTGAAGTGCTTCTAGAGTCTTGCTTTCAACACCCCACTGATTTCACTAGTTTCAACATAACGTTCTTGCAGATGTTGAGTGTTGATTTTCTTTTTAACCCTAGAGAGAATGGAAAGTTTATTGAGTTTGGTTGAAGTCAACATTGGAAACATCTGGATGCAGTTACAACACAGTGCATTCCCACACAGAGGAGAAGACGTCATTCAGGAATCAGCAGGAGAGAGTTGAGAAAAAGAACCGATGGGAGGAACCTTCCCAAAAGACCCACAACTTCTATCAATACCAGATGTTAAATGACAGTCGCAAGGTTCTCAGAAAAAGAACAGAGTTCCATTGTTCTAGAAGAAGCTCTTAGAAGTGAATAAATAAATAAATAAACTTCACTCATTACCATGAAGCTTGTATGTTAAAGGAATAGTTCACCCAAAAATAACAGTTCTGGCATCATTTACTGAATGTATTTGTATTGTTACAAACTTGAAATGTACAAATGTTGAACATAAAAGATATTGTTAATAAAATTCATAAAATAATGTTTTTGTCCATACAGTGAAAGTCAAGGGGATCCAAAACGACTTTAGACCCCATCGACTTTTACAATATAAACACAGACACAAAGGTTGGTAAATAATGATGGAATAAAATGTTTTGGGTGAACTATCCCATTTGAAGCTAATAAACTAATTTTAACATTATCAGGCTCAAATTACCAAACAGAATTGCAAAAAAAGAATGACTGTTTCACCCATCTATTATTGGTCAGCCAAAGAGATAGCTCCATCCCAAACTCATGCCATTGATTGAGCCAACGTTTCTGTTTTCGGGCAAACAAACAATGCAATGTTTTGAATTTGCCAGTTCACACTTTTATTGTGGGAATCAGCCTACACATTGCTTACTTATAGCTATCTCTACACATCAAAATGGTATTTTAATACTTTTTTAATACCTTAAATGCAAGTCCACATTTAATTCAAATCTAATTCAGTACACTTTAAATGTTCCCTGCCTTTTAATTTGTTTAAATGGGATTTTAATAGCTCACATGTAAGGTTTCTACCATGCAAAAAAAAGTCTGGACCCTTTTAATATCTTCTCCCTTTCAAGATGTGATTTAATATAGAAAAGGAGCTTTGATCATGGAAGAGCAGTGGAGCAGGAATCTGAAGGGTAAAAAGCGAAGGGAACGAATGACATCAAAGAGTTATGGAAAACATGTAAAGGTGGATAGGAGGTGTGAAAAATCACTCCCAGTATCATACTAATGAAAAATGCCAGCATGAAGTGAGGTGCTACATTAGGAAGGAGAACAGTAATTTACTCTTCATCACAACCGGTTATACCTACTAAAAGGAGAGAAAAAGAGAATTCAAGGTCACTGCCTAGGAGACATGCATCACAAGTAGAGTCATCATCAGCTTGGATGTGGGAAAGAAAATCCCAGTTAAGCTCAGAGGAAATGGATTGCAGTGGGATGATATCAAGATACCCTAATACAATTTCGCTTTCTCTTTCCCCTGTGTAATATTCAGAGTTTGATACTCTGCCATAATAATAATGAAAAAATATCTCACCTATATAGCAATAGAGGGTGAACTGGATTTCTTTTGTCCCTCAGTTTATAAAACCAGTGATGTTTTTGTAAAATGAAACCAGGAAATAATAACATGCAAAGTTATTGTGAAATAAACAGACCCAGAGGTTTCAATCAGAAACATTAGTGAAGATGTGAACATTGACTTGAAAGATACGCCAAAGCTTGATGAGACAAATAGAGAGTAAAAGAGGAAAATAAAATACATTTTTAAGGGAAACATAGATGATGATATTAAAATGAGATATATGGAGGAAGGGGAGTTTGACAAGGAGTGTCAGATTCTTACATTTTCAGAAGCCATTATTCATAGTTTCTCTCTTGGTGTTTTTTAGCACATCGCTAGGTGGATGCAAGGGTGTTCTGGCTGGTTACAACGATTTTAGTTGTATTTAAAAAAAAAAATATATATATATATATATATAATTTTTTTATTTTATATTTAAGCAGCATGATTTGAAGTGTCACTAAATAGGTATTAGTTGTGCCAAAGTTGAATGCTTATGGTTAAGGGTTTGTTAAAATCCCTAACCCTGAGTATGAGCAATAAGTCCAAGCAAGCACCACTAAAATGATGCAAAATGCACACACTCCTACTGACAGAAAACTCTGGTTACAAATCATGGAAAGACTGCCAACTAGAAAATTAAATCTCTAGTTTATAGTCCACTGCTCATGTGAAGAATTGGTGTGTGTGTGTGTGTGTGTGTGTGTGTGTGCGCGCGCGCGTGTACCCGTTTTTCTATCCCGGTGGGGACTTCAACCTGAATGCACACAGACTCATGGGGACTCATGTCACAGTGGGGACCTAAATAGAGGTCCCCATGGGTAAACAAGCTTATAAATCATACAGAATGAGGTTTTTTTGGAAATGTAAAAATGCAGAAAGTGTTCTGTGATGGGTAGGTTTAGGGGTAGGGTTAGTGTAAGGAGATAGAATATACTGTTTGTACAGTATAAAAACCATTAAGTCTATGGAGAGTCCCCACAAAGATAGTAAACCAGACGTGTGTGTGTGTGTGTGTGTGTGTGTGTGTGTGTGTGTGTGTGTAAAAATCATCCATCACAGGTTGTCCTACGCTGCCATACTAAGGTGTCACAGTGTGCTGTGACAGCTGTACCAGGAGTTCAAAGAACAGACTATGACTTGTCGTCCCCCCCCGAGACTATGATACCTTCCCTGCTCTAGAACACACAAAATAAATCAAACAAACAAAACCTCTCCTTACTACGTCTCTCTACATTTTTATCAGCACAAAGAACCATGCATGCCCTCTTACAGGTCACAGAGGCACTGGGGTCAAGAGTGATTATCTTCCTATTGATCTGTGTCCCGTCATGATCAATACTGTGTCCTTTTCTTCAGCTTGAGAAGGTGACCGTGACTTTTAGTGAGCTACAACCAGACAGAAAAAACAGTGGAACTATTAAAATAGGATCTCAAACAAGTAAGTAAAATAGGCTCTAAAAAAGACAGAAAGTTAAACACTCTGTCTTGTCTTAAAAAGCACAATGCTTTGATGCAAGATGCTGAAAAAACAGTGAGACGTCCCAATTATTTCATGTTTAGGCTGCACAAAACACTAAAAAATACATCCTGGACATCTCCTAGAACTGCCTTCTCCTTCCGTAGCTCTAATGAAAGGCAAAAAAAGTCTCATCAATCTTGTGAGTGGAGCTGATCTATAAATCTGATCTTCAATTCCCGTGCTATATGCATTTTTAAAGGGGTCATGAATTGAGGAATCAAATTTTCCTTGATCTTTTGACATGTAAGAGGTCATTATACTTTAAAAACATCCTCTAAGTTTTAGAACGTAAAACTTAATCATTAGTCCAAAAACAGCTTTTGATGAAACCAAGCTCTGAAAATGACTCATTTCGGATTTTGTCACATTATTATGTAATAGTGCAATGAAACCCTGCCGCTGCAGAATCAGATCAATGCCTACTTCTACTTTATCGCATCTTTGGCCCCGAGAGAAGAGCGATACAGGATCACTGGACTAAAAATAACATTACCTTCCAAAGGATCCTAATGCTAGGAGAGTGCTTATTTATTGTGAATTTCTCAGTAGAGCATTATTTGTTTGTTCGGTACATTTCATTGTGGATTCTTTGGTAAATCAGTCTCAATTTCAGCAAAAAGACTTTTGCTGTAAGATATGGACCCGACAGTAATGCCACAACATATAAGTAACCGTGTTAATTCTAATGCCTGATCTGTGACCAGTGATTTCTGAGAAGTAATGATTAATGTACAGTCAGACGTTATTTAAATTGTGATAATAGTATATAGAAAGCGATCAGTCCTCCGTTTATAATCACTAGAGCTGTCAATCAAACGAGTTAATGACTGAGTTCTGGACTCCCATTATAACCTGTTATTGGTGGTTGTTAGTCCATTACAAAGGTACAAAACAGAAATAGATATTAGTACTCCAATAGGTTGGTATATTAACATTACATCAGTTATATTATCATTATATCATGTGTTTCTTTGTTTTTTTACTATAAATTTAAGTTAAATCCGTAAAACCTAAAATGTTGATACTGTATTTTTTTTTACAGTAAATTTCTGGCAACTGACTTTTTTTTACTGTAAATTTCACAGATTTTTTTGGTGTGTAGTCAAACACTGATTAAGTCATCTACATTATCCAGTTTCAATAAAAGAAATGTGTTCCATTACTAGTGTCTAAAACTAGTTCTACTAGTGTATTATAGTTTCAGTGGGTTGAGACATAAAACCCAGAGTCAGTGGCTTTGAATAGACACTGAATAAACAATATCCTCTTACTCTCTGGGGTTGAGCATAAACTGGCTTCTTGTCCATTCAGCTCCACACAGTCCTTCATAAGAAACAAAAAAAATAACTTCTAAATATGTTAAACCGCTGGCCCTTGTTTCACACTGAAGAATGTTATATTTCTGATTACTCTCTACCACTTCTGTCCGTCTTCTACTTCTCTCCGAAAGAAATCAATGTAAGTATTGCATTACCGATGCAGTCTGTCTTTTGCAGTGATTCAAATCCAATTTCATTTCCTGAGGTTGAAGGAAAACTGAGGTGAGATGTTTTTTGCATTTACTTTCTAAAAATATAATTAAAGCACACTTACAAAATGGAAAATCAATAGCTTTCAAATGACGCACAGGAGGTCTATTGAACCTGCAACAACAGCAACAAGCCTTCTGTTATAAAGCTTGCCAAAAAAGAGTTCAGAGAATGTGACTGAGGCAGTGTATTAGAAGATACAGAAACTAGAACTTCAAGATGAAGAATAGACAATAAAAATAAATAAAAAACATGAATAAAAGCATTTGTATGTCTAATGGTGTGTATTAAACAAGAAACCGGAAGTACAATTTTTAAGAGGTGGACAAAATAGGGTTAAAGAAAATAGCCATATAGAGACCAGAATATCATGGGTGGGAACTTTTGACTTTGGTTATTAAATAACCCAGCAACTATCCCAAACCCCATAGCAACCATATTAGAAATGCCCTAGCAACCGTCCAGAACCCTCTAGTTCAATGGTGTGTGTAACAATATATTGATACTATATTGGTTATCTTCCGATATTAGATTTGTCTTGTATAAATTAAACAATATCAACCACTATCAAATATAATTTTATTTATTTTTTGTAATGTTATTTAATTGATCATGCTCATTTACCCTATTTTTACATTTAGATAACACTCACTTAAAGTTAACCTTTAAAACAATGTAATCCTTAGCAAACATCAAAATTAATATCCATTTTGGGTACAATACTATTGTGATGCCTAAACTCACTGTAGAGTTTAAAATGATTGTTTTTAATCTTTTATCTTTTACTTGTCTAAACAAATAGTGCAGAAATTGAATCTAAGTAATTTATCACTAATTAGCCAAAACGTAATTGTCTGAAAGAATTTTAAAAAAATGGAGCATCCCTAGATTTTACCCCAGTTAAAAGAGTAAAATCACTGACCTTTTGTGGTTCATATGAAGACTTTGCAAAAACAGTGAAAACTAATCAAACCATTTGTCAATAGTAAAGTGATTGTGGAGTGGAATGTTTGTAAAGCTGTTTGTAAAGGAGGAAGTTCTAGCACATAAGCTTGTCTTCTCCTCATCTGACTTTCACCACCAAGCACTTTCCAATCTATATATAACTGCACTAGGCATATTACATCTCAATTACCAGAGCACAATCTGTGAAGTGGCCTGCCAGGGATGAAGGGTTATCACTGCCAGGGCTAGTCATGTCATTGTTGACTTCATTGTTGCCAAGTCAACTGGTCAGACTAGACAGAAAGTTCCACAACTCACATACTTACAATCTGGAACTCTTCATAGCAATTACAACCATTTCTAAAAATTCAGACATCCTGTTTTATCTTATATGTGAGTTGGCAAGTGGATGTTTATGTGCAGTCCTGTCTTATCACAACCCAACACTGTGAAAACAGAGACAGACCTGCACCGGCTCGGACCTGCTGTTACAAATGGAATTTTCCATGAATGACTGGCTTTTTTTGGCAGCTTTCGTGACGAATTAGCTGCTGTTTGTTAAAGTCTGCATGAGAATGTGCCAGCAAAGCGAGGACACAAAAGGGACCTGTAAAATAAAATGGTAAAGTAAATTTGAGGACAAACCAAGGCTGCTAATTTAGTGTTCTTGGGCCACAGTCAAAACAAACCTGACCTGACAAGATTTCCTTTGAACACAGAGGTGTGTGTCCCTCTCGAAAGCATCTTCTGACTTGTTCTTCTGAAAATTCTTTAACCAAAAGACCGACAAAGCATGACTAAAATACCACGACAGTAACGTGTGAGAAGGCAATAAAGGGTCAACGATCTCCAGACGACCCTTTCGCTCCAGCTGACCCCGACAGGGATAGTCTTTATGTTTAACCTTTGAGCTAGACCAACAAGGAACATTAGAATAAAATAACAAGCCACTACAAAACTATTATTCCAACTGGTTTAAGCTTTTAAAATTCTGTTTTGTGTTCCACATAAGAAAAAAGTTTTACAGGTTTGGAAAGACACAGAATATACGTTTTTGGGTGAAATATCCCTTTAATAAAGTAGTTGGGCCCGCAGCTATACCAAAGTGTCCAAACGGAGTTCCATCATAAAACTTGGCATTCAATCCCTAGACGTGACTGACAGTCCTGAGCTCGGCTCAAGCGGGCGGCCAGCCACTGCTATCAGCCTCGTGCACAGGATGTAAAGCCGCACTGTCATCACACACCATTATAGACCACCACAGACTTACACGGACCATAACTCTTATTTCAATCAGCCAGAGACTGAGGAAGGCATGAAATGGTGAGAGAAAAGAACACAGAGGAAAAAGGCCACTGCTGTGTCCTAAGCTTATGAATTCATTTACCATCATAACAGCCAACAGCTGGGAATGTTTTCATGAACATAAACACAGAATTATTCCAAAAGCCTGTTACTTTAAAAATCACACTGCAGAAAAACCTGTACAATGTTGGTGTGAGGCAGGGAATGAATTAAGAATACTGGAGTTCTGTTTAGAGGAACCTAATATCTCAGCTATTTAAAATTATAGTAGCCAAGTTCCCTTTTAAACGAATAGTTCTCTCAAACATTACAATTCTTTTATTATTTACTCACCCTTTGTTAACCTGTATGACTTTCTTTCTTCCTTATAACACACTGTCAGTAATTATGTTCTGAAAATTCGAAAATGTTTCTATTTTGTCAGGATTCTTTCAATAGAAAGTTAAAAATAACAGCATTTATTTGAAATAAACATCTTTTGTAACATTATAATACATGTATTTTCTGTCACTTTCGATCAATTGAATGCATCCTTGCTAAATGAAAGTATTAATTTCTTAAAAAAAAAAAGAAGAATATATCAAAGAAAAATTTGAATATCCTTGTCTCTATTTTCACAATTAGACAAAAACACACCATAAAAGTATGATAAAGGTGGTTCATATATGCTAAATTCCAAGTCTGTATTACTTATATAATAGTTTATTTTGAGAAGACAAAACATTTATTCATTATTTACTGAAATTACATTCACGAATTGTTCTTCTGAGTCTGAGTAAATAAATCGGTTGATCCAGTTCACAAAAGCAGTGTGAATGATCTGTTCACAAATCAGATCCAGATCTAAAGTTCAACTCACTCTCAATGTGAACTCAATGATTCGGTCGCAAGACTCCTAGAATAGGAGATCAAGTCTTATTTTTGTTTTGTTTTGTTCATAATACAAAGATATCGCATGGCTTCTGAAGACTTGCAGTATATAATAAATAAGTCATATGGAGCACTTTTATGATATATTTATGATATGTTTTGGTGCGTCTCTGTTCTGTTTGAAGCTTGAAAGCTCCAGTCCTCATTCAATGTAACTGCATAAAAAAGTGAGCAGACACATTGTTTGTTCTCTGTTCTTCTTCTATGTAAGAAAGATCATCATGAGGGTGAGTAAATGACAGAATTTTCACTACATCAGCTTCAACAGAAACTGCAGGTTACAGTGCTGTAGAAAAAAACAAAAAAAATATTCAAACTCAAGAAAGCAGTAAACAGACTGAAAAAAAATCCATCAAGGCTCTAATGGTTCCTCAGAGATAACACATTCAGGTTGCAAAAGATGAAAACCCTTCTCTACTGAGCTTCCTTCAAACGTGCATGTGCCATCTGTGTGAGTCCAAGCCTTTCTTCTCTTCTGCTTTATCCTCAAAAAAATCTCCCTCTGCCACGCTTTTGGATCGGTCTCTGAGTTAGGAGAGAAAACCATTTATTTCCTCTTTTACTGTAGCCAAAGAATGTCTCTGCTGCCACAGTCGTGGACCTTAGAGGACCATCTGGAAGCCTGGAACATTCCAGTATGATTGCCCTAAGGAGAATGCAGACCTGCATTCCAATCTGAGGGAGGGAGCCAGGCCGGAGAGGGACCACGCAGCGCTGGAAGTGGACTGAGCCAAGTCAGACATGGAACTTCTCAAAGTTCTTGAACACAGAGGATCCTTTGTTCACTTATCCATAGAAAGTTGGCTTTGTTCAAATGTGAGTGTGCAAATTTGTGAAAAGTTAATAACGTCTAGCTCTTGCCCTACTGGATAAGAAAAAACTTTGTAATGAGAAATTAAAGTGATATTTCACAGAAACATTTAAATTCTGTCATCTTTACTCACCCTCATGTAGTTCCAAACCTTGGAAAAATGCCATTGTTTCAACTCAACGGCAAACCAAACCATAAATATCTCAATTATTTTACAAATAAAGGAGGTTGTAACCATGAATTAAAGATTGGAGGTGATCAAACATAAAAGTTTAAGATTCAGATCTTTTCAGTTGATTTTGGATGAATCGGTTGATCCATTTCACAAAAGATGTCTGAATCATGTTCAAGAACTAATCAGACTAATCCAGTTCTCAAATCAACTCACTGACTCAATGATCCACTCAAAGCGGATAACAGCTCACTGGAGGGGATGATTATTACTGAATAATGATGTCGATTTCAGTCAAAAGCTATTTTATGACATGGAATGAACTACTTTATTTTTTATTTTTTTTAAGCTTGAAAACCTTAGTCCTCATTGATTGAAACTGATTGGAATATGTTCTGTGGAAGTCATACGTGTTTGAAACAACATGAGGTTAAAGGGACAATGTGTAGCTTTTTAGGTATTTTATTATCTAAAATCTATATTTTTATTCATAAATATGCCCTCAATGGTGTACAAATACCTATGCCAATGTTCAGACTAATCCTCGTAAACGAAGAATTTATTATCTTTATATACATGGGACGGGTAAGTCCACGGAGGCTTCCATGTAGTTCCGCCATCTTGAAAAACTATAATAGCAGAGAGGGACAAAAAGTACTAGGCCAACGCGTTTCCACAACGCGTTTCGTTCAGAGCCAGCGTCACGTGACTGAAGCCAGCAGAAGCGGAGGAGCAGAGCAGTGAGAGGCGCTTGTCACTGCCGCGGCAAGTTTAAAAGGCTGCACTGCACGGTTATTTATACACCGTTCATTCATACATACATATGAGTCACAGGATAAGGAGTCCTCGTCGTCGAAAAAGTCCAAAATAGATCGTAAAAGGAAACGTGACCGGAGATTACAAAAACAAGGGTTACTGTCAGGATAGCTAATGCAGGAGAAAGCTTTCAAAAGAGACCCTGAAGTTGCCTGCTTTCTTCTCGACAGGTAAGTCAATGTTACAGTCTTAATTACAAGCTTTTTTTTCATTGCTTGGTTGTGTACTTTATTATATAGACAGTCGAACATTTATAGTTAAAAGTTAAACAGGCTCTTTGATGAATAGCAGCTATTGAGTAAAGTAACGTTAGAGAAGGCTCTGATGATGATGATATCTAACAATGCACATACTTCAAAAAATATAACGAGTAAAGAAGGCATTACTACTAATTACCATAGTTAATGTTTTTGACAGTCAGTAGTTCATACTGTAACATTCTTTTTTTCGTTGTTTCAAGTTTCAGTTTGTTTTAAATAACAAACATGTTCACCCGAAGAAAAACTCGAAGTGCTATTATAAGACATCCTGTCATAGCTTTTAGGTACATAACGGCTACCGTAGATGCAACGCGCATTTGAAAAAGTGAGGCGCTGGAGAGCATTATTCGTTTGAATGCAAAATACAATTTCACCACTAGATGGGAGAAATTCCTACACAATGTCCCTTTAAGTAAATGACGAATTAAAAAAAAAAATTTGTGAACTATTCCGTTAACTGGAACAAAAGATCCATGTCTCATATTGCTCATAGTTTTGTCAGAGGATGAAGGAAGAAGGAGTGCTAGATACTATTTTCAAGGGACGCCGAAGCAGACTGAGGACATGGTAGACGGGCAAATATGAAAAAGTATCAGGATGCTTTTTCGTGCGCTGCTCTCACCCACATGCTCGCATATGCTATTCTGAGCATCTGAGGATTTGAACGTCCCCGCTCTCTTGTGAATCACTGCCTTTCTCAATTATGTGAGCTGGTTTCAAGATTTATGCCTCAAAGCTAAAATATCAAACTGGATTTGAAGACAGATTTTTTTTTTTCCCAATGAATAATTCATGAATGAAAGCTCTCCTTCCAGCACGTGTCCGCCTGACTCGTTTATCTGGCCATACACACCCTCACACAGATGCTCAAAACAATGGTAACACAAACCTCTTTATATTCAACAAATCCATAGCAAACTCATTGTGAGTCTCGTCGTCCAAACAATATACACTATACTATTCTCATGTCACTTTGTATTTTGTGAAATACTTTACATCATATTTAGTGGTTAAAATGACTGAATATCAATACTAAAATAAAAACAACCTTTTTATTCATATTGTCACAAAAGGCATACCCCCCAAAAATTTATTTGATCTCAAACCCAAGTTTCTTTGCATTTTGTCCTTGACCTACAACGAGCAAAGTGAGCAAAGACAGCACCTATCATTCCAGACTAGCGCAAAGCAAAGGCAAAGATTTTGTGGCGCTGAAAATGAAGTCATGCAGCACACCGCTTTTCTCACAAGAATGTAAACATGCGAAAACCAGTCAAAGCCATGACCTACATATCCTTACAGCTGTGTACAGTTTTGTCAAGGTGGCCAATGCTGTGGCCTGATGGAATGGTTTCAGAATCATTTCCTTAAGGAGTCACGGAGGAATCATTTCTTGTAAACCATGTGGGTTTCTTTATAAAAGTTGAGATTGGCCAACTGATGGTGCCCTGCTGCTCTCACATTGTTTTCTCTGGCATCTGGAGAGATGCTATCATCATCTCTCCCAAATATGCCTTAAATTATGTGTGACTCAAATAACAAGAAAGAATAGAAAATGGCAAGTGGAACTGTTATTGCACATCTTGTATAATGACCCATTTTTATTTTCCAAATAATCAAATATCCCTATAATTGCACTTTGCAATGGGAAAGTACATACTAGCATAGGGACATGCAACGTCAAAAAAAATGCATCTTGATATCCAGTGTTGCGGAAAGTTATATTGTGTTACTCCCTAAAAGTAACATTGAAAGTGATGCGTTACATTACTTTTGCATTACTTTTTCTCACCTGGGCTTGCTTGTTTGTTTTTTAATAACAATAAAAAAATAACAATATTAAAAACAGATTAAAGTATATTTGTGTTAACATATTTAATTATTGCATGTTTGCATAATAGTCCGAGTTTGCATTTCACTATGCGTTACTTGAAAAAAGTAATCTGATTACGTAACTCGCGTTACCCTCAACACTGTTGATATCAAGTTGGACTGCTAGCATCTGTAAATTCATTACTTTAAAATGCATTATAACTTAACGTTTAAATTCATTCAAAAGAAGCTGTGGTAGTTTCTGCCTTTACTTTTTTCATTATGCCATTGACTTCAGTAAAAGAAGTTGAAGTTGAAAGGGAATAATTACAAACATCTCTTTCATAGCACAAAGGGTTGCAAGCAATATTTGCACACATGGATGCACACTAGTACATCATTCAGGCATCTTCTGGAATTTTATTTTCTATATCGTACTATAATTCAGAAGGCGCTAGGGTGAATCTAACAAAATCTGTCATGAAAAAGTCCCTACAAAAATCGAAAGAAAAAAATAAGAATATATATTTTGCATATAATTAACATTTTAATCTTTTATTTTTTATATTATATTGACTAAGTACATTTTCCTTTTTCTTCAAAATATAAAAAAAAAAGATTTCTTACAATATAATCAGCATAATGTGCAAAATCAATTTAATTGTAAAATTGTTTTTGTTGTTCTACCTGTAATTTATGATTTTTCCCCCCCAAGTATTTTTTAACTTAACACAGTAATAAAAAAATTACGGGATTACAGCATTGAGTATCATTATGTTTAATAATACATTATACAACCATTCGATAAACTTGTAACATGCACCATTAATGAAATAAATACTGGGGACATTAAAGTAAAGAAAATTTGGGGAAACTTTGCTTAATAGCCATTAAAATAACATCACAGCGCAATTTTTTTTTACTGGTTTTGAATATAGGCTTCATTGTCCTTTATGTCAAATATAATTTCTTTTAGATTTTTGGGTGAAACATGGCTGGCCTTGTGAGATTTCTAATCTTGTGTATCATTTAGAAAGGAGGAAATGTGGATTGAAATTCATCCTGCATTCATAATGGGTTACACCCATTGGTGTCAAGTTTACAAGACAATATCTGTTACAACTGTCATTGATTTCTGTGAAGGACAGAAACAGATTTTCTTTACCTCTGCCCCGTTCAGTTCACTAAGTGTCACTCTCTCAGACTTATTTTCTCCTATTTTCCAGCAACATTCCAAATACATTCCAATGAGTCGACGGAATTTTCAGACGGATTGACAGACAGTGAGAAACTGACAGTGAGACATAGTGAGAGATGTGCACCAGTCTTCTCGTCGTACTGGAGCCAGTAAGTCTCTTACTGCCATTGCAGCTGTCTCCATCAGCTGGATCCTGCCTGTCTTTCCCATTCACACCACCCTACGTCCTCTCATCTCTCCATCCGTCTCTTTCCAAGCGCCCAGGGGTCGGCACGGGTCGGCTAAAACCAGCGTTTACACCCTCAGCTAGGCCTGTTCCCACACAACTACAAATACACACGGCACGTCGCTCAAGCGCACACGCTTCCATTCACCCACACGAATGTACACGAAAATCAGCAGTTCTCGACACCCGGTCGTATCCCCAATTAGAAACATTCCAGCGTGACTAATTAAATATTGCCAATCTAGATTTAAACGAGAGAGATTTACACAGCACACAAACGTGACATATTGGACATCTGAGCTAACAGAGGGAAATCAGGAGGCAAACCCTGCAGTCCAATGTGACCGGACGGAAAGTCAAGGACAACTCTGGAAAAGTTAATGATTATTTTCATACTTATCCTGCTTAATGACTTAAAGATAAGGGTAAAACACCATATTATTGTGCAGTTTTTAAACTCTGAGAACATTGAACATTAAACATTGAAAGATAACATGCTTTCCAAGCTGAATTGACTCTCTGTTGGTATTCGTTGAAAGTTTACTGTTCAAGAAGTGAAAGATTACAGTAAGACAACTGCTGCCGCCTGGATTACTGAACCGTCACGTCTCAAAGCTCACTTGAGCACTTGTACACAGAGTTTTTGCCACCTGACTTATTTGTGTTTTCCTCGGGGTAAGGTTGTATAAGAGTTCCCCACTGTAAATACAATGACGTGATCTATGGAGTGAAGGGGCCACAAAAACAGAACGATTGTGATATTCTCACAGCTGGACATAAGTTGGCATAATTTCTGTCACTTGAACTGAATGTGGGGAATTCACAATTATATTATATAGGATATACATGCAAATAGGTCTGTAAGATTTTTTTGAAAGAAGACTCTTATGCTCAACAACAAGCTCAAAAATACAGCAAAAAATTTTACATTGTGAAATATTATTACAAAAAAAAATTTAAAAAAAATTAAAAAGTAATTTATCCCTGTGATGGCAAAGCTGAATTTTTAGCATCATTACTCCGTCTTCAATTCCTCTTTTTATATATATTTTTTTATGATAAACCCTTTAAAAGTCTTGCCTGCAAGCACTGCAGAAAATGAAAAAAAGTGATACCGACTCTAGTGGCCATTGATATGGTTCAATGAATGCATTCTTTTTCATCTTCTACTGTGAAATGCATACAGTGCAGAAAATACTTCAACAGTTAAGAGAAAACGGTAAGAGATAAGGAAAGAAAATTAGAGAACAGACCTTTGATGGAGACAGTAAGGCATTGCATAAGGGAGGAAAAGCATGGGAGAAATTCAAAAAATGTTTGTATTCGCAAAATGTAACAAACTCATCAGGCATTGTCATTACAGCAAAGTGTGAAACATCTCCCAGGAACTGGTTGTTCTGAAAGGATATGTCCTCAGTATTTCACTAATGTGATAAGAAGACATTAAAGAGTAATTGAGAAAACACCCAGACCAACTGAGTCATATCGGCAGATCTCTCAAGCGAATAAGACTCATTTCAAGGTCTTGTGTTCTCATTGGACAGGATCCTGACAGTATTTAGACGGAACCCATAAATCCTATGGTAAATTCAGTGTATAAAACATGACTGAGCCGACTGTCTTTCAGGAGGGGGTGCGTGATGTATGCAAACATGCAACGGGTGCTGTGAAGCGAGACGTGGGTGTGAGAGGAAATCCAACATGATGCGGGAACGTTAAACAATAGACTTCACAAGTTCAACCTATTAATGAATAATATTCCCATCTGAAAAAGGGCAAACTGAAGATGTGACACCAATATGGCATCTGTCCCAGAATTAGCAAGTCTCTATCGCCCTTACTGTATCAAGTGATAAAAACAAAACAAAGCAAAGCCACAGCTTTCTATGACAAGGAAAAACTAAAAACAGGAAATATTTAGTTGCCCATGAATAAAACATCACAAAGCAAGCCGGTGTACGTATCAAAGTGTGTGTGTGGTTAAGTTAAGAGAGCACAAAGGAGAAAGGGATATGAAAGAGAGAACAGTTGCCTACAGTCCCTCATAGAGAGGTCATGTATAATCAACCTTCATTATTTCCCATCTCATTGAAATGGAGCAAAGTCTCTGCTCTGAGGCAAGTCAAAAGAAGAAAGGGTGATGTAAGTCATAAGGGCCCGTGAGGGGCCCGCCTCCCCTCATATATTGCTCATTACAGGGCCAATCGCTTCATAAGCAGATCTGTTACTGCCTCACATATATAAAGATCTCGTAAAAAGGACAGTTACAAGAGCCAAATGATGCTGTGTAACCTGCTCTTTTTCTACCTGTGTGTGTGTGTGAGCAAGACTACATTTGCAAGGCACATCCATTTTCTTGACCATTAAAAGCTTATTTGGCATTTGGCCATATTTGACTAGTTTTCCCCAAGGAGGTCAGGTAAATTTGTTCTTCACAGACGTTTGAACAAGTCTTTTCCCCCCTCATATAACCTCTGTATAAATTACTGAGCAATTTAAGTTTCTCAGCTAATGCTGGGGTCCTGTGAGAAATCGAATACCATCCGGAGAGGAATGTGTGCAATTACAGTATATTATTTTTCACAACTCTTCTCCTCATTTACTTTGACCTTTGGTGAATGCCATAACTAAAGCTTAAATTTCTCGTTTCACTGCCTGGTGAGTCTTCATGATGGATTTAGACCTTTCGGCTGACTTCGGCTTGCCATCTGGGTAAAATAACAGTTGGCGGTTCAAGTACTGCTGGTATTGCATCCGATATAAAAAGAAAAGCACTACAGAAAGTCCAATCACAAACTGATCAGAAAGGCCACTGTAGAAGCATCAGGTATGGTTCTTACTTTAATGACTTCCTTTTCTTAAAGGGACAGTTCACCAAACAAATGTAAATTCTATTAACGTTTACACATCCTCATGTCGGCCCAAACCTGTACGACTTTTGAAGGATGTTTATTTCATAAAAGGAAAGTCTATGGACATTACGACACTACGACATAAGACATCAAAATATCTTGCGAGTAGATTAGTGAGTAGAGTAAATGATGAGAGAATTAAATTTTTTGGATGAACTATGCTTTTAATTATACACATAATAACGTATATAACTTATTTTATAATTTTACCAAATTTTCCATAATATGCTCACACTCCGTCCGAAATCAGTACATGAAATCATAAGACATTCTGTGTTAACAATTGTAACTCAAACGTCGTTTTGCAAACCAATCCCGTCTAAACAGTACTAAAGACATGAAAAGAAACTCTTGTTTGCTTTTCACCATTTGTTCGGTTAACAAACAAACTCAAACTGATTTTCACCAGGATGTAAGTTTGGTGTCCTTGCCCAAATCAGCAAGAGGTCACAGGCTCCTCTCTTCACAGGATGACACGAATCGTAGCGACCGAATGTTAAAACAAGCAAACTGAATTTCACTAAGAGGATGCGGTCGTCATGTGTTCCCTCTCAGTAGTTGCTAAGTACGTCTAAAAAGACAGCAAATGGAAGTGTGTGTTTGCAAAGTTGCAGTGTTTCATCTGACTATCCATTTATCAAAATATTAATATACTGACAACCCATCTATGCATCCAACCAATAAATGCACAGAAAACTAGTAGTCAACCAATGCCGATATCAATTAACTAGAAAGTGGGGTGGCCGATATAAATCCAATATTGGTATAAATCTGAAATTAGACCTTTTTTTAATCCTTTAAACTAATTACATTTTATTTATATTACAGGACGATAAACTCAAAGTAAATATCGGCAGGGTTATCATCATGGCTAGTATCATCATGGCTAGTATGTCAATCTATAACCACTTAATATGACAGTTGTCCATTCAATTATTTCATTATTCAAAATTATCATCTCTCAATTCAGTCTCATTCAGGCAACTAATACATCCATTCATCCAAGCATTTATCCATTTACCCATCCAATTTATCTCCAGTCAAGGTCCTTGTAATTGGACTCACCTCCCACAAACTGTATCCCTCCTGCCACTCGTCCGATGGTGCGAGAGATTAGATCCGTAACACAGCATCCCATCATTGCTGTGAGAGCCACCAGGAGCAGCAGTCCGCAGCCTGTCCCCGTCACCACCGTGCAGATCCTCCACTCCAGACTCGGGATGCCCTGGAAGGAGGCATAGCGCCCACATTGCTCCAACATAACCGTCCCACCACGAGCTTCATCCCTTACGGGGTAGGAACAGCGCCGGAATGTTCCAAATGACACTGACTTACCCATCTGAGACCCAAGCAGCCAGTATGGCATGAAAAAGCCTATGCAAGATGTGGCTGCACATAGGAAGGACAACAGGGCCCATACCACACCTGCACATGTAAGACTGGATGCCATCACGCTCAGCTCAAACTAAAAGCTTTCAGATGCAAAAGACACTTGATTTTAGGTTGTGCACAACACATGCAGAGCTCCTAAGCCCACCGGCCCAGATCCTCCCGATGTCTTCCTGCTCTGTTACACCTGAGGAAAGAGTAAAAAGTGTGGGAACATCAGTAAAAAGTCATAAATCCAAGGTGACAACTAAGCTCTTCAAATTGCATAAAGGTTACTGAAACCTGTTCACTTTCATATGTGCATTAAACATAGGTAAACATTAAAAAAAAATCTTTGCCTGTTTGTCACCCATGAATGGACCCTTTTCAAAGACTGTAATGATCGGTTTCCACAGTTATCAACATCTCAACTGTAGTAAAGTTTTTCATGTTTTAATTTTTAAAAATGTTAACATACATTTTTTAACACTATACTTTGTGTTATATTACCCCGGCAGTAAATGACAAAAAATGAATTAACGCTGCTGCTAGGGTGCTTCTACTGTACAACAGCTCAGGGAGTATAATGGCAAATTTTACATAATTTTCTCTGTTCAGACTGCTGTAATCAATCTCTCTCTATTTTCTATCTTTTGGAGTCGTGGAAACACTATCATGGATTTTTTCATTTGCTATTGAAGCAAATGGGAATACAAAAAAATATATTTGCTGTCATCCCCCTTTTACCATTATAGAAGTTTACCCAACTATGACGACTTCCACTTCTGAGAACCCAGGAAATTATAGATTTTTGATTGACTTTTCCAGTCATGCATGATTACAACTCATTACTAAAATTTTTGAGATAGTTTTCTATATAAGAGACCAATGAACAGACTTAAACTATTAAATGCATTATAGAATAAAATGTCACCAATAAGACAAAAATACAATATCCAGGCAACAAAATACTTTTAAGACTCAAAACTCTGGATTATGGTATTTAAATGAATGAAGAGTGGGTTTACAATTAACATTTTCACACCTAATAATATTTATATACATTAGTTGCTGACATAAAATATTTTTAGGATGTTGACATTGTGTAACATGCTGTAGTCAATCTAAAATCATTTTATACGGAATTTTGCTCATTTTATTAGCATAATAGATTATCCATTTTATGACGTCATATTAATGGAGAGACTACATGTGATATTTTAAAATATGTCACACGTCAGGGCCATTTAAAATTACTTTAAAAAAACGAGCATAAGTAAGAGGAGATTTAAAATGGTAAAGCACATACACTTTCCTCATGCGTTCATATACATTTTGACCTAAAATCTTGATGTTGATAAAAGAAAAGTTAATGGACACATTATGAGTCATCTATCCATAACCATGTGGGATGTAAACATAAAGGAAAACGAGCTGTCATGTAGAACCAGAGTCCAAAAGTATGGCAGAAACTGATTTAAGCATGCAATAGATATCTTACATGTCTGTGTCGTTCACTGTTTCCGATTCCACTTGTTTTCAAGAACTAAAGAGCATAAAACACGAAAAAATGTGGCGTATGCTGTCTGTTTGCTTCTATCCTGTCCTGGGTCGAGCGTCCCTGAAGTCTTTAACTCTGGCGTCTACAGTCCACTCACTGCCCGAGCACATGCAGGTCTCCGACCGGGACTAAACCGAGTGTTAAAACGGAGTAAGGAAAGCGCAAGCGGAGGCATCAATCTCCAGATCCTCCGCCCAGGGGCTGGTCTGACAATATGCTGTGTTTCCCAAGACTCCGCCTGGCTGCCGCGCGCTCTCTCAAAGTCCCTCTTCAAAGTCAAAGCAGTAATTTATTGTCATTCGGTGTTCCGTGGGAGAGTAGAAACGTAGTATCTCCAGCAGCTATGGTGAAAAATATATCAGGTTACAAATGTTTTCAAGCCAAATACGTGATTTATACCCTATGGGGTACAGCCTACAATAATTGGGCTTAATTTAAAAAAAAATACAAATTAAGGATAAACATTAACAATAATTTATGAAATTAACTATATGACGATTTTAATCATAAAATTAAAAAGCAACAATACAATTTCAAGTTTACATAAAATGCATAATTTAGATAAAATATTATATACATTATGTCTGCTGCGCCAAATGCCGCGTCAAATGTGCGATTGAAGAACGAATCGTTCTTTTGAGTAGGAAATTTTGAATTACTTGAAGCAGTAAACAATGAGGTTCATACTCATGTTATGCAGCATGATTGAGCTCCCTCAAGAACCAATGAGGTTCGTTCTCGTGTGTTACGCAGCATGCTTGAGCTTCAGCAAGAACCAATGAGGTTTGTTTTCGGCGTTAAGCAGCATCGGTTGAGTTTCTGTTTATGTTCGCTGATCAATGTTTAAATGTGAATAAAAGACTAAATTAAATCTCTTCATCATATAAAGCAATCGAGTCTCTTTTGGACTGGTCTCTTATGGATTAGTTTCCTAATCTCTTTATGAACTTTTTGAAATGTCAAAGTTTCAGTTGCGTAGCTGTCTATGGAGGGACAGAAAGCTCTCAGATTTCATCAGAAAGATCTTCATTTGCGTTCCGAAGATGAACGAAAGTCTTACGGGCTTGGAACGACATGAGGGTGAGTAATTAATGACAGAATTTTCCTTTTTGGGTGAACTAACCTTTTAATCTGAGAAACATTTATGCAAACTGCTGAGTTTTAAAAGCTAGCATGGGTCACATCAATCACATGTATGCTGTCACAATGCCTAAAAGGCACATAAAAACTGATGTTTATCAAAATGGTTCTGAGGGCAGCAATGACCTTCAGGAACCGACAGAGGAGAGGGTACACTGTCAGCACCTCTTCTTGATCCATTATTATAATTTCCATCCTGCAGTGTTATTTCTCATCAGCAGTGTATCTCTGGTGGCATTGGCTAATGTGGCTGTAATGATGTTTTAGTATTCAATATCTTCACTGCTGTTTCATGCATTTTATTATGAACCAAAAGCAACATCAGAGATTTGCTGCATGTTAAAGCAGTTCTGACCCTGATGAGAAATGCAAATTGGGGGAGCCCATCTCTACTTCTTTCCCTTGTGTAAAGCGATGCAGCCGTAAGCAGTCATGCAGAATTCATAGAAAGCGCCTCTTGCGCATGAAATATCCAGACTTAAAGACTACTTTATTTGATCATATGTATACTGTGATATAGCCTAGTGTTTAAAGATCTGGGCTGCAAGTGCCTGTCCAATGATTAGTTATGGGGTACTTATGACTGGGATGTATTTCCTACACAGTTCAACCAGAACTTGCCTTTGAGTGGAAATCTCTCAATCGAACGTTAGAGAGAGCACAATTTGAGCAGTCTCTAGACAATCCTCTGATCTCATTCAGTTTGTTCAACTCAGGTCTGTTTGAATCTCTGCATGAAGCCTTTTAGATAGACGGACCATTTAGCTTCTCAATGGACCATGATCCTACAGAAAAACACCACACTAATTTCTGTAAACCTCGTTTGCATCTGGCTCTGCATTCAGATCATTGAAGTGTTTGTGACCATATGTTTGCTTGATGTTTTTCCCCCTTAGCACTGAATAATGTTACTCACACACACTTTGTGATGCTGCTCCCATTGGTGGTTTTAATTGCACCAACACAAAGAAAAAGGTGCAATATTTCACTTACCACCCTCACAGCATGATATTATTCTGTTTAGCATATTCAATCAATTAAAATCTGTATGTAAAAAAATTTCATCTGTATTCGATTATTATTATTTGAACAGCCTACGTTCAATTTTCAATCTTGACATCCTCTTTGCCTCTTAAAATCTTGATTTGATTAATAATTAACAAACTGTATTTTATTAAAAAAAAAATAATAAAAAAATGAATAAACAATAACAATACAATTGTTTTTTTTAAATAAACACCCCACATGACTGACTTTGGCTATTAGTAATGGGGTGCTGTGTAGGAAACACAATAAAATGCATTTACCAGCTAATAAATTTAAAGAACTTTAACTTATGATATTTGTGTCCTGCTAGAGTTATTGCTTCATTAGCTCTTATGATTACTTGAGCACCAAATCAATTTGCAGAAGCCATATTGCTTTCCACCTGACTGATCTGATTTCAGCTCAGTATTCAGTGAACCCAGTAAACCCAGATGTCTATTAAAAGTGTAAGGAGATGCCAGATGTGTGTTCTGTTCAATAGAATTCACCTGCATGTCACAGATGTATATGACAGTAGTTAATTTAGTGCCAGGCTGACATTTACCATCCTCATAAATGATATCATCTGGATTTTGTAGGCGTGAACTGAGACCTTGTTACCCTATCAATATGGAGCATCCGACTTTGTTGGCAGTTTGTGACCTGGGAGAGCAAAGACACTCATCAAAACCCGACCATTATAATTATTCCCTCTCCCAAGCCACGCACAAGTGGTTATGAGCTGTCAAAACTTCATAAGAATGTTAAATAGTCTGTCTTTGTGTGGTGTAGTTGCGTCATGTTGCTTAAACTGACAAATGTGATCCACAGAGACACCATAACTGTTACCTGCTAATGATGAAGAATCTCACAAGAGAAGTTAATGAGATCTCACAGTTACCCACACATTTACCTCATTACTGTGAACACTTGAAGACAGTACAGTCTCCCTGTAAGAAATTCGTCATTCAGGCTGACAACAAAAGTCATTTTATAGTTGTTGCCATTGTCCTTCCCTTCTTCACTGAATTGAGCCAAGATTAAGAAGAAGGCATTTATGCTGTATGCAGTGTAAGTGCTCTCCAAGTCGCATTCGATACCAATGCGATCATTCAAACCACCTCAGGAAACCACATACGTTAATTGTTACCCTTTCCAAATGGAACAATGTCAACATATGTATGGAAGTACGTTTGGGAGCACAAAATAAAATGTGGCACATAACAGCTGTTGCATTTTATATCGCAATCGTAAAAGCAATTTGGGCTACCTGATGCTTTTAGTTCATATGGGCAACATCAAGTACGGAAACACATTTATTTGGCCAAGTTTAAATACACACCCTATCAGATTTGCGAAGTCACAAATGACACACAGAAGGAGTCATGAAGAACAAAGGATGATACCTTGTTTGAGCATGATCAGGGGTAGAGGGGTGGAGATGATGGAAAAGGGCAACAGAGTGAGTGAATGAATCAGAGAAAGAGGTTCTGTTATTCACCCTCCAGAAGTCTCAGCCATGAACCTCCAAACACAAATCATAAATGCAAACACAGCAGTCTGTGAAGGAGAAAGGGACAGAGAACCCATAACACATAGCGCTCAAATTGACTTTCACACTTTAACACCCTATGCTTCTCCCTGTAGTCTCTTTTTAGCTTATAGACAACTTCTGTTTGCTTTCTAATTAAATGTCAGTGATGAATGTAATGAATAAAGATAACAATTTTCTTTTATCCCTCTCCTTTTTAATTATCATCCTTCATTCAATTATAAGTAATGTGTGTAACTTCTGTGACACTTTATAGCACCATCCTTTAAAGGTACAGTTCACCCAAAAATGACATTTCTGTCATTAATTCCTCACCCTCATGTCGTTCCAAACCCGCTTTCGTTCATCTTCGGAACCTAAATTAAGATATTTTTGATTAAAACCCTCACAGACTGCAACGTAATCACCTCTTTCAAGGCCCAGAAAGGTAGTAAAGACATTGTTAAAATAGTCCATGTGACTACAGTGGTTCAACCTTAATGTTATGAAGCGAGGAGAACACACGCATGCGTCATGTTGCTCACGTGAAAAGCGTCAAAGACTCACACGGAAGAGAAGAAATTGTTGAATAAAGTCATTATTTTTGTTTTGTTTTGTTCAAAAAGTATTATCGTCGCTTCATAACATCAAGGTTGAACCATCACAGTGTGACCTAGAGACATCCAGATAATGGCCATATCAGCTGTGCCAGCAGAAGCCTATTCCAAAACCTGATCCTCAGTGCAGTTTGGGTTACATCTCTGACACGTCTAGAAAGAAAACAGTTTAGAAATGACTAAATGTATGACCTATAGATGTTCTTGCATTTTAAATTGTTCAGTGGGTTTTCCACTTTTCATCAGACCAAATGTAATTACAAGGAGCATGTGTAGTTTTTTCAGAGAGAGAGGCAACCCCCCCCCCCCCCCCCCCCAAAAAAAAAACCACCTGACAATAAATCTAAAGGTAGCTTCTTACTTGGCTTAGCCATGAACAGGCCTATACAATTAGTAGATGGCAACCATGTCATCTTGCCACCCCATTCATTAGATTAAAAAAGTCAGTCATTGTGCTCTTGCTTGGGAAGTTTCTGATTTTTCTCCAGAGTAATTAATTTGATGTCACTTTGGATGCTGCATTTTAGTGGTTGGTTACTTTATTAAATTTTTTCTTAATTAAAATCCTTTTTTTACATCTTGCAGAAGTTTACTGAGGACCCCTAGTGGGCCACTGCTGTAAAGATTGGGAGCCATTGTTCTATCTAGTTCTGCTTCAGCATCCAGATTTTACATTTGCCATCAAGTCCTTACACAACTCAATATCAAAATTCTTAACCGCACAAAAGTAAACAAAAAATCCGTGATGAAAAACTGAGGAGTTTGATTGGACGCACATGTTTTGAGGCCAGAAACGAAAAGACATGGGAAGTGTTTTTTCTCCCTATTTAATCCCACTTTTTTTTTATTTTTTTTATGATTCCCTGCTGACACTATCAGAACAGACCCAAAAGTTGAAACAATTTAATCTAAAGTATAGATAAATGTGATAATTATTCTATATTTTTACATAATAAAATATAATATCCCTCCCAATATATGAATTATATTGTATAGTAATATTTAATGTAGAATGTTGTAATATAGTTTAGGCCTAATAAAAGATTAAATGGATTACAAACATTACAGCTAAAGACCATTTAAACCAAGCGCTCAAAGATTCGCATAAAAAGCTTCACCAGATGAATAAAAATTCCCTTGGAGGATAAAGTTGTATTTGAATCAAAAGCAGCATCATAAATGATTGAAATAACAGCATTTCTTATTCTTTTAATGCTCACTACTTCAAAGTAGTGAAAAAAATAGATGGGCCAACAAGCCTCATTCTTCTTCCTCGTCCATACAAGTATCCCAAGGAAAAATGAAAAGTTTCATTTGAAAACATCAAGCCTTTTAGGGAGGTAAACATGCAGCTGGGCAGACGCTTTTATTGCTTGACGTAGGCTACTACGTTCCATCCAGGAAATGGCCCTCTCGTAGAACTCATGCTTTTTGATGCACATCCAGCTCCATGTTTCCTCAAATCACCCCTGCGCTAAACAAGTTTATTTCAGCTTAAGCAAGACACGCCAGTATAAGTGGCAGCAAAATGACAAAAATGTGTTTGCTATGAGCAAACAGGCATGAGTTGATTCATTCTGTCCTATCATGATTTTGTGATTTAGTTTAAACTCATCTAGCCATTATCCCCTTGCTCTTGCCACTTTACTTCTCTGTCGAGTCGACAGCCGCAAGCAAGCAGCAATAAAACCTTTCTCGGTTGCATCAAATATAACTCATTAAATACAGTCTCCAGCTGGGCCCCCTGCTATATCATTTTCTACCTACACGAAATGTATTTATTACCCTGTGTGGGGCGAGTTATGTTATTCTAATAGCTCTTCTCTGAAAAGTGATGGTTTCACTTATGGTATATTAGCCTACTTATGCAAAAATTCATGTGCGTGTTGACAAAGAACCTTGCTTGTGTCAAAAAAAAAAAAAAAAAAAAAAAATCTGCTAAAATGGCAACTAAACAGTGAATGTGGACTCATTCCACTAGAGGGAGATCTTTAGCATTAATTCAATATAAACAGAGGCAAGTTTTTCTCTTGAAACCCAGTAGGTGGCGCTGTGGGACTTGTTATCAACCCTGCCTGTCATGGAGTAGCATGGAATAGTGCACTACCATATTACAAATACTTCCTCTGCAGTATACAGTATTATACGTTACACAGTATGCTAATTTGGTTAAAAAAAAATAGTATACAAGATGTGAAGAAGTAAAAGGAGCTTTATTTTTGTGTATTGTTGATTAGTTTGTCAGTTTTAAAATTGCAATTGAAGTTGTTTGTCTTGGATGTGCATATATTTTTTGTCTTTCAGCATAAAATCTGAGGACACCGTGGAATACTGTATCCCACAATGCAATTTGCCATTAACCTTCGATTTCCTGTGACAAATGATCATCTGCAGATTTTAACAATCCTTCTTTGACTCATTTGATCAGACTGCCAAAATTTTATTAAATATTGAATATAATATACATGCAGCATCAGTTGTGGAGATGTAATTGAAGTTAAAAGGCGCTAAGGGTCTCTTGCAACAAAAACTGTTATTTAAAACACTTCTGAACTAACTGTGTACAATTTATTACATCATGTATGAAGCACAGCATGAATTAAAGATGTGTTTGAATGTACAAATCTAATTAAAAGAGCTTGACCTTCACTGTCTTTTCATTTTCACTTATTTCATACCTTAGGACACAAAGTTATGTTAGAAAAAAACAAATAAATCACTAGACTTTCTTTTTCAGTTTTTTTTCTAACAAAACTTTGTTATAAATGTAATTAGCTTAATTTACATCTCCACAACTGATGATGGATGTATATTATATTCAATATTTAATACAATTTTGGCAGTCTGATCAAATAATGAGTCAAAGAAGGATTGTTCAAATCTGCAGATAATCATTTGTCACAGGAAATCAAAGGTCAATGGCAAATTGCATTGTGGGATATAGTTTTCCACAGATTGTGCTGACATATTGGCTGTGTCTGACTCCGAAATCTTAGGCAGCTGACTTGTTGCCTCGCTGCCTTATCAGGCAATTACTTTGCAGCCAGGCTTTGCGTGCGAAGGTACCTTAACTGATTTCAGACAGACTTAGGCAGCGTAACGGTTTAATGATCTACAGTTAAAATAGAGAGAGCTTTGGTGATAACTAAGCGAATATTGAATTACTTCAATAGCAATTTCTCGCTAGATATGACATCAAAAGTGGAAAACTGACCACCAATCAACAACAACATGAACAATAACCAACAAGGGACTGAACGGGGAGAATATATACACAGGGTAAATGAGTGAACTAACTAGACACAGGTGGATGAAGGTTAACTAATCAGGGACTAACAAGAACAGGTGCAGACAAGACAGAACATAATTGTGACAACTATATAGTATGCAAAACAGTAGCCTAAGCCAGAAGAGTAGTATGTCTGAATACATTGGCTGCATCGCAAATTGCATACTTTCTTGAGTAGGCACTTGTTTTTAATAAGTAATTACTCCACGACTGCTACAAAAGTGAGATCTATATAGTTTGAGTGTGTGAAGTATGATTGTAATCTGGATGTACTACATTCACCATGTTGTCATTATCATGTAACCTAGCAGCTTCAGTTACGTTGCATCACTGCCATTCATAAATCCTCTCCCGTGGCCTCATGGGAGAAAAGTGTCCATCGTATGCACACCAGAATCTTGCCGGAAGAAGGTCATCTGGGTACTTTTTGCCTACTCTTTTATGAGTACTGTGAATTTGGACATATTTCTTTTGTCACATACTATTTTTTTTTGTCTACTATATAGTTGGGAAGTATGCAATTTCGGATGCAGCCATAGTATTTGAAAAACAGTACATGAGAAGTGCCTGGATGACATACTACTTCCACAGAGATTCTGAAGTGCACAACCGATGGACACTTTACTATCCTGTGAGGCCACGAGAGGGGATTTATGAATGGAAGTAAAGCATCGCAACTGACGCTGGTAGGTCACCTGACAGTAACAACATGGCGGATGTAATACCAGAGATGTGCTGTGTCCCAATTTCACTTAGGCATTGACACTGACAGCCTTGACGTCAGTGTTTATGCCCTAAAAGCATGTACTGTTTTTGTGAAGAAAAAGTAAATACTTTTGAGTGTGTAGCAAAAGAGTATAGGCAAGCTTTGGAACATGCTACGTTATAATTGCACAGCTCTGTCACTTAGTTATGTACATCCTGTCACCATTTAAACTGCCCTGTCAATCATCTTGTCACAGTTAAAATCCTCCACATTAAATTAAATTAAATTTCCTACCATTTTAGAGAAGTAGCACGTTGATCTGGCAGTCATGGGTTTTTCATGCGGAGAACTTTCCTCATGAGTTTTGCAATTTGCACAATGATGCATTTAAACGTTAATGACCAAACGAATCTGTACAAAAGTTCACAATGCTGTTGCAGATTAAATATAATGTGGATAACATCGAATACATATCTTTTTATCAGGTTAGATATTGATAATTAATCAAACCCTTTTATCTAAACCTCTCTACTTAACTGTCGGACTTGCACGTCTGCCATGTTTGTAGTTTTTTAAACACTTTATTCATGTTTGTAGTTCTAATAGAGAATCCTCATCCAACACGCAATGAGTTGTGGGCAATATTAGCTCTTAGAGTGTGCATCGATCTGCACTTCGGATTTTAACCATAAAAAGTAGACGATCCAGGTCTCTTTGTAATACTCATTTCAACATACTATGATTTGGGAGTCTGGGACACACTAATTCTAATTTCGAATACGATTTAGGTCGGATGGTAAGCGAATTGGGAGTATGTCATATTATTGGGAGATACGAGGATCTGTGGCTCTGCCTTTCGAAAAAGCGTAACGGCTAATTTGGATCATGTGTTCCTGGACAACCAATCACATTCTAGCCTTCACATCACTGAATTTCGTTCAGAGTTGCGCGACAGTCAATCACTGTTTGCGGTTACCATATAAATTTATAAGTGCTGTAAACTGAATCATACCTGTTCGCAACTTCTTTTATAAAACAGCATTTTTTTTTTTGTTGGTGTAAACTCTAAAAATAGATAAATCCAAAACGAATGTTTAAGAGCAAACATGTTGAAGATTAGCCGATGGGCTATCATTAAATAAGTTATTTCCTCAAGTGGTTTATTCAGCGGAGTGAAGCCTCTCCTCCATTGACATCCTTTTAAAAAAAAAAAAAAAAACAGCCTCTTGTCTCCTTCGTTGCGTACCGCAGCGTTTGCTTTTTTTGGCCAAGGTTGCCGGTTTGCCTTCAAATGGCTTTGGTAGTACGTCCGAATTTCATTCATACCACCCATACTAATACTATTGTAAGGGGGGTTACAGTATTCACGACTCCAAATGCATCCTCCTAAGGCAGCCATTTTAAGCTTTCAGACGCAGCCATTTCCTGTTAAAACAGGAAGTTTAGGTGGACATCTAAGGAAGTCAATGATCCTACTGTATACCACAGTAATGAAATGTAATGTGCTACTTGCTAATTGGTTGCAAGTACTGTTTTCGTAGTAGTTACGTTCTCATTCTAAAGTGCATTTGATTGGACAAAAATCTGTGTAGTGTGGGATGAGTCATCAGCATTTTTGCATATACTGAAGGGTAACTTTTTCCACTTGATAACATTTTTGAACTAGGTGTACACTACCATATAGATGATTTTAAAGCTAACATATGTGGACTAAAAGCCAATTTTGATGGGGTCTTTAAAATGTTGCCATATATCTGGCAATGGACAGTGCTGCAAATGTTGAAAGTAGACCAGAGCGCTTTCATCTCCTGTCACGCTACACTCTTTAATTGGCCAAAAGAGCCTGCCAGACTTAATTTGCCTGCATTAAAGGGAAGAGTTAGAAAGTAGGACAGAAAAATCACTTGCTGAGCTTCAAAATTGATGCTTCATTGGTACTCACAGTATTTGGTTTTACATTTTGTGCTGCAGACCTCACACTGAGATGGATGGGATATTGCTGATCTAGTGCACTTTTGGTATATATGAAGACAAACAAGAGTTTGTCATATGACTTATTTCAACAAGGTGGCAGGCACATTTTTTTTTTTTTGTTCTGTTAGCATGGTTTGTTCAATTAGCCATAAAATGTAGGCTACCCCTAATTGACCATGCTTTTGATTCCCTCAAAAGCAAGACCTCAGTTCAGAGAAAAAAACACTCTGGAACCTACTCTTCTGTCAAACCAGCTTGAGAATTATAAAGGGGAATTCACGTAGTCAAAGGGAACCTCCCTTTGTTCCATCTCTTCTGAAACATGCTGACATGCTGAAAAGAATATGTCAGACGTGTGCCTGTTGGCCACATTTGATTTTTAACAGCTATGTAAATCACACAATTTGTGCTGTTATAAAGCCACTTCACAAGTTTCAAACCCAGACACTCCAACCAACCTAACCTAAATTTACACTTTTTCCCTTTTTGACATAAAGTTCTTACAATAAAGTGTCTGTCTGTGAATATTATACACAGTCTGTATTTCTTGGGAGGAAAAAAAAGTTACATATGTTTAAAATTTGTTTCTCAGTTAACTGATGACACGTAAGTACAGAAGAAAGCGTTAGACATGGTTGCAGTTTAGTCCTCATCTATTTAAACCTATATTTGTTAGGCTTTTAGATAGATTTAGCTGGAACGTAGAGATGGAAACAAGCTTTGCCCAAATATTGAGTAGCTTTTAAAAGCTGTCAGTAAATTTGGTTTTTATTATCAGCAAAGCTACAATGTTCCCTATGGGTTTAAGAAAATGACATTTTACGAGACAACGTCGCCATGAAATCTCTGCGAGGCAGTCCTGTGATCTGTTTTAGGCTTCTTTTTAAAAAACATTTCATAACATGGCTTTCTGGAATACTTGATTCTGATTGGTCAGGGAAGAAATTTAACAGTCAGATATTTCACTAGATTTCCCATGGCCTATCAATGGCAAACTGTTTATCACACAGTGGTCTTTTATACAAACGCAAATGGTGCTGTCTTGCGTCTCAGTAATTGAGAGTATTGAAAATCATCAGAGGATTTCAGCATTAATATTGCACACTATACATTTTTTTTAATTTTTACAGAACAAGAAACATAGCCAAACAAGGCTGACAATAATCCAAGTAAAAACACATATCTAAACACAGCAGCTTTACAAGAAGTATATAAAGACTATGACCAACAACAGACTACTGAAACACAGGGGTGTATATACACAACATAGCAAGAGGCTAAACAAGGCACAAGTGAAGGTCATGAATCGCTATGGCAACAAACAAGGGTAACTATGGAAGCAAACATGGCAGCAATGGAAACAGTGGCAAACAGGCGCTAAACACAGGAAGTGAAACAGAAACAGAAAATACATATCAAAACAGAAGTCCTTTAACACAAAACAGGGTAAACAAAGAAATTAGTTTGAACCTGGTAAATCAAACAGCCCTTTTCTGCTGAATTAGCAAGGCCACACTGCTAAAATCTGTTTAATACCTCCCTGACAACTACCAAAATAACACAGGGGTTAAAGAGAAAAGTTGAGGTAAATAATATAAATACCTGATATATAGAAGGTGCACACAGTGTTATACAAAACAATAACACCATCACATGACACTAAAATAATGCAAAAAAAACATTCATTTAAAACAAAATGTAACATAAAACCCTCATGTATATACTTTAGGACCCCCTCGAAAACGAGATGGTGCATCTCAAGGGGTTTATCCTAATAAATAAATTTGAATATATGTATATAACTAATAGCAAAGAAATAAGAACACAATTATTAAAATGAAAAAAACATCAAATATGAAGAATCACACAGGATTTCTGGGATTGTCAGTTTACGGCTTTTACTATAAATAATAGGATGATTTGTTCTTTTTAGGCCTAAACGTCCAAAATTGGTACATTCATCAGTACACAATCATTATTTTAATATTTTACAGTACAGTGTAGTGTTCCTCTTGTATTAGTGCCAATGGTTTTGTACATTGTGATAGACGATTTTTTTCTTAGTGGAAGCTCTAAGTAGATAATATACAGGGAAGATTATAAAATCATTTAAACTAAAATCAATATTTCAATTCATTTGGGAATAGCAGTGAATAGCAGCTCTGCATTGGAAGATCTGTCAGAAGCTTTCCTAATGACAGATTTAGAGAGACTGCACTGTAAAATTATACGATCAATGAGTTATGAAAACATGATTTTACATTGCTTTACCTCATCATAATAAGTTAAGCAATTTTCAACTTTTTTATAAGTTATACAAGATTCAGCTCTTTGTTAAAGTCAGTTTAATCTAATTTAAGTTGACATGACTTAAACATCCAAGTTGATTGCACTTAAAAAATTTAAGGCAGCAACTTTTTTTTTCAGTGTGGATCTTTAGTTTGGCCCATTACACTCGCCAATCTTCCCATATTTGTGTGAAGCTTGGTGCACATGATGTGTTTCAGGTATTCTCTTACACACACCCAGGCCCACACCAAGTAAAACAGAGCGACATGCCAAAGAAAGCTGGTGTTTGGCTCTTTTAATAATCCTGCGCTGGGACACAACTTCAGTGATATTCCTGAGGTCATCATGTGTTTTGGGTCTTTCAACATCACACTCTCTCAGGTGACCCAGCCAGGGTTGATCAGGCCCTGGCTTGTGTCCCAGCAGCACTGGCCCACGAATCACTCCTCTGGATCCACAGCCACTCTCTGCAGCCTTTATTTGGTGCATTTTAAAATCATTTGTGCAAAATAGGATTCGGTGGTTTCAACCGCTGCATAATGTTAATTACAGCTGAAATCTGATTACAGGTCAGTTTATTTTCAACAGCTGAAAGAGACACTCTTCAGTGGCGAGACCCCCGTCTGAAATCATATTTTCGTCGACCTTAATCGCATTTAAGTTGCGGCGCTTCAGCTAAAAGAGTCTCTCCAGAAAGTTTATAAAGGGAGCTTTCTGTTTTACACAGCTCCGTTCTGCTCCATTACTAAACACCACATGCCTGCTTCATGCTGTGGACCTGTCTGCAGTGTCTCCCATCAACCCCAGTGAAATAAATTGAGTCAACAACTCACGATTCGAGTCACTGTATTATTATGGGCAATTAGGCCGGTAAACGCCACACAGCTATTTGGTTAATGTAGTTGCGGCTACAGCACTACTAAAATGAAAGAATCCATTTAGAAGCAAAAAGGGTTTTGCAGCCTGATGAGAGAACTTTTTTAGGTTTAACAACAAACTATTACCATGTTCTTTAGAACAGTGAATCTCAACCTTTTTCTGGATCCCCATCATATTTGAACCCCCAGAACAAAATCGATTCATTGACATCATTAAAGGGATAATTTCATTCTCAAAAATGAAAATTGCCACATGATTTACTCACCCTCAAGCCATCCTAGGTGTATATGACATTCTTCTTTCAGACGAATACAATCCGAGTTATATTAAAAACTGTCCTGGCTAAGGTTTATAATGGCAGTGAATGGGAGCCCAAAATTTGAAGCCCAAAAAAGTGTATTGTAAAAGCAATCCACACGGCTCAAGGGGGTTAACAAAGGCCTTCTGAAGCGATGCGTTTGTGTAAGAAAAATATCCATATTTAAAGCTTCTTTGTGACGACCAAATGCAAGCAAGTACAATTCACAACTAAAGGCAGTTGACCTATCCAATTCATATAATCAGTTGTATGCATGGCTTATTCTTTTATTGGAACATGTCATGTTTCAAAAAATACAAATATTTATATGACATATGGTACTTAGATACCAACCCCCAGGCAGTAAGACTACGATCCATGGACCACTGGTTCAGAAACGAGAATTTCGAGAAGAATTTCGAGAGTTGTCTATTTATTGCTGCTTTTAAAAAACAAAACAAAAGGAGCTGCACTTTATCTTACAATTAAAATTGGGAGCTGAAATGAAAATGAATAATGTAAAAATACTAATAACAATGCAACAAAAAATAAAGTTTCCAATTAGATACTAAAAACATTTTTACAGCCTAAATTTACAGAAAAATGTATAATTCTAGTTATTTAGAAACCTTCTAAGAGGCAAACACTATTCATATACATTTTGTTTTACAGTCTTCTTTATTTTGTCTTACAGTTGATTTGTGGACTACATATTTGAATGAGAATAGATAGAGCTACACAAATGACCACATCTTTTGAGAATAAAAAGTCTTTAAGTGGAGTCAGAGGTCAACAGTTTACTGAGAAAAGCCTTTGGTTCAATGCAACACCATAATTAAATGCATAAAACCTACACAGAAAACTTCACATTCACCGTTACACACACATCTTCTAAAATACAGGATTCATCTCATCATTTAGCTGAAATGAATCTGATTTGGCACTTTAAACTCTTTTCTGGGGCATCTTGAAGGCACGTTGCCCATGGTTTCACAACCTTGTTGCAGTAGTGAGGAATTGAGGAGCATCTTTGATAGCCAAGATTAAATTGAGAAAAGCATTAAAGCCTAAATTTGATTAGGTGAGCCATAATCGAATCAAAACGAGCTTGTGAGAGTTGGCCTTGCGTCACAGATTCAACACAATTTCCTGGAGAGTGAAGGGATAGACAGCAGTCAACGGAATATGATCAGACAAAACACACCACAACAGACAGGCCGGAGAGACACGGCGGAGAACACGCAGAGGATCCTTTCATGTCTTCGTCAGCGCAAATGCCAACTTTTTTCCAGAGAGCTCAAGGCCCAAAAGTTTTGTAGTCGTGTGTTCACTTCTGAGTCATAACTTTCAGAAAATACTTTTGAGTGCAAAAGAGAAAGACATCTGAAAATAATGTCCATCTTCCAAAGAGTCTGAACACCACATCAAAGCCATTTTGGTAATTTCTCTGAGTAACATTAACTATTACGACACCGCATGATGCCATTATCTCCGCCTTCCACACAGGAATATTAACCATTGTGCAACAGCTTTATAACATCGACTGTACACTTTTTTCAGATGGCCTTTGATTCAAATAATATCTCTAGCTTTTCATAAAGACCAAATTACACTCTGAAGAGATGAACCGGGCTGTAGGTCTGCATGAGCTAAAACTAGCCCACTAATAAAGATTGACCTTTAACTAGCACAGCATTTTAGGGCTGTGAAAAAACCCTCATGATTAGTCCTTTTATTCCCGTTCACACTTTCAATGGCACACTCTTATCCCCATGTTTCCCACTTTGTATCTTTTAACAGACAGAGCAATTATTGGCCTTTCCATTAGAGCAGGCTCAGCTTAATTCACTCTCCGTCCAGCAGTGCTTTTATACAGACACGTTTTGTTCTCAGGAAAGAAAAAAAAAAGTGGAGAGCCGGAGACAGACAGACATGAGAAATCATCATATCACAGCATCTGAAGTGCTACATCCACCCACCTACTTTCCAAGTGAACGCAACAAGTACTCAAACATAATAACCTTTCAGTGGTGAATGTTCTTCTTCAGGTAGATCCGCTAGTCTTATAATATACACCGAGGTCCAGTGTCTGAGACCAGTGATTATGCTCCTATTTTTCATTTAGCAATCTAATTTAATACAAATTATATTATCAACAAAAAAATTTGGGTAAAAAGTTGAAATATATTTTTATATATATATATATATATACATTTCTTAGTATTTGTTTTTTCCTTCTTTTACTTTAAATGACTTAAATGTTCAATATAGCCAATTTGCTTAGTGGATTAACAATGTTTTTTAGAATTCAGGTTTAAATTTCATTTTTGGGCATCACAGCAAGACAAAGTCAACATTTGTGCAAAAGGTGTAAAAGTAAATTTTATTAAAATGTATTTGGGACATTTAGAAGCAATGGTAATAATTTAAAATACTGTAAGGTTTACTTTTTTTAAAAACATTAATAGGAATCAAACTAATAATAATTATAATATGAATAATTTGTTACATTTATATAGCGCTTTTCTAGGTATACTCAAAGTGCTTTACATAAGGTAAATATTTTCACAGCATTTATATTATAATATATTGTTGTATTACACAAATATATTTTTTAGAAGCTATAGAAGCTTTGATAAAAATGTACAATAAGGTTTAATTTTATTACAGCATTTATATTATAATATAATATATTATTTGTTCATTGATCATTTGTTTGTTCATAATAAACAAGTTAAATAAGTAGAAATGAACATTAACTAAAATGAATAAATGCTGTGAAAGAATTCATTGTTAGTTCCTGACAATACCTAATGCAATAAACCTTTCGCACATAATGTTAATGCAAACCTTGGCAAAAGACCCACAGCACATCTTCTAAGGCCCAGCACCACCACCCTCAGCCATACATGTCAACAGCAAACACCTTACAACCCCAAGAGATGGACGTATGATACTCGTTACTTTGTCCCAGGTCTGAAGCAGGCCTGTCTGGGCCTGTCTGAGAGGGGTGAGATCTCTTACCACTGGTAGTACCTTCTCATCTGGGTGTAATCCACAGCTCAAGTAAGGTAATTAGGTGGTGTCTCACAGCTGGTGCTTAATCCCTCTGTAGAGCACAAGATACAATGAACATGTTACAGAGTATCTATTAGTGTGAGTCTCATCTTTTACAGCATTACGGCAAGCGGGTCCACACCCCTAATTATAACTTGTTGTTCTTATTCAATAATTCTCACTTCCCTGCGGGTAACTCATTCTCTGTGCGCTTGGAATGGCATCCGTGCGAGGTTTTAAATGGCTGTGATTCCCTGATTCACTGAGAAACTATGCATGTTTTAAAAACGGTTGCATTTAACGTGTCTGATGGTTTATGACTAAGTCAGTTCACTTGAGTGCACACACTCACAAAACAGTAATGCTGGAATGTTGCAATGATATGACATTGGTAGTGTTTAAACAATAGTTACACACTATCGTTCAAATGTTTGAGTTGGTACGATTTTTAATGTTTTTGAAAGAAGTATCTTATGCCCATCAAGGCATGTATTTGATTGAAAATACAGTAAAAAACAATAATGTTGTGAAATAATATTACAATTTAAAAGAACTGTTTCTATTTTAACATTGCTGAATTTTCAGCATCATTACTCCAGTCTTCAGCGTCACATGATCCTTCAGAAATCATTCTAATATGCTGATTTGGTGCTCAAGAAACATTTATTGTCATCATCAATGCTGAAAAAGGTTGTGCTGTTTCATATTTTTGTGGAAACTGAGAGATCAAAGTAAAAAATAAAAAAAAGAAACCCTGCAAAAGTCTTCAAATTCTGTCATACTGTCAGTTTTGATCAGTCCCTTCTAAATAAAAGCATAGAAAAATAATACTGACTCAAACTTTTGAACGGTTGTGTGTGTGTGTGTGTGTGTGTGTGTGTGTGAGTGTGCGTCTGTGTGTGTGTTATGTGGTTCCTAGTGTGTTTTGGGTTACTTCTTATTTTCCCAAGTCAAAAGATATGATGGTCTTGATTTGATCAAATATGACACAAGCCTTTTCTCTCTGATATTCTGATTTGGGTCTCTTTCAATGTACTTCATCTGGCAGGTATAAAAGCATATGACTGATTCCTTAGAAAAGCAATTACACACCTCTCCTCAACAAACCCTATTATCTGAAGCATAATTCATGTCTTTTATGAGTTATGCACCAAATTGTAATATTTACTGTTAGTGGTTTGTTCCCTAATCCGAAGTATGAGCAACAGCATTAGTGATACTTGTCATAGCAAGCACTACTGATCATTATTAATCCCATTGTCATTAATTACAACAGAAGGTTTTCTTTTGCAACCATGTAGCAGAACAAACAGAAAACGTTCTAGCATGCATTCAGTTGCTGATTGCATTTGAATTTAGTCTTGATTTACTTCCATGCGTGAGAGTTTTTTGTATATGATCTATTGTTTCTCATAGTGATTCCACCCTACAGGTTTTCATGCTCCTTAAACCGAGCTGGAGCTGCAGGGTGTGGGAGTGCTTGTGTGTTATGTTGTCACCATGGCAACATATGATGATTAAAAGTTATACATGAGAGCTCCTATGGGACAGACAGCAGAATCCCATCAGCCCATTAAGACAGTGAAGCAATCAAATAAGCCTGTGGCGTATTTGTTCAACCTGTCGGCATAGTTTACACTAGACACTGTGGGAAACTTGTCCAGTTTATCTGTGCAACTTACCCTCTCAGAGGTAAAACTGAATTTATACAAAAAAAAGTATTTGATAAAAACAGTAGTCGCTGAAAATGTTAACAATGTGATTTGCACTCATTGGTAACAGTGTTGTTATTAAACAAACTATTCAAATTTGTTTTCGTGAATTGAAATAAATCTGAAATAAAAAATTAAATAAAAAAATTTAAACAAGAAATTAGAAATGCTGTCTTGACAACTAAATAAACTAAACTAAACAAATCATGTTTGACTTGTAAGTTCCAAAATTCCTTTTTGAAACTGAAATGAACATAAATTTAAGCTATTAACATTTAAAAATATATATATTCAAAGTTACAAAAGCACATAGGCCTAATAAAGCTTAAACTAAAATTAAAACACATCTAAAATATTAATAAATAGTATAATGTTAAAATAACAGATCTCGTTCATAAATCCATTCGTTCTTACAGCTTTTCTCAGTCGCTTTAGTGCATTTCTCGAATCATCCTTAACATTTGCAAACCAGTTAAGTTCATTCAACACGATTTCACGGCAATTCGTACGTATTTTACGAGGTGGCTATAATCGTATGAATTCGTACTAATGACCTACCCCTGACCCCGCCCCTAAACCTACCCGTCACCGGGGTTTAGACAAATCGTACGAATTAGCCACCCCGTAAAATAGGCCTACATACGAATTGGTCGTGAGATAACATTGGTTAATTTCTCGAAACAATTCGTACAAACAGCACCAGACAATGGACTACCTGCAAAAGCCTGTAACTTGCTCGAAATCCTTAGTTCGTCTCTCAAAAGCAAGTATTTATTAATGAACATATCAGTGCTATCAGAATGACAAGTCCCTGTGTCATTGCTCACAAACAAGATAGTTCAAATGCTAAGCACGACGTCATAACAGTGTCACAGGGCTTGACATTAACTTTTTTGCTCACCAGCCACTGTGACTAGTGGTTTTCCCAAGTTACTAGCCACTCATTTTCACTGGCCACCATTTTGACATCAATAGCATCGGGAAAAACTGCCATACAGATATTTGTATTATTATCTCACAATTTGGCAGCCGGTAGGCCTATATTAGGCTGCTGTCGGTTTAAGACCTGACGCACAGACCCATTATACTGTTTTATATAGCCAATACTTGTCTTTATGTGTGCGCACTTTGGGTGTGAGCACAAAATCTGCAGGAATGAGTAAATTATGCTGAATATGCGCAATCCCTCGCCGAAATTCAAGCCCAAGCTGCCTGTTACACCAACAATATTCATCCGGAGGAAATGAAACGAGTGAGTAAAGGGACGCGGGTTGTGTGTTAAAGGGATGGTTCGGAGTAAAATCAACCTAGGGTCCTTTGCACCATGACCTCGAGCCAAACACCCCCCCCAAAAGCTTTTTTTCCCTTGGTCGAACATTATTAAAGTTAGAGCTTATTTAGAGATATCAGCCGAATGGCTTAGTGCAGGCGCTAATGGATCCAAGGATGTATCTCGTAAATTACCCCACTAATAATGCCCAGAATGGTACCAAACTTCTACAGTAGTACAAATAGGTTCTGCACTCATAAAATGAGGCATTGGAAAGTTTGTAAGTACATCAGGAGTTTATTTAAATAACACTTGCCTGATGGCTCATGCTACCGCTAACCCGGACGTCGAGGTCACTTCCGTGATTTGGGAAAAGCACGTAAAAGTCCTGGCAGAAAGCGAGGATGTAGTCCGACAGCATCTCTCTTGCTGAGAACGCGCAGATGGTATCGTAGGCTATATCCATTCTGCGGAAGAGTTTCAGATATTTCAGTATCGATATGTATCGAAAAAAGCATTATTTTTGACAACACTAGATTGCACTTAGTTTATTTCAGATGCCTTTTTAAAATACTACAATTGAAAAATGTAGCTATATTGTATAAAATTAAACCCGCCAAAGTGGCTAGTAGGAGTGACTGCGTCACACGCCACAGCTGAAATCCACCCCATTTGGCGGGTGTTAATGTCAAGCCCTGAGTGTCAGTATTTTCAGATGTAAATATGTCTACGATTTTAATGACAATGATTGAAAACAAGCCAGCACTTTATCTGTATGGCATTTATCAATTTTAACAATAAAAATTGACTGTATATGGGATATTGATTGCAAGAGACTGGACAGGATTCGTGACACTTTTACTGTTGGTCTATCAACAGATTACAGTACAATGTCATTGCGATAAAAGAAAAAGACAAGACTATATATGCACATGTGTTTGTGTGATATAGTATGAATATGTATAAAATGTATTTATACTGTCAAATGCAAGTGTAATATGCTACTGTAAGTGTAAAAATGCTACTGCTGCACCTTTCGACCAACCTAGATATTTTTAGGGCTAAGACTATTTAACAGCACTTATTACACTTGCATTTGACAGTATATAGTAAATACATGTTATACATATTCATACTATATCACACAAAAATCCCATATACAGTCAATTTTTATTGTTAAAATTGATAAATGCCATACAGATAAATCTCCATCCTCCAAACTTTACCACATGTTGAGGCCAATTTTCAATAAGATTTAAAGGTACACAGATATGGAATAGATTTTCTCATGTGGCGAGACAATGTACCTCAATAGAGAGTTTTAAAAGAGTTTTAAGAGGTCTGCTGATAAACTAGTTTGTGCATTTGGTTGGTTTTTTTATTTTATTTTATTTTTTTATTGTATTTTCATTTACTGAGAAGTGTTTGTTGTTTTATCATCAATATTATCATGACATATTTTTTCTTTTATTAATGTTTATATGAGTTGTATTATATTGTGTTTGCATTCTTTGGTTATTTTTATCTTTCTTTGGTGGAGGCTTTAGATAAGCCATACTGGCTTTTTGCCTTCTCCAGCACTGTATATGCATCAGTATGTCCTTGGTGTTGTATTTTCTTTTAATTTGTGCAAATAAATAAAAAATAAAAAAATAAAAAAACAGGGAGTCAGTATAATACATTCTGAGCAACATGGGATTAGCAATTGATAATATAGCAGACAGTTGTTCTGTGCATAATCAATTGCATGAATGTACCAAAGCATTTGCAACTTGTTTGCTTTTATGATGTGTGCAAGTGATTAGATGATGTGAATGTTGAACAAGTAGTTTTGCGTATTTCAGGTGTGATCTGAAAAATGTATCAAAGCAACTGCGAAAAATTATAAAGCAAAATTAGTTTTGCTTGCGTTTTATGAATAAGGTCTTTTCCTGGCATATTTATATAGCAGTGCTAACTGCACATGTTTTAGATAAGTTACCAATTTGCATGTTGAGAACAAACAAACAAAGTTGGTCGCTTGACAGGGCGAGATTTCCGACAGAACTGTCCAGACACTAAAGCCAAGCTCATAACGTAATATAAAACATAGCAGATCAGACAAGAGATCAACACATGAAACTGTGTGCAACAGTAAATGTGAGAGCAAATGAGACGGAGAAGAAAATGAAAAACCTCTTAACAGGACTATAATTAAGTCTGTGAATGGAGGAGATGGAGAGGTATAATTGACAGGGGGCATTACAGGTAATGCATGCCAGTATAATGATTACAAGTCTGTCCCATGCTGCAAATTAGTATACGCATCCTCAAAGACACATTAATGTGTCAGACACCGAACAATGACTAAAGGCACAGATGATCCTGGTCTGTGACATGACGGCAACATGATGACAAGCTACACATCATTGAAGGCCGTCTGATATTCCATATAGCTTAGTTTTGTTTTCCGAAGGATTTCAAAAGGTCTAATAATACTTACACAAAGGTACACTAAATTATTATTTAAATTAACAAAATAAATGTTCTCTTGAACTTTGTATTCATCATCAAATCCTGAAATAAAGTATCACAGTTTCCACCAAAAATAGCACCAAATTTTTTGATCAAATAAATGCATTCTTGGTGAGCATAAGAGACTTTTTTCAAAAACATTAAAAAATCTCACCAACCCCAAATTTTTGAAAGATATATGCGTGAGAGAGTGTGTGTATAACATTTTCTCTCTTAAAAATAAATAAATAAATAAGTCAAGGCGTTAAAACAAGACAACAATGCTTGATACTAATGTACCACATCACCATTCATTATATTTTTAATTTTCAAAATATGTCAAATCAAATTAAAGCCTTGTCTAAAGCCAAAGCTTTAATTTCCGGCGCAACAATCTCATCATATCATATTGCTACGTTTCCCTGTTGAGCTTGTCCTAAATCAACTTCCTTTTCATTGCTGGGCCGCAGTGACAACAGCACAGACATTCCAATGGAGCGTCACTCTTAGTTAGATCACTGCTGAAACATTCCTGGAATGAGGCTCACTGGACTCATTCACAAGTGTATTTTGGCTAAACTACAATGTGAGATCACACACACACACACATACACATGAATATATGGTTTACGGGGACTCTCCATAGGCGTAATGGTTTTTATACTGTACAAACTGTATATTCTATGCCCTTACACTAACCCTACCCATCACAGAAAACATTCTGCATTTTTACATAAAAAAAGAATGAAAAAAATCACTTAGTATTATTTATAAGCTGTTTTCCTCATAGGGATCAAATAATGTCCCCACAAGGACAAAGATTTCAGAAAGTGCCATTCTTGTGGACACACACACACACATACACACGAATACACACACACACACACAAAACTCCCAATTTACCACTTTGTTTCAAATTAAAAATTCAAAGCACATTATCGCAGTCTCTATCCATCCGTCTGCCTGTACGTAAGTACTGTGTAGTACTGAATATTGGTATATTGAAGGCATACACAACATCCACAATTTTATATATATTATTTTGAAAAAATCTAATATTTTATAATTATCATGTGTAAACTGCAATATTACAATGAACAGCAATGTTTATTTATATCTATCACATTTAAAAGATAAGATAGATTGATAGATAGATAGACAGATCGATATATAGATGAATGATAGATAGATAGATAATTAGATAGACTCTCTTCTTTCAAAACATCATCATTTCTTGCTTCCGTCAGCAGAGTCAGTGTCTGAAAGTGGAAGTTCATGTCTGCACACACTGCTTTCTCCATTAGAGAGGGGCCATCAGGAAAACCAGATTAATTCCCATAAGCTGTGCCACAGGCGGGCGCCAACATTTCTCCTGGGCCTCTCTCTCACCACGCTGCCCAGTTAGATCACGGGGAGAGACAGCGGGAGGCTGAGGGACACAGGGTGGAGGCCTGGCTCTCATCTGAGGTGACTGACATCAACAGTGGGCCATGTGGGACACATATGCATTGATACACATTCACACACACAAACACACACTGCATGACGCCAGTCCAGGAGGCGTCATTGGGCGTTATCATGTGATTAAAGAGCAGGAAGCGATGAGAGGGTGGTGACAGCGAGCTGGACTGATGCACAGGAGGTGGCCGATATTAATAATAATAATCACCCTAACCTACACAGGAGATAATACCAGATCAACAAGAAACACAATGCTCTCTCTCTCTATCTCTCTCTCACTCACACACACACACACACACACACACATTTACTGTACTTAAAAATATTGGTAAGAAAAAACACAATTACAGAAATGTTCTAACAAGTATTTGATACACTGCCGATTTTGCAGGTTTTCCTACTTCCAAAGCATGTAGAGGTCTGTAATTGTTATCATAGGTACACAAAAATACAGAAAATCACATTGTATGATTTTTAAATAATTAATTTGCATTTTATTACATGACATAAGTATTTGATCACCTACCAACCAGTAAGAATTCCGGCTCTCACAGACCTGTTAGTTTTTCTTTAAGAAAAACTTAATGAGTGGAGAACCCTCCTGTTCTCCACTCATTACCTGTAGTAACTGCACCTGTTTGAACTTGTTACCTGTATAAAAGACACCTGTCCACACACTCAATCAAACAGACTCCAACCTCTCCACAATGGCCAAGACCAGAGAGCTGTGTAAGGACATCAGGGATAAAATTGTAGACCTGCACAAGGCTGGGATGGGCTACAGGACAATAGGCAAGCAGCTTGGTGAGAAGGCAACAACTGTTGGCGCAATTATTAGAAAATGGAAGAAGTTCAAGATGACGGTCAATCTCCCTCGGTCTGGGGCACCATGCAAGATCTCACCTCGTGGGGCATCAATGATCATGAGGAAGGTGAGGGATCAGCCCAGAACTACACGGCAGGACATGGTCAATGACCTGAAGAGATAGGTCCGCACGCAAGGTCCCCCTGCTCAAGCCAGCGCATGTCCAGGCCCGTCTGAAGTTTGCAAATGACCATCTGGATGATCCAGAGGAGGAATGGGAGAAGGTCATGTGGTCTAATGAGACAAAAATAGAGCTTTTTGGTCTAAACTCCACTCGCCGTGTTTGGAGGAAGAAGAAGGATGAGTACAACCCCAAGAACACCATCCCAACTGTGAAGCATGGAGGTGGAAACATCATTCTTTGGGGATGCTTTTCTGCAAAGGGGACAGGACGACTGCACCGTATTGAGGGGAGGATGGATGGGGCCATGTATCGCGAGATCTTGGCCAACAACCTCCTTCCCTCAGTAAGAGCATTGAAGATGGGTCGTGGCTGGGTCTTCCAGCATGACAACGACCCGACACACACAGCCAGGGCAACTAAGGGATGGCTCCGTAAGAAGCATCTCAAGGTCCTGGAGTGGCCTAGCCAGTCTCCAGACCTGAACCCAAAGTCTGTATTGGAGCTGAAAGTCTGTATTGTCCGCAAAATCGGCAGTGTATCAAATACTTGTTCTCCCCACTGTATATTGTTATATTATATTGTTATACAAATTATATTTTGTTTCAGTAATGTGTATGTATTTTTGAACAAAAAGAAACATAATAAATTATGAAAATCATTGTTTGCAGTGCAAGTGTCATTGATAACATTTACAAAAAAAAAAAAAAAAAAATATCTAGAAAAAAATCACAAATGTGAATTCTCAGACCACCTACCATAAAGAATAAAGATTTTATGCATATTCATCCAATAAGGGACTTCATTCTCTTCAGTGCTCCAATAACAATGACAGCTAATGAGCTGAATATTGCAAAGCAATTTTCTTTGGATTTATGTGGTGGAATAGCACGACTGGGACACTTGTTTTGTGCTTATGCTGTTTGCACCCTTTTAGTGCAGTGCGGGGTCCTGTCATTTTTGGCCTGTTCTGTGTTTTTTCAGCTGTGAATTGCTCTGTCTGTCATTAAACCTCAACGTGTGATGGAAAGGTCTCTCATCAGCATTAAAAGGACCGTGGATCAAATCAAAGTTTGTTCAAATAAACAGTTCATCCAAAAATGAAAATTCTGTCATCATTTACTTGCCCACGTGTCGTTTAAAACCTGCATGACCGTCTTTTTTCTTTGGAATACAAGAAAAGTTCTCTTGGCCCTTTTTATGCCTTTCCATCACATATTGCAGTTTAGTGACAGGCAACAATTCACATTTCATTTTTGGATGACCTATGCCTTTAAGCATTTAAAATGATGACTAAAAGGATGCATACCACATATTGGGCAGAACGGTGTTTGTATGGTGGGATCAAATTATCATAAACAGACATTTTTGCAGGGAAATTGGTATTTGTGATCTTTTGATGACAGGTGGGAAAATTGAAGCCGAATAAAACTGAGTGCTGAAAAGAAAATGACATTTAGAAAATTACATGTTCAATCAGAATTTCCCAGCACTAAAAAATGACTCAATTAAATGACATTTGATAAGTGTTGCATCAAAGATAATTTATGATGTAGATACATCCACTGTGAATAAAAACTTGTGAACTGTGCACACGCACCAAGCTGAATTCACTCTATAGGCTTTCCATAACATCGCCTTTACAACCTCACGATGCGTTAACAATCTTTTAAAAAATGCACTGTGTTTTAGGGTCAAAGGTCTGTAAAAATCAAAGCTTTTTCACTCAAGTAACATGCATAGCGTGAGACACAGATTTAACTAAAACGTTCAGAATTCCTACTATGCAATGCACCGTTCAAATGCACCGATGTCCTTTTAACATCCTAACAAGTGCGTCGTGTCAAGCTGTGTACTGACTTCGGCTCCTGTCAAGTGCCCTCCCCTCATCCACGCTGAACTCTTGTTCAACCAGGCCACCGAACAATAAACTGCAAGGTCCCCTTCTGTGTGCTGCAACCTATAGGGGACAGGAACTAATTAAGTGAATTTATTGTGTGATACCCCACTGTCTGCTGTGTTAAACGGCTCTGTGTTCGTCTGGGTGACTAGTCAGGATCAAAAGGATGGAATACTCCACACAACAATCTGAACAGATTTTAAAACGCATGGCATCATACGCCTGCCTATTTTGTAAATGGTTACAGAAAAAACTGCATTATAACTGTCACGATTTGGTCTCGTCTTGGTCACGTTTCATGTCTTTGTCATGTCTGTCATGTGATCCCCTGTTCAAAGTCATGTGATCCTGCCATGTGTTCCTTTGTCTGATGTGTCATGTTGTCATTGGTTCATTGTTTCATTGTTCACAGGTGTCCCTTGTCAGGTCATTAGTCTTGTGTATTTAAGCCCTCATGTTTGCCATGTGCTTGGTCAAGTATTCTGTAAGGGATCCACTGGAGGCAATCTTATTGAGAACCCAAGTGCAGTTTAATTAAACAAAACAAGATTAAACATAAAACAATGGCATGGCATGGCAAGAGACAAAACCGTGGACATAAATGCGAACATAGACTTACACAACAGTGGACTACAGGAAACAATACTTGACCAAACACATGGCAAACATGAAACATGACAAAGACATGAAGCGTGACCAAGACGAAACCAAATCGTGACAATAACCTAACGACTGACGATCACTACCAGATTTTCAAGTCTTTCAGAACACATGATAGATGAAAATAATGTGTTCTAAAATCAATTCAAAAAATAAATTATCCTCCAAATGGATGGAATCATAGTCTGAAGTGTATTCTGATTCACAAACAGATAGATAGATAGATAGATAGACAGACAGATTAGATCTTTTTTACATGAGCAAAATTAACAATAGGCTATATCTGATTTATATGCAAATTCATTTGAATTGAAAAATCAATATAACCCTCTGAATGACTAGTATTGTCCTAAATAATAATAATCCCTTAGCTTTTAAATCAGCTGTAATTTATATATTATGCTAAAATTCTATGGTGAAATTCTTCACATGAGTGCAGAATTATTTCTGTATTATTCTGACCGATTCATATCCGTACTCTCCAAACGACGGGATGTCAGGTCCCTCCACATTGTCTCCGATCACCATGGTTACTCCTCACATTTAAAAGCAGACTTTAGCCTTTAGTCATTGTACATGTAGGCTACTTTCCATGACATCATCAGCAAAGTCCAAATGTCTGCTAAACAAACCAAGTTAGCAAGCGGTGCTGTGGTTCACAGAAAAAGTAAACATCTTTAAACTCAAAATAACTGGATGCAATGAATCCACAGCCAAACGAAGATGAGGGACTCATGGCGTTTTAGTGTATATGCTTCAAACATATTATGGATACAAGTTGCTACTTCTGCCAGTTAAACGAATGGACCGACCAACAGCATCTCATAACGAATTAACCAAAAGGGCAACAAGGGCAACCGCAACCGCAATTCACTATCATATCCACTGCACAGCCAAGCAACCCTAATGAACTCACAGCAGAGATGGATCTAAGATACAGGCTAATAATCATATTTGCGCCTCTCACAACTAAACTGCTCTCAGCTCTCTTTATATTTTCCATGTATCAAAGCTGTCAGCACTTGCTGCGAGTTTTCTTCCACTTTCACAGCTTAACAAGACTTCCTTGCAGTGCCAGAGGGCCACAAACAGTTGCTCTGAGGAGAACCAGACGCAAAAAACAGATTGCATCGCTCATCAGCACAAGTAAAATCCACACTGCGAAAGAGAGAGTGAGAATGAGTGTGTAAATGAGAAAAAGTGAAAGACGATGAGAGGCAGCGCTGATGAAAGCCAGAGCTCAGAGCTTTAATGTGCTTTTCTCGTATTTAACGTTTCTGTAGAACATTTCAATTTTTGGTTTGTTTAAATTTCAGCCCAGAATAACAATGAAACTCCTGATTCAAAGTTTATGTGCCACATGGTTGCAATAAACAAATGATGGAAGATATACTTTATACAGGCACAACGTTTTCTAAATTCAAGTAAGAATTGTGGGATTTCTGCATCATTTACTTATCCTCATTTCACCCGCTGATCCATCTATCTATCTATCTATGGAACACAAGCACTTTCATGGAGATTTGTTGGGGATATAATTTTTTTTTCTTCAATTCTTCCTTTAAGTATGACACGAGAAGAGCCTCACCATTAAAATAAAAACCTTCCAAAATAATGTTTTTTGCAAGCAAGTTTTAACACTGTCATTCATTCATCTTTTTTGAATGAATTCTAAATCTTTCCATACTGTAGGGTCTCTCCCTGACCCAGCATGAGTGTGTGCTGCATGCTGACACACTTGTGCTGAACTTGATGAACTTCAGCTGAAGTCTCGATGGGGTTCTATTTTGGCAGCTGAGAGTTTGCCTGGCGGTTTCTGGCCGAGGAGAGGCACGCAGTCTCACTTCCCTCTTGAACAAACCGTGGCCTGAGCCTCACCTGGACACTTTAAAATGGGGAAGAAGGGGAAACAAGAAATGTTTGCACAAACCAAGTCTTTGTGTCTTAAAGAAATTGTCCATGCGCTTATGTAGAAATGCAGGTGTGCGTATGCGGTGCACTTTCAAAATAAATAGCCTATGCTACACATAGAAGTTAACTTGACTTGTGACAGAAATAGGTTGCAACTGAATTAAATAGTTTTTATACTCACTTTTTTCATACTACATGCCATAAAAAATGATGGTCACACTTTAGTTTAGGGTCCAATTCTCACTATTAACTAACTTTTAACTACGACTTTTGCCTCAATAAACTTGCCTCAATTACTGCTTATAAATAGTTTATAAAAGAAGATATTTTTAAGAATGTCTGTAACCAAACAGTTGATGGACCCCATTGACTTCCATAGTATTTTTTTTTCCCCACTATGGAAGTCAATGGGGTCCATCAACTGTTTGGTTACCGACATTCTTCAAAATATCTTCTTTTGTGTTCAACAGAACAGAGAAACCCATACAGGTTTAGAACAACATGAGGTTGAGTAAGTGATGACACAATTTTCATTTTTGAGTGAACTATCCCTTTAAGTTTGGGTATTGGGTAGGATTAAGGGATGTAGAATATGGTCATGCAGAATAAGGCATTAATATGTGCTTTACAAGTACTAACAAACAGCCAATGTCCTAGTAATATGCATTCTAATAAGCAACTAGTTAATAGTGAGAATTGGACCCTGAACTAAAGTGTTACCAAAACTATTTATATTTAAAATATTTTATTTTGTTATTTTTTGTTTTTAGATGTTTTACAAACCGACACTAAAAGTGGAAAACTGTGTCCTTTTGCATTTTTTTACTGCAAATTAAAGAATATATTGAATAAACAAATTCCAGTGGAATTCTCATAAAATGTCCATGTGACCACTTCGATGCATCTTCAAAGGACTAAAAGAGCTCAGTTTGGTTTCTCTGTCCAAAAAACAAATGAAGAAACCTGATTGTTGGCACAAAAAAAAACTTCAAATACAGTGGTGCTTTTAAATAGAAACTCTCTAAAGCAGAAGAACACACACATTGACAAGAAGATACTAAAATGTGTTCCGTGCTACAACAAACCCCTACAGCTTAGAAGAAGTTACAGAGATTCCTATCTGACAGCGGGAAAGTGAGGTCTTTGAGTTCATTGCTTGGTGTGTCCCACAAAATGAACTCATGTCCTAGAGTGTTCTAGTGTCCTAATGTGGCCTCTTTTCTTCTCTTTCTTCCAAATCCCTGTCTGCAGATCCATCAGAAGAAACATATGGGGAGCATATGTGTCTAGTCACATTCTTCAGCAGACCTGACCCACCACAGACTTAGGCGGCTACAACTGACCTGTCCCAACAAGAGGGGACAACGTGCTCCCCTTTCACTTAACCAGAGTTTATCAGCTAATGACTCAACTGAACTCAGAAAAGAGCCCCTATGTCTCCTATTTTACCCTCTCCAACATTATTTCAACCAGAATAATTAATATGAAAGAGTGTTCTATATGTTTATAAAGAGTTTTTTAAAGATGTATTGTTGAAGAGTTAGTTCACCCAAAAATGAAAATTCTGCCATTGTTTACTCACCCTTCAGCTTGTACGACTTCTTTCCTTAAAACTCAAACGGAGGATTTTTTTTATGTGACAATAACAATGAATGCATTGGATATTTGAATGACCTACTGGATATTTCGCGCATCAAAAATTGGGTTCAAATGACGCAGCCTACTTCTTTTAAGCTTATTCTAAGTTTTCTGAAGCCATTTTTTTGTGACGACAATTCTGATATTGGCATGTCTTTGTCACTGACTATCTTCCGCTTGTTTGACTGACTCGAGAACCGGATCAAATGATTTGTGAACAAATCGTTCAGTTTGTCAACTGTCAACCGATTCACCGAAGTTCCGACTCAAAATAACGATTGTCACGAATATCATCCTAGTATGTATTATTAACATATCAACCTGTCTGCTATTGTACGCTAAAAAAAAAATGCCAGGACAGGATTAAAGAGAAGGCTATTATTTTACAATAAATTCCTGTAGTAATAAATGAACTATGACATTAATGGATGCTGGTTCATTTTCTTACAAATTATTGTGACTCAACAGCAGAATGATGCTAACATCAGATTCATACTAGGCTTTACTGTGAATTCAAATGATAAAGTTGTCTTTAACCTGTTGTTTACCACTGTAATTGTTGTAATGGTGATTGCTGTTCCATTTGCTCGGAATCTTGGAACTTTTATATAATCTAGCAAAGTCAGAAGGTGACAAAGGCAAACATTTGTCAAAAGATGATAAGATGGAATATAAAATAAGATAATTGGCTGATTTTAAGTTAGTCAAACTATTCTTAGCATGGATATGAATATATTTTACATTAGCATTATTTAAGCATGAAGACTTACCAATAACTTATTTCAAATACATAACTATTTGTAGATGGATCTTTCACAATAGCAACTACTGCGCTATAAATATCGAAACATATCAACTATAGGCTACATATCGAACAAAATATACCAACAACACAAACGGCTAAAAGTGAGCTAAAAATAATTTCAGTAGCACAGATAAATCCAACAAGTATCAAAAAAACTCTACAGCATAATCTATTCATGGTGCATTGCATGCTGGATACCTTCATAATACATATGCACTGTAGAAATACAGTATGATGTTATTTGTTAACAGTCATTTTTGTTTTACAATACTGTAAACTGACAGTAAAACCAAACCTTTTTACAGTACAATTGTAAAAACTTGACAAAAATTGCCAGTAAGTGTACCTAAATTGTTGGTTAAGTTGGTTAAAGTGTACCTAAAACTTTACTATGCCTTGAAAGCACTGATACTGTTAACATACATCTAGATTTACAGATGCAGATTAGCCATTAGCCCATTCCTGTGAGGACACTGTTACGTGAATTAATATCAGACACACTCAAACTCATACTAAACACAGTAATACACAATACACAAACAACAAAAAACAGATTCTTAATGATTTTTTTCATATAGTCATACCTTTATATACAATTATGGCTTCATATAACAGCTGCAATTTTCCTTTTGTTAACTGAAAATCAATTCTTCATCGCTGTTTAATTACATTACAACATGATCAGGCACTTCCTCCATGTAGAACTAGTCTAAAAAAAGCATGGTTCTGACAAGGACTGTACGATGAGTGTACTGTATATTTCTAATGTACAACCGGCTACAGTGGGAACACATCTCCCCATCTCAATTAGGTCACGTCAGACAACAACATTAGAATCAGCAAATACAAAAAAACTTCACTAACACATTTGAGACAAATTCATAATAAGAAATTAGAGTCAAAACAAATGACATGTGTGATTATTAAATAAGACAAAGTCAAAGCTATTTACATGTCAAAAGATTAAAAAAAACTCACTGTCAGTGATACTTAAAAACATATACAGGTATGATCAGATAACAAAGACACAAACAAACAAAAGCATACTTTTAATACTTAAAGTAAATTAAAATTGCTATAAAATGCAGATAGTCGTTTTATATCTGTTAAAAATATATATGTTTAAAATATTCTTTATAATTTACAAACCTTCATGGTACACCTCACTGTTTGGATAGAAAATCTCTCACATGTTGAAAATCTCAAAGCATTAAATATTTTGTAGATGTACAGTTACATCGAATGTGTGTGTATGTATGACACAAGAACACAGAGAAAAGTCTTAAATTACATTAAATTATCATAGAATTTCTGTCAAATACATAACTTGAGAAACATTTAAGGGAGCCTGACACCCCCCAGACAGACACACAATTTGTCTAAATTAAATGTGACCTCCGGTAACCTTCACTGAGGATTCTAGAATCTTAGCATAGCTCATTTTAGATTTGTTCAATTTTGCCATTATGATGAACAAGTCAATGATAAATATACAAATAAATATCCAAGATGATAAAAAAAAAAAAGATCTTGTGCCAAGAAATGTCAATTTCAATGTTCCATTCCAAAGTTCAAGGATTCGTTTACTCTAAATATATCCAAAAATAAGAAACTTAATTATTATAAGAAAAATGTTTTAAAAAATAAGTAAAAAATTATTAATTTATTTTTGAATCATGAATATCATGAAGTTTTCTTGGGGTTATACTTTAGTTTCCATGTCATAAAAAAAAAAATCAATGGCCTTTTAAGACTTTTTGCGATCATCTCAGGATGATTATGCCATTTTTTTTAAATATGATTTTAAATTCAGAAATTGATGAAAAATGATCACATACCTGTCCTAAAAGCCAGTTTGTAAGAGGGGAAGGCACAAAGTACAAATTATTTTATACAATGAAAGAATTCATCCAGCAGTTTGAGAAAAACTATATTATATAAACAGCAACCAAGGCCACAATAAAGAATAGTTTTTTTGACATTTAAAGACTGGGAGGGGTCTTCGAAGAGCATTCAAATTGACCAGTAAGAAGCTTAAAAGTGTACAAATATAAACATTTCATTTACCATCCCAATGGTACAACAAAAATATACATCTCTGTACAAAATGCATTTATTCAGCACCCTGAAATGACAATGATAACTGTAATGTGCACTATACCAGACATTACACAGCACTCCAGTTGACATGACAAACTTCTGTCCTGAATTCATTTTAGTGACCTGCATTGCCAAACTGAGACAAAAATATACAAAAAAGCTAAATCTGTGAGTGTTTGATGTGACCATTTATGATTAGCCAGCTTCAGTATTTACACTCTGACTAACCAAAAGCAAAAAAAAAAAAAGCAGGTTATGATGATTCTCGACAATCATGGAGTCTACTGAAAAAATGTACTGTAAATCAGTAAATAGTGACCATTCACTGGCCTCTGCTGATAGGCTGCAGAAGTTCTGGCTGAGGTAAACGGTTCATGAGGTGTATGCACACACTTCAGAGAGAGAATATGGTAATAGTGACTAAAATTACACGTCAGTCATTTTTTTCTCTTTTATGAGATATATAAAGTTGCAATTCTGAGAAATAAATGCAGAATTTTGGAGAAATTAAATCAGAATTGTGACATATACAATCACAGCTAAGAGAAATGAGGTCGCATTTGTGAGAAATAAAGTCACAATAGCAAGACAGTCGCAATTACCAGAAATAAAATTGTACTAAGATGGTGATTCCAAAGGTTTATGCTTAAAAAAAAAAACTGTTTTTAATTGCTACTTTCATATTATTTTTACCTGTAATTATTTTATTTTACACTTTCAATTATTGAGTCATTGCAGATGGAAAGGAAAAAAAGTTCTAAATCTCTCTTGTACGTGTAGCCTTTTGGCATGACCGACAGCATTCAGTCTGCTTTAGTCAACAGTCAATTGACCTGCTATATGTCTATGACATATTTACACATATATTCACACAGATTTGCTATGATTAATTCATATTATAACTCAAAAACAGCTAATGTGTACATGTTTATCCAGATACCCAGCTATGCGTGTTGGTCTTGACCCCGTGCGGGAAATTCTGTTGACACATGGGGTCGAAGTTGAAGTCCAGAGCATCGCCGTCCATGAGCGTGTCATGAAGGACGGTTTCTACGTCACACTCCAGCTGTTCGATCGACATGTCGTCCAAGTCACTGGGTAGCCGCTCTGGGTGGCTGTGATGGTGGTGATGAACCGGTCCGTGCCTGTGAAAACCGTTGCCATTGGTGTAACTCGGCATCCCGGCCTCACCTCCGCCTCTTCCCAGTTGAACGTGATGATGAGGCAGGTGTGGTTGAGGCTTCATGTTACCGAGGCGAAGAGGATGACCGTGGGGCAACAGGGCACAGCCGTTCATGCCCATTGTTGGCGAGGGCAACTGATGAAGCGATCGTGGGTGTGCATGCAGGTGAGGATGTGCAATCATTTTGCCCCCCTGTCCCATTTGTCCCTGACTAGCATAGCTGGGTAGCACCCGTCGTCCTTCACTAGAAACCACTGACTCTAAAGACTGCATCAGGTTCTCTCTCGGATCGGCTTCTACTGTCAGCAGCTCTTTCAGCATCCCTGCAGCACAGGTGTACTGACTTACAAAGGGTCCGTAGCCTCCTGGTTTACTGTCTGATAAAGTCGGTATGGCGATGGGACTCAGTCCGCCAACCCCAACCTGTCCGTACAGGCACTTGCGGTAGTCCTGCTGGACCTGGGGCTGAGGACCCATATTGGGGGAGTTGTAGGACGGGTACCCAGGGCTTCCCTGCATCATGGGCGAGGACAGCGCAGTCTGGGGATCTTGGCTGCCCTGGGTGTTGTTTTTGGGTGAGATGAGGTTGAGGTTGTCTAAGAGATCGTTCATCATCACGTTGTCAGAACCGTGGTGACCCGCTACTTCGGACAGGCTGGGGAGAGGGCCACCCAATTTGGTCCCTGGGTACCCGATGTGGACCTCGCCGGGCTCGTCCTCCTCAGGTAGGAAGGTAGGCGAGCGACGGCCGCTGAGCGTGCTGGCATCAGAGCTTGCGCGAGTACGAAAGGTGGTCCAGGGTTCAAAGTCGTCATTGCTGTGGGAGTTGGGGCTGCCGAGCCATTTTGGGTACTGAGAACCAGGACTGTTAGAGCCACCATCCAGACCACCCTGCAATGACATCTACAGACGCAAAACAAGAAACCATGAAAACCAACTGTATCACATTACTGCACAGATATATATTACTAAAAAGTCACTCTTTCGCCGTGTCTACACTGGAAGTGGCACAACTATTTATCATCTCAAAGTGTTCACCAACACAAGATTTGAGTTTGAGGCCACACATTATTTTAAACTGAACTTGATTAGATACAATTGAGTTTAAAATGTTTGGGAATAGTAATATAGTAAAGCATCTAATAAAGGCATGTACCACAATTAGGGATGGGACGATTACCGGTTTCACTATAAACCACGATAAAATTTACTGACGGTTAGTAATATCGTTTAAAATTTAATTATCATTAAAACCGTGTTTGATTATCGCGATTTTTAGATCCTGTCCAGCCAGCAACAGTCTGACGCAGGCTCAGCGCGCAATGTTGTTGTTTTTTTATTCAAGAAGGAATAGCGGAAGGCAGTGACAGCGCTCGGGAGATTTTTCAGCCTTTTAAGAGAACCAATTCTGAGGTGTGGTCATATTTTGGCTTTAACAAAAGTCCTGAGGCAAACTTAATCGAGGATGGAAAACAATCGTTCAGACAAGATGATCACAACAATATTATCAAACTCTGTAAACAATAAATCAACTCTGCTTTAATTTTCAATACAATTAAAAATGGAGACGCAAGACGGCAAGTTATTTGAATGAAACGAGAGAGCGCGTGTTGACTTTTATAGATGTTTTCTCTCAGTTATAAGCACACTCTTCACATACATGTCGAAGAACGAATGTTAAAAGGGAAAAGAAAACACTCTAAAACACGCTACAAATCAAAGTGGAAGTAAACACATTATAATAAAACAACGGTCAGCAGTAGAACGGTCATCTTCTTCCTCTTAGCGCGAGCAATCTCACTCTCACTGTGCGTGCGCGCTCACATAAAAACAGCATGCATACAATAACGTATGCCATAGAAGAAGTTATCTTAAAGGCACATCAACATTCATGTCATGAACACTACTTGAACACTACGTCAATAGTTAGAAGTTATCTACTAGGTGGCCATTAAAATGGATGTGCGCGGTGTTATAATGCGTTGCTATTGACGACCGTCATTATAAGGAAGGAAATGGCACAGAATAGAATCTTGCTTTAAAAAGAGCATAGAGCTGCTTGTTTTATTTGTTGTTTGTTGATTTTCAAATATAAAACTTGTTGAAATGCTTTCAGTGTGATCATCATCTCTTTTTGAACACTTTCATCTCGTTTTAACAAAACCGTGATAATATTGATAATCGCGATAATTTTGGTCACTATAATCGTGATATTAAATTTTCATACCGTCCCATCCCTAACCACAATGGACATTTCCAGAGTTGACCGTTTCATTGATTAAAATGTGAACAATTCAGTTTTAAGGCATTGCAAAGTGACAAAGTGACAAAATCAAGAGTTTAAAAGAGTTAAAATCAAAGACAAGACTTTTTTATTTGAGATTATAAACTGTACAAACATCTGAATAACTGAATAAATAACTGATTACAGAAATGTCATGTTTAGTTATGCATGCAATAGTTTAAACCAGCACATTCATATTTCAGCACACAGAGAATCTGCAGTAAGCAGAGATTGTTTTCTCCTCAACTGACCTTTTTCTTGGCAGCTCGTCCACGGCTCTTGGTGAACTTGCTGTTGTTGTCCATGGAAGTGGCCCTCCGGCGTGGAGACTTGCCACTCTTTCCCCCCTCAGGGTTCAGCATCCACCATGAGCTCTTCCCTGTTCCTTCATTCTGGACGCGCACAAAACGACTGTGCAAGGACAGATTGTGTCTGATTGAGTTCTGTCAGGGGGAGAGAGAGAGAGAAAGAGAGAAAGAGATGAGAACATGAAAATCTTGAGTGTAGATGTCTGCCTGAAAACCAATCAAAATAAGTGGAAATGACCTGCAATCAACCAATGTCATTAAATTTTGCTAAGACACAATGAAACGCATTAAACCAGTCAAATTTTCCAAATAAAAGAAGTGACTTTTGATTGACAAAAGCCAATATTTTGACAGACAAGTTGCTGTGAGAGTGTTTGTATGTGTTTTTGTCAAAGGTTAAAGGTTTAATGCATTGATAAAACTTGAAGATATTTCAACCTTATTATCGGTTACCAATTCACATGCACCCAATCACAGATATAATTTTGAATGAAAGACCAAAAGGATAAACCAAGCAGATTTATTTTTACAGCCATCTTTGATCATATTTACCAGGGGTGCCAATAATTTTGACCACAACTGTAGGTACAAACATTCTTTTCAGAGCCTTGCGATAAAGTAGAGGAATTGCCATTTAGCTGGCAGAGGACATTTTGTATTAGTCATGTCCTTTTTGGAGACAAACACTGAACTCTATGTATACACACTATCCTGCGCTAATGATATTTTGTCTTCGGTTTTTCCATTCACACCCTGACTAGACCTACACCTACTAAGAGACAGGAAGAGAGACTACCATAGTACTATTTAAAAGCTTAACTCTTATCATTGATACCTTTGAAAGGAAGGGCAATCTTTCAGGCCTGAACTGCTCGATGAGTAGAGATGAACAGGAAAAGAGTTAGCAAGACAGATCTTCAGGTTTTGAGGATGCAGGGTGGGGTATGACAAACTCAATTTTGTAACTGCAATTGATAACATGTTTTGTGTGGTACTTTGATGATCCCATGCCATCATAATAATTAAAGTTTCAAAATGAACAGTTTGATTCAAATTGATCATGTTTTGTAATTAATAAATGATGGGAAAAAATAACTCTGATAATTTGTAGTTCCGGCCTAATAAGGCTTATGGAAAAAAACTTGCACCTATGCATACAAACATATACCTATGCATACAATTATCTGCAGTTTCCAGCTGACGTGAACGCTAGAGGCAGTAAAATACTAACAACTTTTCAAATTATGATTACAGAGGAAGATAAAAAAAATTATAAAAAATTTGCACGGTTCCTTGCACAAAACTTTGTAAACTCAAAATACTTTTACCATAGTGTAAGATTCATAAACTAATACATTTTGACACTTGCATCACATAACCAACTCTGTTTGTGTGGCTTTTCTGATGTTGTAAACTTGCTTGGTAGCTCACCTGGTACAGCACTGCACTTGCGATGTGGAGCTAAAATGGTATGGTTGATTCAGCAAATGTTTTTTTCTCTCACATTTGCTTTTGTTAAGGCTTTTGGTTTAGGGTGGGGATTGGAGTTAGTGGTATGTTATTTTTTACCACAATAGAGCATTAATCCTATTAGCAGCGCTGATCGGACAATTCATTTCTGAACTGCCGTCATAGGGTGTGTTCACACTTGTAGTCCGGTTCGCTTGGTTCGGACCAAAAGAACAAAAAACATTTAGTTCTGGTCCGCTTAGCGTTCAGATTGGCATTTTTATCACCGAAATTAAAGGAATATGTTCACAACCTGATTGGTCAGCTTTTATGACGCATTGCGATGGAACTTACCAAACATCCAAAACAATACTGTGTGCTGGGATAAACACACTTGTTGTATGTGCGTAGCCTACATATGATAGTATTTTGACCAGCTGAGAACTCGTGAAGAGCATATAAAATGTGTAAAGGAGTCAAAACAGCATCAGGAATCACTCCATCACACACACAAATGAAGATCTGCTGCGAGAAGACGCGGTTCTGAAGCCTGTACCGCTGGGCAACATCACGACTATGACGAGAAAAAACAGGTATGCATAAGCATTCTGTCCTTTTTAGGGTCTCATCTCCCTGTTCTTGTTTACTTAACATGTCTTTGGTCCATTTTACGTTCATATTTCAGTTGAACCGCACCAGAGTTCGTTTGGAAGCGGAACGAAACCCATCTTTTCAGGGGTCTTGGTTCGCTTGTTTGGTGCGCACCAGGTTTCGGGTGGCAGCGTTCACACTTATTCAAATGAACCGCACTAACAGAGCGATCACACCAGGGGTCGTTTTAATCGAAGCAAACATGGCAAGTGTGAAGTCTGAGAATACCCATACCGTCCAACATAATATCATTTAGCAGAAATGTCGCCACAGGCACATTTTTCCAATAATCATGAGCTGAATAAATATAAAAAATTAATATAATGATAAATGGCTATAATTACTCAATTTATCCTCCGAAATAGAAAAAAACAAGTACACTTAACAGAGGTATCTGCGTCTTGGTACTTGGTCTCGGATCTAAAAGTAAATACGTGCTATCATCCATCATAATCCAACATTATAATCCTTTTTCAAAAAAAATTAAATAAATACAAGGCCTGCCTAAGTATAATTCAAGTAATGTCCACAAGAGAAAACAAAACAGAAGGGAAATAAGAACACCTAAGCAGGTAATTGTAACTGCTACCTCTATCTTAAATACAGACTACACGGCTCTACATGTAAAAACACTTAGGATCTTTCAAAGGGAAAGAGTTTCTGGCTATATTCTTATTGATTATGTGTCTCTAAAACATTCAAATGGACTATGTTTTTGTGGAAAGATCAATACTTAACAGTTGAAGCAGTCTGACTGTACTGGTCCATGCGAAGTAGATTGTTATTATACCTGATGTATTAGTACATTTTAAGTAAAATATTTCATTGAAGAATGTCCTACAGGAAGTGACCAAATCAAGTGGCACTTTACTGGCGGGATCAACAGTCCCGTTTCCTGTGTAGCAGGAAGTAGATTGGTAGGAAGAGGGAAAGCAGAGGCTCAAGCCACAGAGGGAGGTCAGCAGGAGGTCACCTCCAACCTTTGATCCTGAAGGTCACGACCTTAGAGGTCAAGTTAAGGGAAACACAGCTTCCACATCACAGAATCTGAGAAGAGAGTGGACAGCACGGATTTGAACAGAGTGAATGCAAAACACTTCTGTCTGGGTCTTGAACACTCAAGTAATTACTAGAGGTCAACTGACCCGTTCAACTGGCCCTGCTAGGAAGAGGGGGAGAAAAAAAAAAAAGAGTTGCAGAAAGGATGCTGAGTGAGAGGAAAAGGAAGAGCTGGAGGAATAGAGATAAAATGAGAAAGAGAGGTACCAGTATGGAAAGTAAAGGGGTTGAGACAGAGGCAGGGAGTAGGGATTGAGTCAGGAGGAGTGTGTTGAGGTAGAGGCGGGGCAGCGGGAATGTTTTCCTGCTGAGAGGGATGGGGTCGATGAGTTCGCTGTGTGTGTGTCTGTGCCTGTGCCTGTGTGTAGAGGAGGACAGGCTCTCCAGTAGTGAAGACAGACCCTTGCATACAGACACAGTGAGAGTAATAACGTATGGGGCTGTCTGGCGTCTGTCTACACTGTAACAGAACCCCCACAGCACAGCCTCGCTCCACCCGGAGACTGAGAGAGAGTGAGGGAGAGAAAGACAGACACACTCACAAGAAAAATAGGGATGTATGGATATTAAAATTTAGTTTGATACTGTTGCTGATAATTATGTACATAATTATGTCTATTAAAATGAATTAAAATGAAATTAAAATACTTTTTACTTAAATAAATAAAAATAAAACACTACAAATTAAAATAAATGTTAAATGCTATTTTAACATTCAAACACTATAATGTACATGAAATAGGAATATTCCTTTTGAGATTTGTTAAGATTACATTAAACAGTGTTATTGAATTATTAGTGATTTTAAGGTGCTTTTAAGAACTTTAAATTGGCACCGATAGCCTCGTGGACAGCGCCCCGACATATAGAGCCTTCATGCTTCGGGCAACCCTAGTTCGAGTCCCGGCTCGCGGACCTTTCCCAATCCCTCCCCCCTTAATTTGAACAAAATTCAACAATTAAAAAAAAATTATAAGGCGATAGAGAAATATGCATGTTTTACAAATTTAAAACAAGCTGTTCTTAACCATAAAAACATTTTTTCTCTAAACACATTTTTATTTATTTCCCCCCCTTTTTTTTTGGTTTTCCAGATTACCAAGTTTGATGTACTCAAATAATGTAAACTCTTGAACTCTATACTCGATACACGAAAGAAAGAAAGAAAGAAAGAAAGAAAGAAAGAAAGAAAGAAAGAAAGAAAGAAAGAAAGAAAGAATTTTGTGCATGTCCCAGTGTACTCATGCATAAATTCATCAAGTAATTTTAGCAGATCACATTCAGAGCACATGTGCACACACTTAGCACATGCACACCAGGCCCGGTGGCAGGATGTGAGTCACTACAGGAATGCGACGAGGAAGGTGTCACAGTTTTCTAATCAAACTAGAAATCACTTGTTCAAAAAGAACAAAATGACGCTGATGCCCAAACAGTAACGGGTTCAGCTATGATTGTTTATTTGCTCAATACCCTTACAATAGATTCAAGCCTGCAGTTAGTCTTTGACTACTGATCTGAGGTCAGCTTTATAATGGACAGTACAGGAAATTAGTAATAGCCAGATCTGCATGATATCTGCTCCCCCAGAAATCAGAAAAAAGCCCTTTAGATTTCGACAAACATTCAAAAACAGACACATTAATGCGTCAATTCAGCTGTGTCAAGGATGTGAATCCTAGATGTTGTTAAAATGCACACAAAAATGACATTTGAGAGCTAAGGCGAATTATCAAAAATGTATTTCATTTAATTTTGTTCCCCACACAGAGATACTGTATAGCTTCAAATATTAGAAAAATAGCGAACAAGTCATATGGTTATTGAATGAAATTAAGAATGTTGGAATAATGAAAGAATTGTAACTTAGGGTGAATTAAACCTTTTTCAATAGATTTATCAAATTTCCCCTCCACAGTCCGTGTGAAAAAAAAAATAGCAGTTTCTGTGGTGCCTACCTCTGGTCACATGTGACTTCTTTATGTGGTGTGGGGCCTTCACCTCTCTCTACCCCTCTTATCACAGGTACGCAAGCTATCTGAAGGCTACACATTGACCTTTGGACTCAGATCTGGGATAGCCCCAACTAATCTGAGACCGTAAAGAAAAGTGTGCATTAAAATCCCCTTTAGTTAAGATTTGAGTCAATTGACGTGCGAGATGAAAAAACATGGACCAATGCACCAATTTCTACACAGATGGGTGGGAAGTGTGCTCAGGTTTGTGCAAACTGAAACTCATCTATTTAAGGCCGTTACAGGTTTGTCAGGCAGAATAAATTCCACAATGAATGAATGAAATCAATAATCGAAGCATCGCCATGAAATGCAGCCATCAGCAGGAAAAATTTGCATTGGCAAATGCCACTCCAATTATATTGTGTTAAAGTTATTTCTTATTAAAAAAATTTAATATATATATTATACACACTAAACATTTAATATATTTTAATCTATAAATATTTATGTTTTTAAAATCAAATTAATGAAATTAAGAATTGCAACACATTAATTAAATATAATTAAGATGAAAAATAATTATAATTAAATCGATAATTATTATTTATTTATTAATAAAAATATAAATTGAGTTTAAATGTTAATCAAACCATCATCAGGGGAAAAAAATGCATCTGTCAAATTACATTGTTATAGCTATTTAATTTAATTTTTAATTAAACTCTAAAATGACATATGCAACAAAATATGAATAATTATTATTAATATTTAATAAATGAATTGTTTTTTATTTATTTATTAAATGATAAAAAATAAAAAAATCCAGGACATAAAATCTGAATTCAATCCAGTTTTTTTTCTAACCATCATCACATAAAAATAAATAAATAAATAAATATTAAACGGTTTTCTGGCACATTCAGTAAATGTCATTTCAAAGAGAGGGATTTTTTTGCAGGTCAGTATATGACAAATTGGTAAACAGAAGCAAATTTGCTTGTAGTAGCAGGTGCAGTAGCAAATAAGTGTGTGTCATACTGTAATGTGTGTGTGTGTGCGTGCACATGTGTGAAAAACACATTTGTATTCTATAACTCAGAGCTATTTCTGCAGTGATGATAGGTGTCAATAAGCCGTGCTTAAGTGGTCACTGTGTTTAAGTGTGTGTGTCTGTGTGTGCACGTGTGTGCGTCAGATCTCCTGAGGGATTTATAAACAAGTCCGAGGTACCCCATCTGCATCCTGTCTGACACCCCAGACAGCACACACACCGACTGCCACTCAGTAACAAGCAGGCATTATTAATCAGCCATCACCTTCACAACATAACCAAACCAACTCGCTCTCACGTGTTCAAAGAGAACAAAGATTTCAAACGGATCACTTCATTAGAAACCAATTAAGTAATTAATTAAGTAAAACTAATTAATTTCTGCCTTGGAGAAAAAAAAATGAAACGGGTAATTGTAAAATAATAAAGAAAATCAAATTGAGGAATATAAAGTCAACCTGCTCACAATTACGAGATGTAAAGTCGCAACTGTGAGATGCAAAGTCACATTGTGAGATATTAAGTCATAATTATGAAAGTCGCAACTGAGATTTTCACAATTTATGAGATAAATGCGCCAGCACAAACCCCCTTTTGGTGTTAAAAACTACTGTCAGGATTTACTAAAGACACGCAGTGAAAAATTAGCACTGAAAAGGTGTGGGCACAGTTATTTTTGCAGATGACCTTCTGCATTTGTTGGAGTTTCCCTTTAAGACACAAAATTTAAGGGAGGAGATTATTTAAATGAATCACGCAAGGTGATTTACTAAGGTTTGTGCTAGTCAATTTAGAGGTATTTGCTCCATTATTTACCGCCCAAAATAAGCATGTCTTAAAACAGATGCTTATTTGCGCTGCTTTTGGTAGATTGCGTTGGTCATTATGGAAATGATCCGGCTGCATCTGTGTTCTTTAATTTGCAGTACTAAAGAACACAGTCAGTAGATCACACGCAGGGGTGCGTTTCCCAAAAGCATTGTTGGCCAACTATGATCGCAATTTCCATTGAACTCTATTGGTAACGACAGAACTTGCGACCATAGTTGGCTTTGGGAAACGCACCCCAGAACTTTCCACTCCCATCTGTGCTCTCATGTTAATTTGCCACGTTTAGTAAATCAGGCCCAAAGTCACAACTGTGAGATTTTAAGTCACATTGCGAGACATTAGCTGTGTCCCAATTCAGAGGCTACACCCTCGAAGGCAGTGAAGTTCGGACTAGCCTACGGAGGATTGCTACCGTTGATGAGCGGCAGTAACGTTTGTACTGGACTTTTCTGAAAGTTATATTCAACTGTCTGAAAACAAAAACAGGGTTCACAACATGTCTAAATACGTTCACCATGGTCCATTTCTGTGCATAATAAAGAGTACAAACTATTTACTATTTATCTATTTACTATTATCTTATTAATATGTAATTCAACCTTTTAACCACTTTTTATATATATATACACTGTACATGCAGCCTCTGAATTGCAGCTATTAAGTCACTGTGAGCTATAAAGTTGCAACTGTGAGATATTAAATAACACTGTGAGACTTAAAAGTCATAATTAAGAAATATAATGCCCCCATTGTAAGAGATAAAGTTGCCAGTGTGAGATCTAAAGATTTTCTTGATTTTGAGATATAGATATGGACAGTTTTTCATCAGTATTTGGGTCTGAAGAGACATAATACTCGCTCACAATAAGTTATGCACTTGCTTTGTTATGTTAATAACGGGAAAGCTCTAGCTCGGGCAATGCACTTGAAGTGTAGACGTGGTGTAAAATGCTCTACTGAGAACACATTCAAACAGTGGCGCCAGTGGATTGGACAACTCCTGCACAGCTGTTTGACTGCAGCCAGTCAGGCATGACATCTTGACAACGAACGCCAGTCCAAGTAAACAAGCAGCGCTTCCAAAGACCAGGTGCGATCTGACAGACGAGTGCCTGGTGTTCACAAACAAACATAATACTACACCTCCCTCCTTGCCATATGCACACAAAGCAGTAAACGAACAGTTTGAAAGGAATGGCATTTTCCTTTTTCAATTGAGAAAGGAAATTATTTGAGGGAATAGATGAGGTGGGATCAGCACAAGATGAAGCCTGGACTCAAACCTGCAGGTTCCACGTGTGCACCAAGGCTCATTATGTCTGGTATCTAGGCATTAGTCAAAAACAAATCTAGATAAAATAGTCATCCGACAACTAATTCGGCCAACTAGTTTATCTAGATTTTTTACCCCTGAAATGACTAAAGTGCTTTTCCCAAGTTCTGATCTGGACAAGAGTGTCAGTGGGCGAGATTTCAGTGGGAGGAAATAAACACAAGTGGAATGCACAAGTTCAACAGAGAATGGAGAGAGGTCCTCAGAGATAAGCCCTGACAAGAGACTTCAATGGGCTAACCACTTCCTCCTGCGCACATCCGCTTTATCTCTCTCTCTCCTTCATTGTAAATATTTAGCACTAGTGTGAAAAAGAAGAGAATAAATACATTTGCGTGTCAGTGAACCTGTTATGAATGAAAAACTCAAGGTTGGTTCTTTTACTCTCCTATTTACGCAAATACACACAGACATAAGTTTACTGTACATGCATGCAGCATTGCTCTCAGAGTTTGTAGAATAGGAATAAAATTATCTCGTTGAACTTTTCATTTACTTTTTCATAAATCTTTTTGGTATTAAACTATGACGTGTAACATGCCTTGTATGGTTTATTCTACAGACATAATTGATGCCTCAAATCATGCAGCTTTTTGAGGGGCGGTGACTTACATTGAAGGAGGGACCTTGGAGGTGATCTCTTTGATTTGGACCTAGCAACCACCCAGAACACCCTAGCAACCGTACAGTACTACTAAAAACCAACTGAAGCAACCACATGCTTTAGGCAACAACCCACCATACCTTAGGTGGTGTTTTGCACGGGTGAATACCACTAAAATTTTCTTCAAAAACAAGCAAAAATCTAGTTACATTGTGTTTTAGTTTTAGTAAAGTTTAAATTATACACAAAAATATATATATCTATATATTTAATATGTAACTATTTATATTTTTTAAATGATTGATATCTAATGAAAAACTACAAAAGATTGATTATAATTAAGAATATAAAATACTAATTATAATTAATTAATTAATTAAACTATACACATAAACTGAATCCAATATCAGACCGCAAACAGATTTCAGACCTTTCACAGAGTGATGTTTAGATATTTTCTCAATACTACAGAAAAACAGTAGCACTGTAATCTAGAGTATATTCTCACTGGAGTAACAAAAGCACCTGCACTTCTAAAGAAATCTTCAGCTACATTAAACACGCAGGGCTGCACTTTACCTTCATTTCATGTGGTTGCAGAGAGAAGGGACAGGAAAAGATGAGATGATGAACTCAATGAGATACATGTGAACACACACATACACGTGGTTCCTTTGCGTGCTGAGAACTGTAATCTGCCTGATACTATAAAGAATAGCACAATACTGCTCATGCTTAACGTTAGGGATAAACACATAAACTGCAAAGAGCCCTAATCTTGCTTGTTCAAAGTCTGTTTTCTTTTCTTTCTTTTTTGGTTAGTAGTCAAAAAACATATGCAAAAGTGAGTGTAAATGTTTGTATTAGTATGCATACTGGCAACTGAGTTATTTTGAGTTAGTGAAACAGAGATGGAGAGGGAGAAGGGGACAAAGAGAAAAACTTGAAGTCCCACATGTGCAGTTAGAGAGAGGGCCCGTCACCCTCCTTGGCCCATCCGTTCAGGAAAAGCTGCGTGAAGCTGATAGGAGCCCTGTCTGCCCTCTCGCTCTGCCAGACCACAGGGCTCCGCACGGGCACAGACCAGACCCAAATAGGGGCCGCGACCTTTGGGGAGTAAAATGCCCTTATAAATGATACAAAGACCTGCTCTACGATGGACCAATGAGACTCAGCGCCAAACAGGAAGTTACCTTTGATAAGAGGAACCGCTTTTGTGTTATCTGACGTGTGAAGAGAGTCCCTGATTGCAGTGTTTATCAATCAGTCACTGTAATGAGTAAATTATGTTTTTGCAGCTCTAAGCAACAATTCTAAGTCGTCTGATTGTGAAAAATGACTGATTAACTGTAGTTTCAAATAAAACTAAGACGTTTAGCACTTTGAACCCTTTAATCTTGGCCAAATAAACTTTTTATTACTAAGAGGTTCTTTTACATACTTGTTGGAGTTATCTTTTATGACAGTATCAGATTTGTCTTGGATATTTCTCCTAAAATATTTGTGATTAATGAATGTCTTTGAAAGAAGTCTCTGAAGCTTATATGACTTTTATTTATTTACGTGATGGGAAAGCTGAATTTTCAACATAATTACTCCAGTCTTCAGTGCCACATGATCTTTTATTAATGATGATTTGCGGCTTAAAAAAACATTTTGTATTATCAATGTTGAAAACAGTTGTGCTGCTTAATATTTTGATTGCAACCATGAGACTTTTTTTTTTTTTTAGGATCATTTGATGAACAAAAAGTTAAAAAGTATAGCCTAGTTCTGGCATGAAACTCTAGATGGTGCAGGCTGATACTGTAGGACTTTAACTTATTTGGTAGCAATCATGTCATTATCTACATATCACAGCTGATTGGTTGCTGTTGCATCAGCGGCCAATGAGCTTGCTGCTCAAACAATCAAATACTTGGCAGTGTTTGCTGTTATTAGTCTGTAGCATGCTTTCAGAACCCTCCCCCTTCCCCAGCTCCACCTGTATAGATCTGCTACATAATTCATGTACATTACACGTGCAGCAGCAGCATCATGTCTTACATGCTCACAGCAGTGTCTAATATGAATGTATTTGTAGTAGCAAGTCTCTTGCTCTACAGCAGCGTAGCAGATCTATTCAGCCAAAACCAAATACATTAACATTGCCAAATCCATTCCAATGCCAATCTCTATTACCATACCAATCTCCCGAGAGTTGTCATGACAGAACAGTTTTTATTTTAAATGGAAATCTTTTGTAACATTATAAATGCCTTTACTGTCAATTTAATGCATATTTGCTGAAAGTATACATTTCTTTACATTTTTTATTTTTTTTAAACGAGAGCAAACCTTTGAATGGTAGTGTATAGTAACTAATTTGGACAGTCTGTTTTGGATGCCTGTTATCCAACCAGGCTTCTTATCTAGCATAACTAGCAATAATTCATAGGTCAACCACCAGATTTACCAGCTAATCTTGGCATACTTGATTAGCAATGTTTGAATCTCTGACTTTTGATTGCAAATGTTGGTAAATCTGAGAAGAAACACATGAGATTTTTGTAAAGTTTGAAGAGTCAAAAGTCTCCCTTCGCTCTCTAGGAGAATCAACTGAGGAGAGGAGAAACAAGTGAAATATCTCATGTGTGATTTTACCTGCCTGTGAGGTGTTTTGAGTGGTTACACACATGCATTTCCCACCAACATGTTTGCACACATGTATACAGGGACAAAGAGGGTAGGAGGTCACAGTCATCTCGACACCCGCTGAGGTTTATCATGCTTTTCTAACTGCTTTCCACACCCCACCCAACTAATCCAGTCCCACCTTTACGAACTAAATCTCGCACACAAGCGCAAACACCTGGGTTGAACTCAGATCTGTCGTTCTATCATTTCATGTGGTCGCTTCAGGGAGGGGCAGGAAAGGCAGAGAAAACTAAAAAGCATGTAAGAGAAAAGATCGAAATGAAACGCACTCTCTCTCTCACACACACACGCCCGTTTAGGTGATTCAGCTCTTCTCTTGAGTGAAATGATTGGCTGATTGGTTTACAAATGCCACCTTTTCTATTATAGATCACACTGTGACATTTCAAATGAATTATACGTGCCTTTGAAAGAATGTGTGTGTGTTTTGGGGGACGTGAAACCAGAGCAACCTGCTGTGGCTTCTTTTTTCTTTCTGCTCTAATAACAGGCTGACCCGACATGAACTCTGTCACTCTCTAAATGAGCTTGACTGTTCATTTCGCCCTTTCAAGTCTTTTCAATTTCTTTTACTTTCTCTCACCTTTAGCTCTGGGTTAAATGGAAAGACTGAGTCTACAAAGAGGTTTGGCATATTGTCCTTAAAACATGCACAGAAACAAAGATGGTTTGTACTAGTCAAGGTATAAAGGTCTGAGATCTACAGTACTTGTTCATCCTAAAATGAAAATTCTGTCATCATTTACTAACCCTCATGTTGTTCCAAACCTGTGTGACTTTCTTAGTTTTTTAGAAATTTTGGAGAATGTTCATGCCGCTCTTTTCTGCACACCAAAATAGAGATGCATCAGTCGACCGGCCATAAATCGATATTGACCAGGTTTTGCTTCTTTTATTTTGGCCGATCTCAATTCTAGGCTTGCGCACAAACTGCACTGCAATCATTTCCCAAAATGCCATTTGTGTGGAAATATTACAAAGTCTGTAAACAGGACGTTAACATAGGTCAGAGACAGAACACACTGAAGACAGACGCTAAGAGGAGAGCAGACGCGCTAGCAGATACTGAACAAGCTCATTGTTTACAAGGAAATGAAATCGCTGTTGTTCCATAAGCGCCACCTACTGCTAGATAGTACATTTGCATTTTCATTCAGTCCTTCTGCTGTTTTCACTTTCTGCTAGTGTGTCTAATGTAGCATAATTTTACAAATCTAAAGTCACACCATTCTGTTTTTTCTTTAAATCTTGAAATTATACAATCTATAGAATATATGCTTGAATGCACAGTTAAGATAAGTAAGCAACTGCGCTACTTTAATGGATCTTTGCTGACATTTTTTGTAGCTCAACAGTCCTAATATCCATTTACTTTCATTGTATGGAAAAAGAGCACATGTGCATTCTTGAAAACAACTCCTTTTGTGCTCCACTCAAGAAAGAAAGTCATAAAGATTTAAATTAACAAGGGTAAAAATATGAATTTTCATTTTTGGGTAAACAATCCATTTAAATGTCTTATTCGCTAACTTTAAAATAGCTTCCAGGTTTGCATGCATACATTGGGGCCCATGGAGGAGTAATTACAGTAAACCATACTTAACGTAATACAATGAGCCAGCATGCTTCACATACCAGTGTCACACACACAGAGACCCCCTGCACTGTACCACACCAAGTCAGAACAAACACACACATACTCGGGACCGCTGGATGGCTGGTCCCCACAATGTAGGTTATCTCAGGTTTTCTTTGTGTTATATAAACCTGTACACACACACACACACACACACACACACACACACACACACACACACACACACACACACACACACACACACACACACACACACACACACACACACACACACACACACACACACACACACACACACACACACACACACACACACACACACACACACACACACACACACACACACACACACACACACACACACACACACACACACACACACACACACACACACACACACACACACACACACACTTAGCTATCTAAATGGAGACATTCCATAGACGTAATGGTTTTTATACTGTACAAACTATATTTTATCCTCTTACACTAACCCTATACCTACCCATCACAGAAAACTTTCAGCATATTTACATTTAAAAAAAACTTTAATTACTTTATTTTTACACCAGATTTACAAATGAGGAAGTCCCTAAAGGTCTTTCAAAGAATCTTACCAAGTCCAAACTTTTGAAATGTAGAATATGTGTGTGTGTAGGCAACAGTTCAATAAAAAAATCTTTAAGCCAAGGATACTTACAGGAAGTGACATCACATCTTTGTAGAGGAAGAGGAATGGACATACACAGCCAGGCCAAGGTCATGTGAGCATGCCTTATCTACACTCTTTTCATCTCTGGCTTTTTTCCCGCAAACAGAAAAAGAGTGCTCAAACACACTCTCTCACACACATTCATCTCTTTATCACGGCTTTCCCACATCAACAAGTGTCCACTTACTTCCTCTAACCCTCACGGTGAATGAAAAATGCTTTTGAGAAATTCGGATGTAGGCTTTTTCTGCCACTCAATGGTATGTCAATCTTGAGAAAAGAGAGACGTACGTTAAGGCCGTGCCGGTGCCAGTTGGTATACTGCACGTGTGGTAACGCTTCATGTCACAAGCCACTGAGAAAAACACATACTTCCAGTAAGGCGCCAAGCATTATGGGTCTTTCTGCCCACCAGTATCCACTCCCCTGAGAGAGAAAGAAAGAGAGAAACAGAGCACAGGGACCCCCTTCTGAGGGAACACCCTCTGAAGAAAAGCACCTGGCCTATGTGTGCATGTATATGGGAGCAAAAGTGCCTTTGTGGGTGTGTGCGTTTGTGTTTATGTTATGAGTGCGCGTTTGCACGTGTACATGTGTGTGTTACAGGATGCGGAGGAGTCCCCCCCCCCCCCATCAAATGGCCCCCAGAGGCCTGCAGGGGCGTGTGTGTTATTGTGAGACGGTGTAAAGAATAACACTCCTCCTGTCCCTCTGTCTCTCGTTCTCCTCCCCAATACCAAACACATTTTATGTAATGAAAACTTGAAATATAAAGTGACCAGTTTTTAAAGAACTTCTACGAATGATCAGGACTTTTACAGATATGATTACCAATCTTTGTTTTTCCATTCCCCATTTTTCACGATATCCCAGATTTCACAAATTCGATAACTGAATTTTTCAATTATTTAGTTTCCCAGGCACTTAAAACAACTTCCCTTTTCTGCTGATGTGACCAAGGCCGAGTGGGTGGGGAAAAGTAATTATAACCAATAATTTCGCTGCCTAACATTCATGATTTAATCAAATCCCATGGATAAATCAAGTCTGGTCCTACAATACCTCAAGAAGAATATTGTTTCTCAGAAAAATCTCCACAGACCATCACATGCACATCATTCACAAAAAAATCTACTTATCCTCCATCTCTTCTCTTCATTTAGTAAATATTGTAGTTAATCTGATAACGCGTTCAGCAACCAATAAGTGTGTATGACTCTCAGCTCAATCAGTGCAAAAAAAGCAAAGAAGAAAGCACACAAAAATCTGTGCAGGCTTACGTATTGACCATTAAAAACATGACGTTCAACCTAATTTTTGAGTTTTCGAAAATTTGATTCAGTGGGAGTTAGCATTATCATTCATTTCCATGTGCTTTTAGAGGAAGGTAAAACTGCTTCATACTGTACAAGCAGAGTCAAGTCTGTATTCTGGAATAAACCAGACAGGCTGACGACGAGTTCTGATGTCAAACTCTGGTGCCCCCCGTCTCCCTGGCCAGGGTGAGTGTGTCTGTGTGTGTGTGTGTGTCTTTTTCAGGGGAGGGAATGTCGCTATTTTCCAGCCACTCAGCAGGAAACGCATCATCACTCATTGTGGTAGACGTGTGCACTGTTTTTACAGGAAAGTGCAAAAATAACCTCAAGCCAAAGGTTCCAACAGAGCCACTGGCCTCAACATGACAAAGCTTCAGTAGTGGCAAAAGTTTTTCATTAAAGGAAAGGATTTCACTGCTCTCACAGAGGGAAGAGAAAAGGGTCATGTTTGATTTAGCCATAGTTTTAATGAGATCCCTTTGGGGCAGATATGATGTGATAGTAGGCGGGATCCAAAACATATACATATACACACATATATATATATATATATATATATATATATACTGTATATAAATATATATACACACCCCTACTGCCCATACAATTGTACTTTGCATTATTTTTTTAAATATAATATTATTTTAAAAATATAATATAAATAATTTCAAATAATAAATGCATAATGTATATTAACATACCTGTATGTCTTCACAAGGAAAAGAAATACAAACTTTAGGTACAAACTTCTGATGATAAAAAAAAAAAAATGCCACAAGATGCTCAAGTCACAAAACATATTTCTACTAATAATTCTCTATTTATGAAAATGGAAACAAGAGGAAAAGGAGAAGAGCGTGTGCAGGCATTCTCTGAACATGAATTACATACACAGGAAGGACATGGACTCAGAAGTCTAATCAATGCTTAGAATGATTAGTGGTAGAAAATAAAACAGGGGAAGTCATTCATCAGTGTTTTCTCAGAGAGAGCGGCTTTTCAAGATTCTGCATCTCTGTAACAGAGAGACACGGATACAGCAGCACTGCACTGGACAACTCTTGGAGAAATTCTTAGGTCAGTGACCCTTTTTAAGAGGAGCGGGATGTCAGAGGGACAGGAAAGTTTCGAGTCATAGAAAATAATGCTTTTAAAATATTTTTAGGTTTGAAAATTGAAAAATTAACATCATTTACTCAACCTTAAAGGGATGGTTTGGAGTAATTTCAACCTAGGGTCCTTTGCACCATCACCTCTAGCCAAACACCCCCCCAGAAAGCTTTTTTTCCCCTTGGTCGAACATTATCAAAGTTAGAGCTTATTTAGAGATATCAGCCGAATGGCTTAGTGCAGGCGCTAATGGATCCAAGGTTGTATCTGATAAATTACCCCACTAATAATGCCCAGAATGGCACCAAACTTCTACAGTAGTACAAATTCTATACTCATAAAACGAGGCATTGGAAAGTTTGTGAGTACATCAGGAGTTAATTTAAATAACACTTGCCTGATGGCTCATGCTATCACCACTAACCACTAACTAATATCTCTAAATAAGCTCTAACTTTAATAATGTTCGACCAAGGGAAAAAAAGCTTCTGGGGGGGTGTTTGGCTCGAGGTCATGGTGCAAAGGACCCTAGGTTGAAATTACTTCGAACCATCCCTTTAAGTAATTTCAAACCCATTTGATTTTCTTTTATGAAACACAATAGGAAACATTCTGAATAATCACACCCATGATCCAATCGTTTAGGATAAAAACAAGTCCTGCTAATCACGGATTTAACATTGAATCAGTTTCAGTGTCAGCAATCAATGTTGAATCAACGATCTCACATTCTTTCTGATGTTGTCTTAGTGCTTTTAAAAGTGAAAAACATAGGGACAGAGGGGGAAAAGTTCCAAAAATGACTGTTAAGCATGACATCATGGATGTTTGGTATCAGAAACATGGCACAATGTTGATGTTACAAATACAAACAAGAAAATGAAGAGGTTCAAGCCAACTTCACTGATGTCCCTCTGTAAACACATGAAACGCAGAGGAAATGCTTTAAGGAACACGCGAAGATGGAAATGAGCGCAGTGCTCAGGAATGGAGGATGTTTGACGCTTTTCCCTAGTAACCCACTTCCCCTTCTATTCCTCCTCCTTCTCTCCTCTCTCTCTCCACAATGCTGGAGAGTTGTTGTCACCTCCTGTGATTGTGCAGTAAGGCTGGAGTACAGTGGTGCCTACAAAATACCCTCAGCTGCCCTTTAGTGACCCTACATGCCTCGGAACTCTCTTGGATTTAGGGAGAGTTCTATGTGTGAGAATTTTTAGAAAGAAATGTGAACAAAGAGAATATATATATGCTCTGCAGGGTGTAGCTGTGCTTTAAAGGGATGGTTTGGAGTAATTTCAACCTAGGGTCCTTTGCACCATGACCTCGAGCCAAACACCCCCCCAGAAGCTTTTTTTCCCTTGGTCGAACATTATTAAAGTTAGAGCTTATTTAGAGATATCAGCCGAATGGCTTAGTGCAGGCGCTAATGGATCCAAGGTTGTATCTTGTAAATTACCCCACTAATAATGCCCGGAATGGTACCAAACTTCAACAGTAGTACAAATAGGTTCTATACTCATAAAACGAGGCATTGGAAAGTTTGTAAGTACATCAGGAGTTTATTTAAATAACACTTGCCTGATGGCTTATGCTACCGCTAACCCGGATGTCGAGGTCACTTCCGTGATTTGGGAAAAGCCCGTAAAAGTCGCGCGATCACCCGGTGTTGCTGAGAAAGTTTTTTGGTATATCCAATTTTTTTTAATCCAAAGTGTTGACAACTTAGTGTTAGCTAATAATTGTTGCAAACTGGTACTACCAACAAAATATTAGTGCGTTCCTGGAATTGGGCGTCGTTACACTACATCCTTATGCATCGCTTTCTGCCAGGACTTTTACGGGCTTTTCCCAAATCACGGAAGTGACCTTGATGTCCGGGTTAGCGGTAGCATGAGCCATCAGGCAAGTGTTATTTAAATAAACTCCTGATGTACTTACAAACTTTCCAATGCCTCGTTTTATGAGTACAGAACCTATTTGTACTACTGTAGAAGTTTGGTACCATTCTGGGCATTATTAGTGGGGTAATTTACGGGATAAATCCTTGGACAATTAGCGCCTGCACTAAGCCATTCGGCTGATATCCCTAAATAAGCTCTAACTTTAATAATGTTTGACCAAGGAGGGAAAAAAAGCTTCTGGGGGGTGTTTGGCTCGAGGTCATGGTGCAAAGGACCCTAGGTTGAAATTACTCCGAACCATCCCTTTAACAACAATTCAGACCTCCCATGGTACCTCCAACACTATAGACATGGTGCCAATAAGTTGCATTCTTCGATATGACTGACAGGAGCTGACAACAAGATGTGGAGATATACCACCGTCTGGATGTTGTTGACCTTTTGAAGACACGCACTTTGAATGACTACACAGCTGTACTGAACAATCTAAACATGGTACACTATCTTCGCACAGTGTTTTTATATATTTGTCTATAATACATAAAAAATTTTAATAAAAAAGAACATTACACACACACATATATGCACAGTATGTGTGTGTGTGTACATATATATTAAGAATTTAACAGTTTTCTATTTTAATATATTTTAAAATGTAATTTATTCCTGTGATGGCAATGCTGAATTTTCAGCATCATTACTCCAGTCTTCAGTGTCACATGATCCTTCAGAAATCATTCTAATATGTTGATTTGCTGCTCAATTATTTTCAATTATTGGTCCTCAATTATTAATAATGGTCCTTATTTTTATCAATGTTGAAAACAGTTTTTGCTGCTTAATATTTTTCTGGAAACTGTGATGCACTACCATTCAAAAGTTTGGGGCAAGTAAGATTTAAAAAAAATATATATATAATACTTTTATTTAGCAATTAAACTGATCAAACGTGACAGTAAAGACATTTATAATGTTACAAAATATATCTATTTATGTGACTCTAAAGACTGGATGACGCTAAAAATTCAGCTTTGTCATAACAGGAATAAATTACATTTTTAAATATATTAAAGTTAAATTGTAATGATATTTCACAATATTACTGATTTTACTGCATGTTTGATCAAATAAATGCAACCTTGATCATCTTAAGAGACTTCTTTCAAAAACACAAAAATATAAATTATTATTTTAAACTTTTGTTAAATAAATAAAACAAGAATAAAATAGAAAAGTACAATGTGACAAGACTTTTCATATAGAAATTATCTCTGAACTCGTTCTCCGAATGAATGAATTGCTTTCCAAAAAAAATTATAATAATAAAAAAATAATCATCCTAGGCTCTATCTATATATAAAATGTACAGATCATTGTAATATTTTTAACTCATTAAATGGACCAGAAAAGAGGTTGCAAGACATGTTTGGTCTTTTGTGGTCAGAAAAAGCACAGTGAGATGTCTTGGGTGTGATTTCTTGTGGTATGGCTCTGACATTACACAAATGCCTTATTGTCTTGCTTTCTAGAATAATTATCGAAAGTTGGCATGACTTCAGCTCAGATAAGTCCAGGGAATGCTTCCAGCTAAAATGCATATGTCTTTCCGTAGCAAGCGCAAACAAGTTTTTTTTAAAGGAATGTCTCTGGCAAGCTAAAGGGTAAATTCCTGTCTATCTCATACCTATTTCTGTGTCTTCATCACAAAGGACGCTCTAGGCTTCCATGCTTCTTTCTTACCTGCAGGAATGCTACACCTCAGTGCAATTCAATGAAAATCATTTCAATTCAAATTCAGATTTCCACTACAAATGTGATCTCACCTACAGAAACCCATTCAAATAAATCAGCTTAATTTCACCTAAAAGTCACTTTAATTTCAACTTTAATTTAATCCAAATCATTACCAATAAATGTGTACAATAATTATCCAATTCAACAATTCTGTCAATTAATTAAATCCCCCATTATTCATTATTATTTTTGGTGCCAACAATGAAAGTACAGAATTAAATAACGTTTCACGTGAATTGTTCAAGGTGACTGCATAGCACACTCGTTCTGCATCACACCTTTGGCGCAGACATCCGGTTGTCGTCATTTGACATTTCAGTTTGGGGACTTTTTTCCTGATATCTGATGAGTTCAGAGGGTTTTCACATGTAACTTTTCTGTCACGCTACTGTCCCATGCATGCACACCGATGTAGCTCTAGATTAAAAGCCACATACCCACAGAGCCAAAGTCTGCACCAAGCCACTGCGATGAAGTCTTTCATGCGTCTGTGGTACAAGCAGCGCTGCATGTGCTTTCATTTCATTTTGAACCCTTTCCACCCTTTCCTTTCTCTCTTTCAATTTGAGTGTGTGTGTGTGTGTGTGTGTGTGTGTGTGTGTGTGTGTGTGTGTGTGTGTGTGTGTGTGTGTGTGTGTGTGTGTGTGTGTGTAAAAAAAGAGCAGAATGCCCCTCAATTTTGCTGCACCTTGCACAATGCTAATTATGCACTACCCATATTATGTAGAGCAGGTATCATCTACAAACCACAAAAAAAACTTCAACCTTTGCACAATTCACCTGTAAGTACTGACATTTATCTATCAGATCAATTCTAAGAATCTGTTCCAGACCCAGAGTTTCACAAACTGTAGAACTGAAATGCAAAATTCTTGAATTTTCATTTTAAAACTAGCTAATGCACACTTCGAATCCACAAACAGGTCAAAACTGACTAGTTTTGGAGAATCAGTGGCTAGTAAGCCTACAGTCGAAACTTACTGACCGACAAACGAGAATAGAAATTAGTATCTGCTCAAGATAAGCTTGAACAAATATTGTGTATGCCTTGAAATGGCCTGAAAACACTATCGTACAAATGTATAGCTTGCATGTTTGTGCATGCGTGTGTGTGTGTTAGTGGGAGAGGTGAAAGACCTATGGTAAACTTCAATGGATGTTAGAGGTAACTGGGTTCGTGTGCTGTAAATAGGGCTCAGAGTTAAACATTTTTAAAAGCCTGAGAAAGAGGGGGAAGTGAGAAGGCATGTTTTTTCTATAATAACTTAATGAAAACCACATGAGTTAATTTATTAATTCGGACGAGTAACTCTTAGAGCTGGTAATGACATTATGAATGGAATTAAATGGTAAAAATGACAAGTGAAAGAAAAATGACATGAATGGTAAAGCATGTTTTCAATTACAAAAAGACAAGCTACAGTAGGTCTGCACACAAGATAGTATCACTAAACCACAGACACATAAATACATCTCTAGCTCTGGGTGCAGACTGCTAGGGCTGCGAAATAGAAAGTACATGCCATTTGTAAAGTAATGGTGGTTATGAGGGCACTTGGGAGTTACAAAACTGACCCACATTTAATTCTACCTGTATGTGCGTGTGCATTTGATTACTTAAGGCGTTTAAAACAATGGTGTGCATATTTAAAGACACAAGAGAGTTAAGAAACAGCATACTGTACTGTGTGCCAGAATATCATAAAATGAGTCTAAACACTATTCTCATTATTTCACTTTGACTTTGAGGGTATGAACATGGACTCCCATGACATGCTCCACAAATTTGGTGGCATGACCTTTAACCTTTGAACCCGGAGACATTTGCACTGCAGGGGAGCATTTTCACTTCAGTCTCCTTGACCTAGCTTTTACATTCAAATTCATGGCTTGAACTAAAAAATACTGAACAAAAGAGATCAGTTTGCACACAGTTCTAGCTTATATTTGTCAATATACATTTACATTGTCAGATGCAGTTTTGACGTCTTTCAAAATGAACTTTTTCTTGTTGCAAATGATTCTGATTTAAATGTCACCATGGTAAATGTATCCAACTGACAAACACATGAGGTTTTATCCCAATTGCAAGAATAATTTGTCTTGCAAGCATCTGTTTATTGAAGCTTGTTTCTGCCACAGAATTAAAAAAAAGGTAATTGCGACTTTTTCTCTCGCAATTCTGACTTTTTCTCTCAGAAATGCATGATACAAAGTCGCAACTGCGTGTTATAAAGTCAGAATTGTGAGATATAAACATGCAATTCTGAGAAAAATTATTTCTCGCAATTGTGTGTTTAGAATCTCGCAATTGCGACTTTATATCACGCAATTTATATAAATTGAAAGTCAGAATTGAAAGTTTATTTCTCGCAATTGTAAGTTTAGAATCTCGCAATTCTGACTTTATATCTCGCAATTCTGAAAAATAAAGTCAGAATTGCAAGATGTAAACTCGCAATTGTGAGATAAAAAGTTCGCAATTATCTTTTAAAATGTTTTTTTTTTTGTATGTTCTGTGGCGGAAACAAGCTTCCATACATATCTAAACTAATGTCCTGACTGGGCCATTTATAATAATCATATGACAGAGTAATACAACTACATTACACTACATTTGCACCACAGCAAACCCCTTATTTTGGTGTTCAGGTTTTACTACGTTAATGGGACTGTCGCAGAAGGGAATCTACTGGGAAAGGAAGCAGAATACTTTTCCAGTCTCAGGTATGTACACACTATGATGATAAAGAACAGTCCAACAGTACAAACATCCAATGAGTGACTGGAATGCTGAAACTATGATGTCACAGGTGGATGAGTCCAGACAATGTTTTGCCGTGGCGTGTAGAGCCAATGGCGGTGAGGAGGGGGGCGGACCACACCTTTCAGGTAATTGTGTCTCCCTGTAATGACAGGTAATCCTGCCGGTATTTTTAGCTCAGTGATGGGAGGAGGTCCGTGTGACGGTAAGGATTTGTATTTCCATTTACACACAGAACAAGCAAAGAAACAAAAGTGGCTTGTATGGAGGGGTGAATCAGAGACAGGAACAAGTGCTCTAGAGATAAATGACAGGTTGACAAAGACTCTTTCAACACTGAAACCACTCTCTGTTTGCTCCACCTCACTCATGGCAGCCCTCTTGGACTCAAAATAGTCATCAGCCACCTTAAAGCACCTAAGAAGCTTTAAAAATGTGTCGTCACATCACCAAACTTACTACATACCTCTGCATGAGTGCTAGTACAATAGGTCACATGACTACAACCAATGAAAATGACCACAGTTCCACACATTACTATAAATTACAAAATTAAAGGGACAGTTCGCACAAAATATGTCATTATATACTCACAAAAAGTATAACCTTTAAATACTTTAATGGTCACTCTTTTCATGTTTATGATACTTTTTAATGGTGGTTTTGCATCTTTTTTTTAAGCTTGTAAGCTTCAGTACCAGCATGAAAAACTGTGTTTCACAGAAACAACAAAAAAGGTCATATGAGGTTTGGAACGACATGAGGGTGATTTTTTTTTCTTTCTTTTTTTACATGAGCTTGTGCAAATTTGTAAGATCCATCATTTAACCCTCTCTGTACGTCAGGTCGACGGCAGAAAGACAAACCACAAGCTTTTTGGTCAAGGAAATTAAACAACGATTAAACTGAACTGGCATCATGTGCAGCTGATACTGGGATGTTATGCATTCTTCTGAACACTGTGAGCTCTTTCGAGCCTCAAATTCCATAACAAACCGCATGTCATTTATTTGCTCTGAGAGGGAATCCACAACCATGCATTTGAGGGCTAATTGTTACTGTCGTATACTACACTAAACATTTTTTAGGGGCCTACATTGGAAAAAAAGTTACCTAAACATGGGTTTCATGTGGTAGGCTAACACCTAAATTAGCTAGTCAAAAAACATCTGTCAAGTCAAAAAGATTTAACTAAATTAAATTCACCAAACAAAGCCTCTAAAATATAAGGTGGACCAGACAGCTGTGGGTGGTTGCATGGGTTATTTTGGCCAGGGCCATCCAGGACCTTTGTCAAAAACAATATTTAAATTAAGATAATAACAATTGCATAAGTCGTCTGAAATACACTTCCAAACAAATAATAATAATTCTTTAAAAAATCTTGTTAGATTTATACATGAAATGATAAACAATACATAGGCTATAATTGAATCCCTTCAATTACTTTGCAACACACCAAAAGTGCTTTAAATGATTCATGCTTTGAGTTGACGATCTTATCATTAAAAAATTAAATACTTTAATGGACACTTCACATCAAAGGGATGCTTTCAGTGCACAAAATACTTTTATAGATGCGAGTGTGTGTTTAAATCTTATGAAGTATTCTGTACTTATGCACATCTGAGCTTCCAATGCTACTTTTAATCACGTTTCTGCTTGGCCTCGGTGAGCCATTACCTTCCAGCCGGCTGAGCTGTTGCTGTCGCCCTTATCTTTGAAGTAAGGCACGCTCTTCACCATCCACTCGTAGATCTGAGACAGGGTGAGCCGCTTCTCGGGGGAGCTCTCGATCGCCTTGGTGATGAGATCAGCGTATGACATATTCCCCCACGCGTTCCTACGAGACGAGCTGCTCTTCCTCTGGGCCGCTGCAGGGCTGGAGCTGCTGGCAGGGGCGGGGAGCGGCGGCACCTGTTGCGGGTGCGTCAGCTGGGGATTCGGCTGCTGGGGATGCTGTTGCTGGGGATGAACGCAGGTGTCCTGGCAGTGGAAGTCGTTCAAAAGGACGGGTTTCTCCTCCTGATAGTCCTCGGTCTCTTCTAGTAAACTTAGGCTGTTAATAAAGTCCACGATACCTTGCTCCTGCTTGACGGACGGTGCCGGGGAGGACGTGTTCGAGCTCCCCGGCTCGCTGAATTCCGGTCGGTGCAGCGGCCAGGTGCATGAGCGCGGACGGGAGAGAGGCTCGAAATCCGGGTCGATGTCAACCAGCTGTTGCTGCGCTTCTGCCATCCCAAAATCAAACCCAAGTCAGCTGACTGTCCTTAAACAGATGATAAGTGCAGTGAAGATTTTGTCTAGTTTGCTAACACTAACAATCGCACATGATCATATCTGACTGATAATGAAGCCCTATGTCTGATAGCACTGTATAACTCAGCGATGTGTGAATCGTACCATGCCTGGCGCGGTTTTAAATGAAATGACTGTTATGAAGCGCTTTCAGGGAGCAGCGCGTTTTAGAGTAGAGTGACCTGGCCACGCCCACAGCGGGAGTGAGAGCCGCGTCAGCCAATCACAAGCGCGTATTCAAAAGGTAAACAGAGATTACGTTTGCATAACCCACGCTACTCCAGTTTATCCCTATGGCAGGCTGTTTCTACAAAGTACTATCTATTTTATGTTACTGTAATTAAGGGTAATTCAGTATAGTGACAGTATCTATTTTCAATTTCACTAGGCTATAACAATAGCATATGTTCATTAGATGTACTTATTTCTAATGACTAGTTAGTCGATGTATCCATTCCAGATAGATGTAGTAGTATCTCCCAGTTGTTAATAGAAACATTTCTTATCTCACTAGTTCACTAGTTAAGAAGTGAATAGTTGATATCTGAGCAACATATCCCCATATGATTCAGTGGCAAAAAATGAGCAATTCATTACCAGTAACAGTGGGACAGATACTTGTCATTATCGGCAAAGGAATAAGTACTAGTAGCCTATCAAATAAATAAGTACTAGTGACTAACTGAATAGATCTGGGAATAATATAGTTGTTAGTGAAATTGAAAAAGATACAAGTCAGAATTGGATTATTTACTTGTAATTAAAATACTAGTACTAGTACCTACTAGTAACAAAAATAGATATTAGTTTTAAAGAAAATAAATGTTAAAATGGCTTTTCCCAAATTTCAGTTAAACAGGATTTACAGAGGATTATGACTGCCATGAAAGAATTTGACCACAGTTTAACTTTGCATTCACATTTTTAGTTGTATAATATCAAATAATCACCAGTTTAATATATTTTGTTAATAGGCTTTGAAAGCGGTCCTTTCATCAAGATTTAAAAGGCAGAGTGGAGTGAGATTTATAAACCATTTGGCACTTATTCGCCTGTCAAACAGTCTATGTACTGTATCTTGTTGGACTTCCTATATTTGTACTAAGATGCTTTATGTTTTCAACGAAGCATACATGTGGCAAAGTCAAATGAGAGTGTGTGTGTGTGTGTGTTTGTGTGTGTAACCGGTGCTCATGCAGAGCCTATCAAAGTTACTCACTAGAGGGAGACATTAACTACATGGCAGTGACACCAAGTTTTAAATATTACACAAGTTATTAAATAACATTTTGTGTGCACCAAATTATTAAAAAACTAAAAGCATTTAAATCCTTAATACAATTCATCATTCGTACAATTGCCCTTTGATTAATTCAAATCTATTATGTTACATTTGATTTCAATAGTCTCTATAAGACTTTTATTTTGAAAAAACATATTTACGTGGACTATCCCGGAAGTAAAATCATTTCTGAAGCTTGTGTCTGTTTGTACATTGCTGAAAATCCTCCGCAGGTAGTAATACAGGAGCCATATGAAGAGTTAGCACAATTTAATCTTAAACAGTCTATTATAAACGTACATGCATTGCAGAAGATAAAGCATCTAGCTTGTAAAGAGGACGCAATTGTATTGATGTGGAATTGGACCAGGTGTTAGAATACAAAAGGATTCCAGTCCAGCACAAGGTGTCGGGATGAGCTTCTTCAGTTTCGGACAAAGTGCTGAAATTGACGTAGTTTTAAATGATGCCGAGACGAGAAAAAAGGCCGAGCACAAAACAGAGGACGGGAAAAAGGACAAATACTTTCTGTTTTACGATGGGGAGACAGTCTCTGGGAAAGTCAATGTAACCCTGAAAAACCCAGGGAAGAGGCTCGAGCATCAAGGGATCAAAATAGAATTTATCGGGCAAATCGGTAAGTGCAACGTAATATGAACGAGCGATGCCTGATGACGTAACGAATGTGCTGTAATGTTACCGCTCAATACAACATTTACATCTGTTTGTTTGCTTCTTTTTTTTCATTTTTTTTTTCATGTAAGTTTAATAAAGGGGACTCAGACTGAAGCATTAAAAATGCTGAAGTGTCAAATTACAAAAACCTTGTCTCGTGACATATGACACATTAACGATGGTTGATTCGTGATCGAATCGTTTCTTTCGAGTTGAATATTTTCACTGATTCGAACGAACCGGTCCACAAAACAGATGATTCCTTCACGATTTCGGACCGAATCGTTCTGAAATCGCTCTTCGAAATCTTTATTCTAAAGGAAAAGATTAAACACTAGTATGCTATTCTGCATTCATCCAACAACTCTTTGCTCTCCAACCTGTTGATCCGAGCACCCTCCTGTTTAGGCATTTTCCATAATTAATCGAGAACCGTTGAGGCAAATATATTTTTAATAGCCAAAATCAGAAATGTTACAAAGAAATAGTTAAAGAAATAGCATTAACAGTTTTCAGCTAAGAAAAGTAAATTAAATTTAGTTTTATTTAATGTATTTGCAAATTATATTTTCGTTACATACAAAATAAAGAAACACCCTAATTAAAACCCATTATGAGCAGCAATATGTGCTACTTATAAAATAATAATTGAATCGCTTTTTAACCCGTTCTTTGAATCTGATTGTTCAAAAGAACCGATTCTCCGGAGTGAGTCGACTTCCTATCTCTAGTAAAAAAAGGCGGTATAGAAACCACACCTCTGGATGCTTGCCACAAGCAATGGATCCTGTTTTTATTTTCAGAAATGAACAGTTTCCCTAAACCATGATTGTTACTCTTTGTTCTAAGTTAGCGCTCTATTTAAAGCCATACAGTATATACCCTTGAAGCATCACAAAGAAATGTTAAGTAACCTGGATGTATAGAAAATGTCAAATGTTTTCCCTGATGTGATATTTATACATCCTTATATTTATTGTATTTTAAAGGGTTAATTCACCCAAACATGTGCTCACCCTCATGTTGTTACAAACCTAACAAACTCAAACCATTAAAGAATTGTTCTAATTCGAACAACATATGCAAATTTATTAAGAAATCACATTTTCTCTCCTGTGTCGTCTTCATTTTCCTTGTAGAATTGTACTATGACAGAGGAAACCATCATGAGTTCGTCTCTCTGGTAAAGGATTTAGCTCGGCCTGGAGAAATGGCTCAATCTCAGACCTTTGATTTTGAGTTCACACATGTGGAGAAACCGTACGAGTCCTACACAGGCCAGAATGTAAAACTACGGTATGTGTTCCTGTCATTGTGAAGTTCAGTAAAGATTGTGTATTTGAGCTTACACAATATGTTGTACATTTATTTGATAGACTTCATTATACACACATTTTTTTTTTAATGATTTTATTATAAACTCTCATTTTTTTCCTCAGCTATTTCCTGCGGGCAACCATCAGCAGGAGACTGAATGACATCTGCAAAGAGATGGACATCGTAGTGCACACACTCAGTACATATCCAGAACTCAACTCCTCCATAAAGATGGAAGTGGGAATTGAGGACTGTCTGCACATTGAGTTTGAGTACAACAAGTCGAAGTAAGTCTGAAAAACAGCCAGAGGATGGGAGGTTTTTATGGCTTAGATGATTTATTAAAATAGTTCAATAAAATACAAATTTGTCACTTATTGATATATTTTTTTGCATTTTCCACTATTTCCCTCCTAAAAATCTTGAAAATGGCAGGTATCATCTGAAAGATGTGATTGTGGGGAAGATCTATTTCCTATTGGTGCGAATTAAGATCAAACACATGGAAATTGATATTATTAAACGGGAGACAACAGGGACAGGGCCAAATGTGTACCATGAAAATGACACCATTGCAAAATACGAGATTATGGATGGAGCACCTGTTCGAGGTATGAAACAATTCTTAAAGTAATAGATCACACACAATTTTTTTTATTATCTCATCATTTACTCATCGTCAAGCTATCCTAGGTGTATATGACTTTCTTCTTTCAGCCGAACACAATCGGAGTTATATTAAAAAATATCCTGGCTCTTCACAGTTTTGTAATGGCATTGAATAGTGCCCGAGCTTTTAAAGCTCCAAAAAGAGCATTCATCCATCAAAAAAGTAATCCATACAACTCCAACGGGTTAATAAATGCCTTCTGAAGCGAAGCGATTGGTTTCTGTAAGAAACATCTCCATATTAAAAAACTTTATAAACTGTAATCACTGGCTTTCAGCAATGGCCGTATGCACGTTCACAAGAGAGTTTTTTTCTTAAAAAAACCCATCTCTTGGCTTCAGAAGGCATTTTTTAAAGGGATAGTTCTCCCAAAAATGAAAATTCTGTAATTATTTACTCACCCTCAAGTTGTTCCAAATCTGTAAACATTTCTTTGTTCTGCTGAACACAAAGGAATGTATTTTGAAAAATATGGGTTACCAAACAATTGTGGGGCACCACTGACTTCCATGGTATATATATATAAAAAAAAATCTGAATAAACCAAAAATTTGGTTACCCTTATTCTTCAAAATATCTTCCTTTGGGTTCAGCAGAACAAAGAAATATATACAGGTTTGGAACAACTTGAGGGTGAGTAAATAATGACAGAATGTTCATTTTTGGGTGAATTATCCCTTTAACCCACTGGAGTAGTATGGATTACTTTTATGATGGATGGATGCACTTTTTGAAGCTTCAAAAACTCGGGCACTATTCAGTGCCATTACAATACTGGGAAGAGTCAGGATACTATTTAATATAAGTCCGATTTGACTCTGTGTTCGGCTGAAAGAAGGAAGTCATATACACCTAGGATGGCTTGAGGGTGAGTAAATGATGGGATAATTTTCATTTTTGGGTGAACCTTTCCTTTGACACCTCCTGATGGTCACTTATATTTATAAAGATGAAGTTTCTGCTGGATCAAACGTGCAGTAAGCAGTTTCTGAGAAACGATGTTGAAAGTGGATTGGACTGAGCACCACAACACACTTGTAGCCAACCAGCAGTAGGGGGCATTTACACTCATGATGGGGGGAGGAGAGAGAGTGAGCAAGAGGGAGATTGGAAGAAAGACTGTAGAAAGAGAGATGGCTGAGAGACATTACAAAAAAAAAGTTCAGAGGAATTTCATGGGAAAAAGAAGGGCTATGATTAGGCAAGAGCTTTAGGACCCACGTTAAAATAAGAAAAGCTTTCCAGCGCTGGAGAGACGGAAGCGGGAAGGCCTGAAAACGGATGCAGAGGCTGCGTTGTTTCTGCTCCATACGTGAGTAACATTGGTTTTGCCAAGATATGCTGTTTGTAATGTTAGCTATTGAAACAGGACAGTTTTGAGTTTCATTGTTTGTCTGCGACTAGCAACCAACTCTTGCTTGTATAGAGTTAATTTGTTCCTGTTCATTTGTTTGTTCTTTTCGTTCCTATTTTGCTTCGCTTCAGCTATGATGAAGGACATCCACTCTTGCATTGGGTGTTTGTGCTTTTTGGGGGCGGAGCAATGAAGGGAGGGGTGTGTTTGATTGGGTTGATTTCAAATATCAAGTGTTTCTCAGAAACCGCTTACTGCACCTTTAATCTTTAATGTGAAGCATGTTTACAACTGACTTGAAATGAAGTATACTGAATTAGAATTTTTATCTTTAATGGCTTTAGGTGAATCCATCCCCATCCGTCTTTTTCTGGCTGGGTACGAGATGACGCCCACCATGAGGGACATTAATAAGAAATTCTCTGTTCGTTATTACCTGAATCTGGTACTCATTGATGAAGAAGAGCGACGTTACTTCAAACAACAGGTTGGTGTTAAATAAATGAAAAATAGGAAACTAAATATGAAAACAATTAGTCCACAAGTTATGCATTTTGTGTTTAAGGATTCATACTCGTTTCCCTAGCAATGGTGAAATAATCATTAATTGTTCAGAACATGATCTATTTTGTGTGTTGTTATTTATTTATCATCCTTTGTGGATTCATAGGAGATTACACTATGGAGGAAGGGAGACATTGTGAGGAAGAGCATGTCCCATCAGGCTGCCATCGCCTCCCAGCGCTTCGAGGGCTCGGCAAGCTCAGAGAAAGCACTCTCTCAAGCTAAAGAGGACAGCAACTGAACCTAACCATGTCAGCTAATCATCTCATGTGTGTATGTGTTAGAGAGAGTGTGTGTATGGATTTAAAGAAGGCATGTGCTCCCAAAATAGATTGAGCAACGTAAACATGATATTTCGCATTCCTAAACATTACAGTTTATGATCAACAAGTTCTTAAGTAGCTTTTAAAAAAGGGATGAATGTGAAAAGCAAAAACACTGATTCCAAAAAACACAATTTGATATTTACAAATTCTTCCTGGCGGTTCCTCTGAGATTGTTTACTTTTTTTGTCCGCCACCCTGGAATTAATTGATTTATTGACCGTATATTTAATTGAAGCATTTCAGCTGTCCATCTAGACAACACAAACACATTCCATCTCTATCTTCCTTTACCAGCCTTTTTAAAATTCTGTATTGAATGTTTTGTTATTGTAGATTTCTTCTTTCATAACATATACATTGCATACAGTGTTCAGTTTCTGTTTTCTAATGAAATGGTATTTAACTAATTCATATTTTTAGTGATTTTTCTTTTTATATACAGTATGCTTACCAAAACATGCCTTTTTACGTTTTGTTGCCATTCCCGAAGATAAATTATAAGCACTTCAGGGTTTTTGCCAATGTGATTTTAGTGTCTCAGGAGGAACCCTAAACTCCATATCAGCCTACAAATTAATCACACATTTCTGTTTAGATTCAGCTAACAAACCAAATTAATTTCCCTACAAGTATGTAGCTGAACTGAAATGCACCTGCATTTTATTTTTATTTTAAAGTCTGTTGGTTTGTATTGACATAATAATACTTTAACAAGCTCCTTGCCATGTTTTAAAATGTAGAAAAAAAATTGAAATTTAATTCAGTATTATTGCTGTTATGGGAAACCAAAATGTTTGACGTTGTTGGTTGAAATTTCTTGGGTAACACTTTACAATAAGGTTAATTATTGAACAACCATATTTTAAAGTGTCACTGCTTTGTCACAGGCTGTTTTGAGGTTTAATGTTCTTTAATTCCTGTCAGTGAATAATTTCTAGAATTCAGGAGGCATTAATGTCTCCATTAATGGCATTAATTTTTGTTCTCTCTCTCTTTTTTTTATTTATACCAACACTGAAGATCAGCTCTCATATTACATGTCAGTGCTCTAACCTTTTACTAACCAATATATGACCTGCAATCTTTGACCATACCAGTGCAACTTAACAAATGCTGATAAAGTGATCAGGATGAAGCAGAAGTATAAGGCGCAGTATAAGGGATACATGTCCTGGAAGTGATTGCACACCCATTTTGAAATTGCAGGCTCATAGACCTCAGTCAGGGTAGTGCTATATACATTTTTAGACAGCAATGAAAATAGGCTGCGAGGGATAGAATTACAGTGCGTTCAATGAATTGTACTGTTGTTTAATATCAATACGATTGTTCGGCTGACAAAATGTCTTGATCTAATACCTTTAGACAGTGCGTGCAACTGTAAATCTATCCCTCACAGCCTCGTTTTCACCTGCGTTAAATTTAATATGGCTTTCTAACTTTACCAAGGTTTATTATGGCTGCCTTTCAGAGTAGTGCTTTGTTGGTGGCTCTCACAGTTGTGATTATTTCTTGTCATGTTAGGCCCGTTGGGGGTGTTTATCCGTCCGAAAAACCAGGATGAATCATCTCATGATGAGTTGCCTTCTTTGAGACTGCAATTTCACAATATTGGTCTTTTGTTAGTACTTCCATACACTAAAGTAATAAAATAAAATATCCTTGTGTCAGGGAATGAATATAAACTGAGATCTAGATCTGAAAAATGATTGTGACATACTGATCAAACACACTAGGCTCTGAATATTGTTTGCTAAAATGCCTTTTTTTTATATGGCATGTAAAAGAACCCTTGCTTTTGGTGTCAAACGAAAACATGACAAGGCCTGTCGCTGAGGACTAAAGCTCATGTTTTGATGTGTACAGTAAGTGATACCTCTACTGTCTGTTTCACAAATCTAAAGCATCTCTTTGCTGAATACTCATGGCTCTATGTGCCAGACTGTGTTTACTGACTTCATGTATATGACTTAAAAATTAGCACTGTGTATCCTTTCAAAACAAAGAAGGAACCAAGAATTAATTGTTTCCTAACTTACTTTACATTTATCATTGTGCAAAAAAAGTGCTGCTTAAAACGGCATTAGATAACCATATTTCTATATTAATATTATGTATGTACAGTATATATTTACAGAATTGTAAGTATATGATTTAGAAATCACTCTAAGGTACTAGCAGAGTTTACAAAAGGGATTCTAGAAGATTCTAGATCTGTGCTAATGTCAAACAGGAGTGCAGAGCACACATGTGATCTAAATGCTCTTTCAGTACTTGTGCTGTATATGAAATTTGTTTTTACTCTGATTCCTCTGAAAAAAACAAAACAAACTCTTTTCCCTCATAGAAACTTCCAGTGTGTCACGTGTCCTCATTTCACCAGCAATGGCACTTAGTTAGGGAAAATAAGGTGTGTAAAATGAAACTGTCTAATGGTCTTATAAATGGGGAAAAGAACACATTTTGAGGGTAACTGGGTATCTAAATGGTTAAAATCAGTCAGCAGTGGCACTTGATAACCCCTAGAGGGCAGACTCACGCCTCATTTGACTAGTCAGCACTTTATAGCCATTTTGACGAGAAAAACATTAAAACGTATATATTTGACTGGCCACATTTTTTAATTATCAATGTATCATGGTTTCTGTAAAAAGCAGTTAAGCAGCACAACTGCTTTCAAAATTCTTAATAATAAGAAATGTTTCTTGCAGTACCAAATCAGCATATTAGAATGATTTCTGAACGATCATGTGACACTGAAGACTGGAGTGATGATGCTGAAAATTCAGCTTTGCCATCATAGGACAGGAATATAATACATTTTAAAATAAATTCAAATCGAAAACAGTTATTTTAAATTGTAATAACAAGTTACAATTTATAGTAACTTGACAAGTATAAAGGAAGATCCTCTAGCCGATGAGTTTTCAACAGTGCTCTGGCTTTGAGGAGATTATGTTATTGATCGTCTGGCCCGTGGTGCTGACAGCTGTGTTTTCCAAGTGAATTCTGAAGCAGAGAAGAGAAACCTGGATGCGTATTGATCATAGCTGAAGTCCTCTTTCTCTACATCTGCAGAATTCAAGCCCATACACTCTAATGAGGCCTGAGGAGAAATAACAAGCCTTTGTGTTCAAATCTTGAACTGAATCTGTCACACAATATATAGAGTAGCCGTGCAGGAGATGTATTCCCTGGGGAGGCTGTTTTGTTCTTTGTGAGCAATAAAATCACTTTAGGAAAATTCAATCTAATTTCTAAAAAATAAATAAAAAGGTTTAGGTTGAAAGAATACTAGTGTAGTCGATTAATCGCAATTAATTGCATCAAACTTAAATGTTTGTATAAATAAATAAATAAATATATATATATGCATGTACATACTGTGCATGTATGTGTATACAGTATATGTATATATAGTTACAAACTTTTATGTTAGATGTGATTGTGATTAATCAATTTGACAGCACTAAATAATATCAATAAATAGTTATTATTGCTATTACTGTTGCTATTACTGCTAATAATAACGATAAATTATTATTATCATCAAACTTTTAATAAATTATTGAATTTTTATGAATAAATATGTCAATGGCAATTTCATTTAGTTTACTGATTTTTAGTCAAAGGTGACAGTACCATCTTGCCCTACTAAAGAACTGGAGGTTAATTTGGGCAGCATACAGTTGCTATCACAGCATAAATAGTAAATGCCAGCTGAAACAACATCTTAGCTCGTTAAATGAAGTGGCCAAATTATTCAGACCTCTTAGGCCTTCAGCGTTTGGAGGCGTGGAGCTAATGGGCCAGTTCCAATCCTTCACCAATAACCACAGCAACCGCTCCAAGCGCAATGCTCAGCTGCACAAACCCGGTTACCATGGCGATGGGGCCTCCGTCATCCCGAATCTTTTGACTGTATTGTGGAGGAGAGTTGCATCTGTGTGAGCAGGGGGAGTCTTGCACGGGAAATCAGGTCATTGTGTGTGTTTCTTTTTCTTTTTTAATTGCAGCTAATGTAATAAGGATGGAGAGTGAACTTTTAAAATGAGGAATAAGATAATCTGTGACCTCATTTTTAAAATAAAGTATGATTATGAGGGTTTTTTTTTAAAGAAAGACATCCCTGTTTTTGGTTTGGCAAGTGGAAGGGGCTTAATAATGTTTTGAGAGGGGTTTTGCATCGAAACCATGCAGCTTTGATGATTAAAAAAATAGATTGTTTTATGATCTAAGCGTTTTGTAGTTATTGAATACATTAGACAATGATTGACACTCCCATATGAGATGATGTCATATTTGTCTTTGAGCTTTGCAGAATATTCCTCCCCCTTCATAAAGACCCACTACTGTTCCTTTCTGCTCTCTCCTCCTTCATATTAACCATTAATGGACTCACATGGTTTGAAGTCTATTAGACAAAGCAGTGCCACATGCATACAGCCAACAAATGAACCAAACTGGATCACCATTTTCAAGCAGCCAGTAGTAATAATGCAAGTACACTTGCATTTGTATTTTAGTCACGCAGCTTCAAGCGCAGAAACACATATCTGAGTAAATCTGGCCACATGGAAAGGAAGCTTTACTATATAAGGACTGGACATCCTGTGATGTCTAAGCTCTATTAAGGCAGCGTGTGCCACACTCTTGTTGTTTCCCACAGTCATCCGCTCAAAACTGTGAAAGCATTGTCTGTAATCCACAAAATCAGATGCTAATCCCTGGAATATGGCAAGCCAATTTTGAGCAGCTTGTATGCATGCAGACACATGCATGCAGGATAGCGTCTCTAACTGTATGGGTCTTTTTAAAGGCTGAGATGCCGATTAAGAGCCGTGAAGGATTAAGGGCAGCAGGGAGAGTGGGATAACACATAGGAGGTGTGTGTGACGTAGAGGGCGGATGGGCAATACGATGACTAAACTAAACTGGCTCTTTATGCCCCATCAGGTCCTTTAAATCACAGTCTTTGTCTTTGCTGCATTTCTGTCTCTCTGACTCACTGGATGGCCAACAGAGTCAGACAAATCTTGGGGTCCAAAAGTCTGAGACCACATTGGCAATCTGTGATTGAATATCTAATATAAGATTTTCAAAAGTTGAAATAGGAAGCAGTTAAAATACAATAGAGGACAATACAGATGGCAATTATTTTCATGGTATGTGTGATAACTGATAAATGTCAGATTATCAAAATTCGACACTATTTTACTAAATATAAATTTATATTTATTTTAATTGCTACAAGCAAATTTGGGTATCATAACTTATAATGTACATTTAAAAAAATGGATACTCATTTTGAGATTACAAAATATTACATTTAAAAGAACTATTAAGCAATTAGTGTTTTTAAAGATTAAGATGTGTAGATGATGGAAGAGTTACTCTAAATCTAAAATTAAGGGAAATGAGCATGTTAAATGCACACACACAAAAATTGGCCAATACAGATGTCAATAATTATTTTCATGTTATGTTTGATAACTGAGAAATTGCAGATTATTATAATTCTATTTTGTCTAAATAAATGACAAATAAAACACTAAAAACTAAATTATATTATTTTAATTGTTACAAGCAAATGTGTGCACATTTAAAGGCACAAAACGGCAATAACCAATATTTTACTGATATAATGCGCATCCTTATTTAAACAAAGAAATGTTGCCTTAAAATGAATGAAAACCTTTACAATTCTGTCACTAATAAAAAGTTCTGTCATGAAACTCTGCTCAACCTCTCTGCTCTCTATACTCAACCTTCAAATACTTGGTCAGCATTTGCTGTAGCATTTGCTGTAGCAGTTTGCAGCGTACTTTCAGAAACCCTCCCCCTTCCCCAGCTCCACCTGTATAGATCTGTTATGGCTAATTCGTGCTATATTGTACAGCAGCAGCAGCAGCAGCAGCAGCAGCAGCAGCGTGTCTTACTTGCTCACAGCAGTGTGTCTACTAGGTTTCGGCAGTAGCAAACCCTACTTGCTCTGCAGCAACAGCAGTGTAGATCTATTTTGCCAAGACCAAACATATCAACATTGTCATATCCATTACCATGCCAAACATGGTCATGACAGAAATTAATTTGTGAAATTTGATGGTATGTTAATTTTAACTTTTCACTTAAAGTTATACTAATAATATAATTTGTAAAACAATTAAAAAAAAAAAGAAAAAAAAAAGAAAAATACAATATAGAAGCATTTTCAGCAGTGCTCTCATTCTTTTGGACCCCACTATGCTATACTAATACACTATACAGTATGACCCTGCAACATTATTAATATACTGTAATCTTGCCACATTTCTATCTTTAATCTCAATAGGAATGACTGACAGCAAGGAGCCGGCGTGCATCTTGTTAGCACGGCTTTCTCATTGAAAATCCCTTGAGCGTGCTTTGAGGGGTAATGAGAGGGGGATCCTGCCAAGAGACCCCTGATGTGTCCGATGACAAGCGAGTTCAAGGTGTGAATAAAGCCCCACTACAGCTTCTCTCCATTACCTCTGTTTTTTTTCCCTTCCTCATGAATATGGAAGGATTTGGCTTATGGCAGATCGAGAGAAAGGGAGCGGGAGGGGTAGGGGGCGGAGAGAGTGAGGTGCATGAGGAGAGGAGCAGAAGGGGGAGGGGTGGCGAGGAGGATGATTCCGTCAGTTGCCGTAGCAATGCGCAGGCTCCGTGGAACAGGAGAGGACGGCTGCTGCTTAATGATCAGAAAACAACACTCGGCGCCTCGGCTGGCTTAGACAAGACGCCGTGGACTAGAACAGTGAGCTGAGCGGCCATCACGACACAGTGCTTGCGTGTGTGTGATGGGAATGAATGTGTCCGGTGTTGTTTCATCCCGACCAGGATTTGCTGATGGTGTTTTCGCTCTGACTATATTGGAATAGCTGGGGCTCTTTCTACCCAGATATACAAGAAGAGATTCTTCTGCAGGTAATTTGTTCCTCCCTCTCTCTCCTCCATCACTCCGTCTCCATCCCGCCATTGTTTTTCCCGTTATTCCCTCTGGGAAATCTGGTAACCTTGATCTCCATCCGTTATGCATCCATCCCTTTCTTTTTTTCCATTTTCATTCAGTACATATTTGTAGAAAAAATATTATAATTATTATTTTTAATTTTAAAATATTCGTCCTCCATTTGGATAATCAAAAATATTTTCAAATCCATGTGGCTTAAAGAAATTCTTCATCTACAACCGTTACAGTGGGATGTTTCTATTTTTTTTCTCTGCCATGCTTTATGATGTGGTCCGCCATATTTCTTCTCATCATGGCTCGTCAATTAATCTTATCTTGTGACATGGTATGTTCATTTTTCACAACATAGGTCACACCTGCCACAAGCAATGTTAACACTCACAAATTCATTCTGTAATCCAAATTTATCCTCTAAGTAGTGTATTTGAGAAATATCTCTTGCATTTATCAGCACGATGATAAATATGAATGTAATGCACATTTAGATCACGTCATCCTCAATGGAGGTCGCACAGCAAAAGTGTTTTATTCCATTGCCATAGTTTGTGTTCCATCGATTGATTTGAGGTCAATATGCTATTTACACTCCTGCTCAATTCCACCCCCTTCCCCAGGAATTGTGAATAAGGGCCAGCAGTTTATCACTGTAACATTGAATTACCTCTGTGCTTTGGTCATTGGATTTGGATGTTAAGTTTTTTTTTTTTAACTGGTTTTGCCGATAGGCACAGAATTATGGGTGGCGGAAAAACAAATCAATGGGTAGCCAAAAACTAGGAAGTGGAAAAGGTCACGACCTTAATTCTGACAGACAGACACATACACACAAGGGTAAAATAATATCACATTGCTGACTAATGTGATGTTGGGGTAAAAGCTTATGCAACTCTGTTTTAAATGGATTTTTATCCTGCAGTCTTTTAGCTTTGACGTTAAGCCTGATAAAGCTTTTCAAGCTCATTCATGGGAACTGTCAGATCACAGGGCGAAAAAGGACGCATGAACTAATGTTATAATTACTTTCAGACTGAACTTGTTCATTCCAATGAAGAGTGAATCTTCATTCAAGTCATCTTGTCTTGAAGAGAATGCAATAGCATCTGTTTTGGGCAAAATTAGCTTTTGCAGCTCATATTGTAATATTTAATTTGCTAAAAATAAATGTTAATATTAAAAAAAAAAAAATTGTGTATTATAAGGCACTAATGACTGCAGAAAAAAAGCTACTGTACATACTTTAGCAATTTTTTTTAGTTTTTTTTTTGAAAAAGTGAATTTGAATGAGCAGTAGCTATAATTGCTGTTTGACTTTGGCTGCCTCACAGACCAGGAATTCATTGGGAAAAATCCCAGAGGTTCTACCGCCATGCAAATTAAACACAATTACTTTCACTCTGCTTGAGCGAAATGCAGTCATTCGTGCCCCATGCTTGCTTAGTGGAAGAGAAAGAAATTAATTTAACGAGATGTCATCTGAGAAAAATTGCATAAGTCTAAATGTTAATAGTACAATAATTAAATAAGCCGTACAAAATGTTCTTGACTCGGAGGAAGCCATTGATGTTATATAACTTCATTCAAATACAGTTTTAGCTGTTTAAGATAAGTGAAAAACGATTTGAAATATTTCACTTTCAGCATTTTATGTTTTAGACGGTGATTTGAGATGTTGAATGACATTTTGACGTTTATTATATTTTTTAATCAGGGATTGTTGCAGTGCCGACCTCCACGTGACTGTGCGATCAAGAGGGCATCAGGATGGAGGCCCCTCTGGTGTGCCTGGATGAGGAATTCGAGGATCTGCGGCCCTGCAAGAGGGAGGAGCTCGAATCAGAGCATCCTCCATGCCGGCCTCACAAAACAATTCCTCTGGCCCCGCTGTGCCGTGAAGACTTCTCCGAGCTAGAGAACTTCTCTGAGATGATGAGCTTCAAGTCCATGGAGGACCTGGTCAATGAATTTGACGAGAAGCTGAATGTGTGCTTCCATAATTACAACACCAAAACAGAAGGCCTGGCACCCATTCGCAACCAATCTCACGCCGAGGAGGATGAGGAGAGGCTTCAAGATGAAGAGTAAGCAAGATCTTTTCTGTTCCACTTCCAGAATATATAACGTAAATACATGTAGGTAGATTAATTAATTAATTGTGCAGTTTGATGCAATTGGCTTCACGTTTTTGCACAATTAAGTATCACCAAATACATGTATGGACACTGTTATCACTGTGCTGATAAATATGCCCATCCAGTTGGCTCTCTCTGCCAATCAAAGTGAGGACATGTCTCTTTGCCAACTGCCCTGTCAATCAAACTTTATAAAAAAACACCCTTTGTCCATCACCAGCGCCTGTCTGTGTGCATGTGTCCATGGTTTGGCCGTGAATTATTCAGCAAATTTTTATACGCCTCAGTGCTTTTGTTTGTCCTGACTTGCCTGTGCTGGCAGCCTGTCACCATCCTCTCTTTGCCTTCAAATCTGCCTCTCGCAAAACAGGACAAAAAAATCTCCTTGGTCTAAATATAGCGCACATGCATTTAAAAAACAGTCAAAACATCATCACTGATTGGGACTCTAATGGCAAAAATATACACAAATATTGTAAGGAAATAAAAAAAGAGCATTACAACATCAGAAATTTAGCTTTTATAGTTGTGCATTTGCTTCAAATGTAATTTTTTTGGATGCTTTTTTCCAATCTGTAGCATTTTAAGAGATAAAAACGAGTATGTTTTGGGGATTTCCAGTATTTGAGCATCTTGCTCATAACACTCTTAGTTTGTGCTGTAAATATGTTGTTGATTTATGATTTGTTAGCATGTTATTTTCTGCGTTTCCCGCTGTGATGTGTTCTCATTGCCCGTGGCTTTTGTTCTTGGCTTGAATTCAGACACAAATCTGTCCTTGCGCTAGAATTCAGCCTGTGGCTGTGCATCTGACAAATTACAGAAATAAGCCTGCTGCAGCTCCTTTTTTTAACCCACGGATGGTAAATATTCTAGATAAGATGTTGCTTTTAGAGATCTTCAGACAGTAAACAGAAACTCCTTCAGACAATGACATATGGGTAGACGATGAGTCTGTACCAGTTTGGTGTTGTTGCAGGGCTGGCATGGAGGCTGGTAGGCTTGTGTCTGTATGCCCTCAGAGATCAGCACACTTTGAATGGCCACTTGTTCCCTGGATGACTAGACAGAGGCACAAAGAAAGTGTGGAGAGTAATTTCGGCATGTAGATGAATAGACAGAAAAGAGAAGAGAAAGAAAGGAGAAAGAAAGCATTGTCACTAGCCTGGTTATATAAACATGGAAAGCATCTACTTAAAGAGCAACTTAAACATGTTGTAGCGTCACTGCTGTGCACAAATGCATATAAAATGAATGCTGTGTACATTGGATCTGTCTCTACATTCCCAGTGCTAACAAATCATAATTAATACATATAAGTGTGATTTCTTATTAAAGTCATTGTTAAAGAATGTATTATTAATAATTCTGAGAATGAATGTCTCATTTGTTTCATATTCACTGTGTCGGTTGGAACATTGTGTATATAAATGTCCATGCATGTGTCTTTGTAGTGTGTGGGATGCTCTGACTGACAACTACATCCCCTCCTCTGTGTCCAGCTGGGATGACCCCGCCTCAGAAACACTGAATGGCAACCTCTCAGATCAGGAGGTAAACATCTGCTCTACTCTGATAACTTTCATGCTGTTGATATGATTATAGATTTGTATTTCCTGCAGGGTTACTGTATAGATTAGTGCTATAGGACATGACTATACTTTACATCTATAGTACAATAAAATGTGATGGACAACAATTTATTTACCAATGCAGGCACAACCTTTTCTTTCAAATGGGCTATATGTAAGTATTTTTATGTATTAATAATTAGCTTTTCATTGACAATGTGTAAACAGCTAGTAACAAAACTTAAAAAACAAGACCTTATGAAAGCCTGTAGACTGATTTTTTGTGAAGGACTCATGACGTTTTTTGCCGGGAAAATCAAAAGGATGTGAACTTTACACTCGCTCCCGAGAGCCTCTCTTCCGTTCTATGACACATGAGACAAATGCTTATACAATGTTCAGGATGATGTCGAAAGAGCTGCATATATACTTTTTAATCAAACTATCATAACAGTGTTATGTTACCTCATCTGTCGACATGATGCTGATGAATTGCAGAACTGGTGCAAACATATCCACATCAATATGATTCAATTCTTTCTTAACTGCTGCTTTCTCACCTCTGTCATTTTTGTTGTGTGTTTATTTTGTTATTGAGAGGAAAGTGCACACCACATATTTACAGTACATTTTCATCTAAACGTCGCTCTCAGCAGCATGGATGACGTCTGGATGTTCGTTAACAGTATATCGAAGCAACATCTTTTTACTTCTAAGTAAAGAACGAAAAAGAACTTTGCCGTAAGTATATCAAGGCATTGAATCACGTTCAGTCTCTTTTATGTTAATAGCACCAGCAATAAGTTGCTGGCTGCAGTTCACTTAACGACCACTGGTGTTGCTAAAAACAAGGGTTTCTAATTTCTACATATAGCCCCTTTAATACTTATCTATATTTTGATATTATTATTATGTTAATAATATCAGTACAAATTAATTGTTGTTAGGGTACTTTAATAATAATATTAATTATATTATATTAATGGAACTGAGTTAAGTTGCAAAGCAATTACCATTGAAGCACTGGACAATGAAAAACCCTTCTTGAAATAATATAATTCTCCTTAATTGAAAAAGCATTTATTTCCTCAGAGCAAATGACTGCAGCACTATGTGAGAGTACAGCTTTGCCCTCTCGATTCAGGGTGTGGTATGTTTATGCCAAATGGACAGCAAATACAGTCACTGGCTGCCAAAAACCTAACTTGATCTACTTTCTCTGACATTCAGCCTGTCACAAGCTCTGCAATAAACAGTTTCTATATCACGAAAAAATCTTACAGAAGTCTCCATGCCTGACTGGCAGACATTTCCGTATTTTCTTTTATATTCAGTCATCATGATGACACAGAAGACTCTGGGTAATCTAATAATGTTAGCTTTTGATTCGTTTTAGCAGTGAAGTACTGTAGATGAGTAGTCGGGTTGTACATCAATGTGGACCAGAAGAGCTGTCAAGCATTCTATAAGCTACCTTTAAAAGCACTCTCCTCAGCACATTACCAATGAGTGTAATGGAACTATATGGAGCCATTACTCTCTACCATCTTGTCCTATTGATACTGCTGATGCTCCTAAACATGTTGTGAAATATTTCATTGTCTTGGCTTTAAAGATACATGAAAAAGATGAGGATGAGATGAACGAGAAGAATGAAAATGCCAATTGTCTGCGTGAAGAACCTATAATCACAGCTGATCAGGTGAGCCTAACCTAAACAGATGTGTTGCACTGGTAAAAAAAAAAAAAAAACAGAATGCTTGTTTACAGTAAATCATTTTTGTGATTTAATAATGAATGCTTCAAAAGGTTAATAAATTAGTGTGCCAGCATTTTGTGGGTGATAAATTTAGCCTAATACTGTGTTTGAGGGTTTGTTTACATCGGGCAGGTTTACACTTGAACAGTAGCCTAGTTTTAAAGCTTTGCTAGATTTAAAATCAAGTGTGCTATTTATGGGATTGCATTTATTCACTGTGTACAAAGCTTAAATTCAAAACTACAGTTCTACTTGTGTCCTTAAAACTGTTTAAACATCCACTGAAATCTGTTATTTATTCCCTCACCAGGTGATTGAGGAGATTGTGGAGATGATGGAAAACTCACCAGATCCTGGAGAGACAGAGGAAGAGGAGGACGATGATATCGGGGTCTCTTCCTCTCAAAGCAACCCCTCCCTACTGGAGGAGATCCGCATGCTGTCTCAGGCCTCCAACAACAACTGCTCTTATGAAGGTGCACAGATAAACCTGCAATTAATAAATAAATTCTTAAATAAAAAAAAAAAAAAAAAAACTAATACTGATTTATATTTAGTTGGTATCTACATGGACAAGTAACAGATTATGTTTATCTTTATGGTTCAAATACAAGCAACAGCATAAGGTTCATCAGCAAAAGTCATTATTATGAGAAGTACCTTTATATTACTAGATCAAGGTCAATGTAAATATGCTTTACATCACCCCAGGAATAGAAACAGATGTCTATTGAGAAAATAGTTTCTATTTTAAACCATGTTGTTTAAGATTCCCACGGACATATGAAACAGATCATGTTTTTGAAACAAAAGATGCAGTGGAACAAAAGTGAATGAAAAATAGCCCATGTCGACTGAAAGCAACACTAAAGAAATATTACGTTAAAGCCCAACATTAGTCACACTCACAGTGTGAAAGTCAAGTGTTGCTCGCTTTTGAAACTGGATGTTGTTATGCTGTTTGTCATGCAGGTCTGAGGCTGATGCCGAGCTCGGCGCTGCTTGACATCTTGTGTCGGGTGGAGGCGGCGATACGAGAGTATTCGGAGGAACTGGTAACTCAGCTGGCCCGGAGGGACGAGCTGGAGTTCGAGAAAGAGGTGAAGAACACCTTCATCACAGCTCTAATGGAGGTCCAGAACAGACAGAAGGAGCAAAGGGAGCTGAGCAAGCGCAGGCGTAAGGACAAGGCCATGAGTCTACAAGGATCTACTCGCTCCGAGAAGATTGGGAGCATGCCTGCGAAAGTAAGTGTGTTGAAAGTAGAATAGATGCATGATGTTTACCTCCATTCAGTCTCCAGACACAGACATCTCTCTCTCTACGGTTAATGGATCCCAGCCCATCACTCTTTAGCTGCACTTAGCACTTACTGGACGAGCAGAGGAAGCATTCCCCTGCAGTATGAGCTGTGAAGGCAATACTAGCTTCCTCTTACTGTAATGCCGCTGTGATTCCATTACATCATGGAAGTAACTCACAGGGATGGGAGACTAGAGGTAGTAAATGTGGCAAATTGTGAATCTCAAATTGAATATACTGTGCACCATTTTCCTGAACTCGGAAGCCTGGGATTTTATCCAATAAAAGTGAAAGGTTGTTGTCGTTTTTGTCGAAACTGGGTATAGAAAAAGAAAGTCGTGTGTAAAGAAATAAACATTTTTGGCCATTATTATAAACTAATAAATATTTACTTTTTATGACTGATAACTGATGAAATGGCTTATATTATTAATTTAAAAAATATATTTGTATTATTTATATTAAATTATTTATATTTTATTTTGAATTATATATATACATACAGTATATATATATATATATATACACACACACACACACACATATATATATATATATATAATTAAAATAAGACAATATAAATAAAATTAATAGTTTTAAATGCTTACCAGATCTGTTCTCTAGCTTGCACTGTACTGTACGAGAACAGAAACCTCTGGTACTAAATATTTTATATTTGAATGTTTTCCAGCGCTTCAGCATGGAGGGTCTGTCCAACATCCTGCAGACAGGGATCAGACAGACCTTTGGGACCTCAGGGACAGAAAAACAGGTGAGGAGGAGCATTTCAGTTAAAGTGCTGGATTCAATTTATGCTGGATTAAACATATATACTGGATGCAGGTATAAAATCTGATCGTAAACTGTGTCTGTGTTTTTCTTGTGTGTGGTCAAAAGTACCTAAACACAGTCATCCCATATGAGAAAAAAGTGACTCCTCCATCTGTCGATGACTTGCAAATGCTCACAAAAAGTAAGTGTACTGAACTGCATTAATAATTCAACTATATAATATAGGGCTCTTCTGTAGCTCAAACAGAATGACGCTTACAACGCCAAGATCATGGGCTTGAGCTTGAACTGATAAAAATGTAAATGTGTACATTGAAGGCTTTGAATAAAAGTATCTGCCAATTAATTTCATAAATAAAATGTAATATTGTTTTGCAGTTCTGTACGCCATGAAAGAAGACAGTGAGAAGGTCCCAACCCTCCTGACTGACTATATATTAAAAGGTAAATCTAAAATATTTTCACTGTTCCAGAATTAAGATATTTTTTATTTTTTATTGTTCAGTGAGGTCGGTGTATTTGAGATTTTTATTGTGATTGATTTATATAGTATTATTATTTATTAAGAGAATTTAGAGAAACTAACTGTGGCTCTTAAATAGGTCAAAAGATAAATATACACGGCCCGGCCCAAAAAAATGGATCACATTTATTTCCATCAAGAGGTGCATCAATTTTTGGTCAAGATCTTCAATGTAAGAGTCCAGCACTCTGTAAAGTCTCCTCCAGCACATCCCAAAGACTTTCAATGAATTTAAAGTGAAATTCACGCCAATTAAAGTGAAAATGATTCACAATTTGAGCCTGAAAAAATCTTGACATTGTCATCCTGGAATATGACCATGATGTGTCTTCCTACATGATTGTTTAAGAAATGAAAAGCTACACACTCCATCAATTATGGTTTGAAGAACTGTTGCCAAACATATAACATGCTAGAAACATAATAATCACTGCAATAATGATCCAATCATAGACTCTTAATCATTTGCCTATTTAAATCCAAACAGCGACTTTTTTGGGGGGCCGGGAAGTGTAGATATAAGAAATCAAAATTGTACTTTTGAGATGATTATGCATTTAATTCAAAAACTGGATTTCCAGGGTAATACTGTTCTCCAGCTCTAAATATTCTCATAAATAAATATATGAATGAAGAACATTTTATTCTAGACTTTTAGTAGCATTGAGCGCATTAATACTTTATCATATCTCCATCCTGCAGTTCTGTGTCCTACCTAAAGTCCTGAGCGTGATCTGCTGTTGGTGAGACTGTGGAGAGGCCAGGTGTCTTCGTTTCTCCTCTCTCAGTTCTCCAGCCCAGCTGCATGAGCTCCCTTACCCAGTATCAGCGAGGGACCCTGAACATCTAACCATCCTTCTCTTGCTTATCTAATGACCTTTGACCTTGCTCATCTCACTGCCCTTCCTGTATTCACATATCCACGACGTTCATACCACAGCGCCTGGTGCTTTACATGTTTTCTACTATGTACGTTACTTCAGGCCAAAAGCCATATGGAACGTGTAAGCGTAAAACAGGTGACCTATAATCGGTTTAACTCTACGATCAGGTACTATTTTTATTTTGAAAGATATGCATAACATAAGGCATTTTACTTGATAATTCACATCCGTTCTGAACACTGGTGATGATGAGAAGGGCATTATTCACAATCTTCTGAAGGCGCAGATGCATTGATTTCGAGAGCACATTTGAAAATAATCCATCCAGACATTCTGCTTTTTGCCGTTTTAGTATTGTGGCTTCATTTCAGCAGAGGTTGGTTGAAGATACAGCATGTTTTAGTGTTCTACATTAATGCCAAGTTATAGGGAGAAACCTTGTGACTTTTCTTATTTTGGGTAACCTAAGATTTTTTTTTTCATCCTATGTATGAATTAAATATAGTTCTACATAATGTGGTTTCTTTGATGATCCATTTATCTAATAAAACTTTTTTTTTATTATTAACTTTAACTTTCATTCATGATTTGTGCTTCTTTAATGTATATATTTCTTATTTACTAAGGGACATGGAGGAATGTGAAGTATTGCTGAGTTACAGTTCCAATAAATGTCAAACCCTGTAAAAAAACTGAATGACTGATTCATTGTAATACCGCAACATTCCACACGAGGTCAGTCATACGCAGATAATCATAAGCACAAGCGTATTGACATTACAGGAGGATTTTTGATGTGGCCTTTTAGTGAAATATAATGCTTACAAGTGTTGTTTGTGAACCCTAATAAACAGGTGACATCAAAACTGTTGATAATACCAATACTTTAAAAATAAAAATAAAAAAAGTTTCCAGAGTCATGGTGGTGAGTGTGACTGACTTTTCTAGATCTGCTTTATATTACATTATACATTATAATTATTTATTAAGCGGTGTTTAGTTCCTTGGGACTTCAATATTTAGAGGCATTTTACCTTTATGAAGGGATTTTTTTTCTAATATATTACAAACCGTGATGTTCATTTGTACTTTTTTCTATTAAACGTTTAAACGTTAATTGAATCATTTAATTAAAAATATTATTACAGTGTTTAAAAACAATATTTGAAATATATCAAATGTTAGATAAAATATAAAAACACGAATTCATTTTTGCTCGTGTAAACATCTGACTATTCATTTGTGGAGATCTACTGCCACAGTTAGCTTAGCAATAACGTTACTGACCCTGCTAAAATGCAGCTTATTTATTTATACATAACGTGCTATGTTTGATATTTTCCAAATATTATTAATAACGTATCACTAGAAATGTCATAAAACACTATCTTACCTTCCGCTGTCTTCTTTTTAGAAGAGTCAACTGAACTGAATCTTCTTAAATTCACTTAACAGCTTTCATTGAAAAGCGCGCGAAAAATAATGCCCATGACTGTTTTAATCATGCATTTTTATCTTTATAAGAACACTTTATTTGATTTTTTTTAGCTCCCACGGTCCCACCCCCACCAAAACACTATTAGACAGACTCTTAGTTAGCATAAACAGATATCTTCTAAACAGGTAATTAACAATTAAACAAATACACATGAACTGTAAGATACAAAATATATGACCGTAACTTTACTACGTATATCTATATATTTCCTTGTAAATAAACAGCTATAGACTGAATTTTTACAGCCAGTTTCTTTTATTCAAAATATTAATACAAAGTGTTTTCATGTCCAGACGGTATATGTCCTATATTACAGAACAATTTGAGGTTATCCAGTCTGCAGATGACAAAAATATTGACATGGGTACAGGCAATAAAACATTTCTAATTAAATAAAAAATATTTGTGCTTGGAAAAACAGTCAGTTGCACAGTTGAGTACATACAAGTCTTTGTTTGAAAGAAAAGAAGAAAAACATAGTGTTTAAATAGCATTTATGAATTATGTGCTAAATAAAAAAATAATATAACATGAATTTTGGCATATTTACAGATACGCTATTGTGATTCTTGTCTGCAATAAAGTTCACAACCCCTTTTACTTACACATCTACAACCACTGAACAGAAAATCTTTGGTTTTGTATCCACCAGATAAATCATGAACTTATTTGCTGCCATTAAATAACCACAGACCTAGAATGAGAAATAAATACCTTATTTACAGTAAGGTAAAGGAATGAATGTTTTTAATTATTGTTTACATAATCAATACAATACATTATTGAAGTTGTAAAATAGATTCATGGGGTACAAAATCAATATAGATTAAGATACCGTCAAATTTTACACTTCTAAATTGAATAATGCTACCATATATCTCTAAGAGATAACAACACGGGTTTGTTTTGAAATATATTTGGCCAAAAAACATTTAAAAGGCAAATATAGCAACTTAATATGATGCCACTTTAAGTGATGTCCTCGATATTTCCTTTAACCAATGCGGCTATGAAACATATGCTATTGATCGTATGTAAACGTAATTATTAATGAGGAGTGTCTTGTACATAACGTCGAATAGACCTTTCATTTGTTTTCATCAAGGCAAGTTAGCATCTTTAGTTTGCAAAAGAACAATCAGCAAAGCAGTAACAGCAACAAGAACACAAAAATAAAATGTTTGTCATGAAAAGAAATGTGAATAATGCAAACATCTCAGTGTTACACTTTACAGAAAGGAGAGGCTTTTCAGTAATACTTTGGACAGTAAAAAAACGATGAATTTATAAAACAAAACAATGAGCATCTTTATATTTGTTTGTTTACGTTACTTATATATAAAAAATAAAATAAAAAATGTAAATAAAGAAAATTACACCATGCTGTTTCAATACAGAGGCAAAAAGCTTATCGGTTCCAGTCCATCCTTTTCCAATGTGCTTCAGTTTGTAAGACCGCAGACGTGAGGTCAGCAGAAGTGATTGGTCTTACACCAGAGAGCCGGCCTGGTTTTGCGCTGGCACCATAATGGGTACCCCTCCCATGCGGGATATATTTGCCGCTGTTACGGTGGTGGGCAGCACTGGCGGACGTGGAATCTGAGGCTGGGCAGAGGCTGTCCGGGGCACTGAGGTGTGATGGGAGCCTCCGTTGGTGCTGGGGGGTCCCGATGGCCCACGGGGCAGGGTGGGGTTGGTGTTGTAGCCCGGCAATGAGCGCTCCAGGTTGGCGTCTGCCGGAGGCTGTGCGCGGTAGGCGGCTATGCTGCCCGTGGCCGTGGTGATGGATGCGGTGTCGGAGTGAGGGTAATGGTGGTGATTGTGCGGGTCTCGCTGGTAAGAGCTGGTTTGAATGGAGGACAGGGTGCCGTTTTTAGAGATGATGTCAGATCCAGTGCCGCTCTTGGCCCATGAGACGCGTTTGGGAGCCTGAGCATCTTCCCTGTAACACACAAAAACACTTAGTGTCTACACAAGTTATTGTCATGTTCTTGGACGTACTGGTGTTTTTACTCATATGTCCCAGTTGTGTGGGAGGGTATATGTGTGTGGGCACGTGTGTTTGTGTTCTTCTCGTTCTCCAGACTCAGAGTGTGATAGGTGTGGTTGATTATACGAGCGGGTTGGAATGGCTTGGTGGATATAAGCAGAGTGAGGATATCCGTTCTTTGAGTTCCCCTCTCTTGCTTCAGACATGTTTACGTGTGTGCCCTCTTAGCATTTGTGAAACCTGCTAAGCCTATTTAACTGTGTGCCTTTAGCCTTTGTGCAATGCACTAAGATTATTTAAAGGGATGGTTCACCCTAAAATTAACATTCTGTCATCATTTACTCACCCTCAAGTTGTTCCAAACCTGTATGAATTTGTTATGTGGAAGATAATAGAATATATTTTGAAGAATCTCAGTAACCAAACAGTTGAGGGGCACCATTGACTTCCATAGTATTTTTTTTTTTTTTTTTTTTTTTGATATTATGGAAATCAACGGTGACCCACAACTGTTTGGTTACGGACATTTTTCAAAATATCTTCCTTTGTGTTCAGCAGAAGAAAGAAATTCATACAGGTTTGGAACAACTTGAGGCTGAGTAAATGACAAAATGTAACTACGCTCCTTGTGGGGAGTGGAATTGTTAAAACGGCGTAAACTGGTAATTGTATTGAATCAAGTAAAAGTACTACTTTAGTGCCAATTTATTTTACAATGCATTTCTCCTGTTTACGAATAGCTAATAGGTAGGTAAAACATGTTTTTTTATTTTGCTTTGATTTAGGAAAGATGCATAACCCAATAAACTCCTACTTTTTGCTGCATTCAATTGCTTGTTGTGAGTGTTTGTGGGAGCAGAAGACTTTAATACGTAACATCAATCAATAAATCATAATTATCTTACTTGATATCATTGGCCAAATCCTCCTCTGTGTCTTTCCGTCTTGTCCACATGAAGAAGAGGAAGAGAATGATCAGAATGAGAGCCACAATACAACCAACCGTAACACCAGCGATCATCCCAGCATTAGTTGCTGCACAAAAAGAACAGGTAAAGTTAATGAAAGACAGAATAAACAAATACATTACCATTCAAAAGTTTGGGGTCAATTCGAATATTTTAAAATATTTTTGAAAGAAGTCTCTTATGTTCTTTCGTTATTTAAAAATAATAATAACTGTTATTTGAAAAATAGAGAAATACTGTGAAATATTATTACAATTTAAAATAACTGTTTTATATTCTATTGTTTTATATTGTATTTTTACTGTTTTACATCAAATTGTATTTATTCCTGAGATGGCAAAGCTGAATTTTCAGTCTTTGTCACAAGATCCTTCAGAAATTATTCTAATATGCTGATATGGTGCTCAAGAAACATTTCTAATTATTGTCAATGTTGAAAACAGTCGTGCTACTGTAACGAACATAGACCAGTAAGAGCAGTGTGTGTAAACCTCACTCCCCTGGCCTCAAGAAGAGCGCTAGAGGCTGCAGTCTTTAGCGTCCTTGTTAGCGCGCCCGCGCCTAAGAGAATCCGGTTCGAATCCCGCTCGGCGCAGGTTGAGTAGGACCGGCTACATTTGGTGCCGTTGACTTGGATGGGAGTGAGGTTGATCTCATGAGGCTGTGGGTCTTCATCGCTAAAGACCCCTTGTTAACGTGCCAGCCCATCACGCTGGAGACCCTGGTTCGAATCCCGCTTGAAGTGGGTCGAGTAAGACCGGTTACACTACTTAACGTTTTAGTGGAAGCCGTAACACATTTCTTTAATGAATAGAAAGTTAATGGCATTTTAATGTAAATGTATTTACGGTCACTTCAATTTAATGCTGAATAAAAGATCCACAAAAAAAATTGACCCCAAACTTTTGAACAAGTTTATGTAATGACCAACCAGCAGTACATACATGTGATGACCTCCAGGTTGATGTAACAAGTCTCCTCTCCTGCAGAGTTGGATGAAGTGCATACGTATTTTCCTGACATATTACTGCTCAGATTGTTCAGTTTTAAAGTTCCTGCCGTTTCATCTACAACAACACAACAGTGTGAGGTTAAAGTCAGACATGCATGTTTACAAAAATAACTTAGCCAGAGGTCCCAAAAAAATCTAATATTTGAAACAGAGATCGCGTAACAGTAACCGATAAAGTCCTGCCAGCTGAATGGCAGGAATGTTTATCCAACATATCCAAGGATTTTATTCCAGTGCCTCGAGAATTATATAATTATGGTCATGTTTAAGGTTTAATCTCAGCCCAAACTGTTTCCCCATCATGCTTAAAGGATTAGTTTAGCCAAAAATGAAAATACTGAAATGATTTATTAATTTATTCACAGTTCAAAACTTACATGACTTACTTTCCTCCATGGAACACAAAAGGAAATATTTTGAGTAATATAATTTTCTGAAGCTCAAGCTTCAAAAAGGATGAAAAAGCACCTTCATAGTATCATAAAAGTAGTCAATGACCCGTGTGCTGTATCACGAAGTCATGCGATAGTCATGTGACAAACCAACCAAAATAAAGTGAATATTCATGAATAACCTTATCTCCAAGTGAGCTGTTAACCGTTGCGAATGGATCCCGAGTCATGTAAATGACTTTTAATATATATTTATGGTGCTTTCTTTGTTAGTGACTGGGACATTCCTCAAAAATTCACCTCTTTTCCACAAAATACATACAGTCAAATGTGATTGAAAGACATTAGGGATTTTTGGGGAAACATGTTGAAATGTGAACTAGAGAGACACAATATGCTATTAGAAAGAAGATTGAAATGAATACATTATGTAAACATATTCTTGTGTCTTACATAGATAGACTCACTTAGTGCGGGAGAGAAAAAGACTTCTGAGGTAGGGCTCGTCTTGGTCCACTTGTATTTGGGGGCCGGTTTACCATCATTAGAGTTACAGGCCAGAGTTATGTTTCCTTTAAGAACAGGCTTTTCTTTAACTTGACACACCGGCACTGAGGGAGGAACTGAAAGAGACATGATGTGATGTTAAATGTAGAGTAAAATCTTTTTTAAAATTTTTTTTTTTTATCACCATCTTTCTGTGAAAAGCTGCACTTACAGAATCAAGTGTTTGAAAAAAAGAATGTGTGGCCTGTGTCACAGAACACATATGAAAGAGGATTAGGGGATGATGCACATGTTTGTGCATCTGACAAGTCCATAGGCTTGTGTGTTTTATGACTTTGCATGTGTGCGCCACAGTGTGACAGCAAGTACTCACCTTTAACATTAAGGATTAGCTCTCCGGTGGTTCCTGTGACCCCGGGGATCATGACCTGGCACATGTACTTCCCTGAGTCCGATGCTTTGGTGTTGTTAATGAACAGGGATAGGTTGGTGCTGGGCATTTGATGGACAAAACCAACTCGACCTGCAAACTGGGGAGTGCCAGGACTTAACTGTCCACTGACGTATGAGATGATCTAAAGAAAGACAAAGAGGTGGTTGGGAGGGATCATAATTACAAATGAGGAATGAATAGTTGATAACAATTCTGCCAATTCTGAGAATATTTCACAATATGTATGCATTCATATATAAATTACATGAAATGCATTTAATCTAATGTTTTTTGTAATATTTTTGAAACACAAAGGCGTTTATTTGATAAAAAAAATACAGTAACGGCAATATTGTGAAATATTTTTAGAATTTAAATAACTTTTCTATCTTTGTATAATAAAACATAAATATATGGGAGGTATTCATAAATAAATAAATAAATTATACACACATAAAAGACAATTCTGTCAAAAAAACGAAAAATGTTGCAAAAACAAAAACACAAAAACTACTTAGGCAAAAGGCAGTACATTTCAAAACCACTGCGCAAAAGTATAATAAAAAATTTGAGTGACGTAAGATCATCAATCTTTTAGAGGCAGAGACAGAATTTCTCAGTGGACAGCTCTGAAAGATTCATATCAGAATAACCCTTCAGTGAGCAGAGTTAATCTCAACTGAAGAAAATGCAGGATAGAGGGTTTTACAATCTGCAGATAATACGGTTTCTTATTCTGTAATGAGATGCCATGTAATCCAAAATAAAAGAGAATTGCTGCCAAGAGTGGACATTTCAATCTCAGTATTATACTAGCTCTTAAAGTAAGATGGTCTGAACTTAAAGGCAATATGAGTTGTAGTCTGCTGTGATGACCCAACATGACTTCTTGTAGTTTCAGAATGGTTAACACAAAGGACAAAGTGATTCTGCGATGACAGTGTGATATGAGCATCGATTCAAAATTATTTAACTGAAAAAAAAAAAAAAAAAAGATATACATATATGAATGTATTTTTATATACATTAAAAAGTGTATCATTTTTAAGAGTTTCTGACTTAAAAAAAAAAAAATTTATCGGTCCACAATAATTTTACATTAAGTCTCTGCCATTCATAATCCAAATCACAACATGCACAGATGGTGCTAAACTTTCTGGCATCTGCACAAAAACTAAGGAATGATCCCACTCATAATACCATACCATTTCGAAATCTAATTTGGACGGACATAACATTATCAGATTTCATTATAAATCTTTGCTGAATCCTCTCGCCATATTGCACTGGGAACATGTTCACACGAGTACTTGAGTGTGTTTGATAATGAGGAGCAGGATTTATTCTGTGTGCACTCTTGACCTCTAGAACTCAAGAGTCTGAGTGACCAGGCACAGACATTACAGAGTATATTCCACCAGCTGCATGTCATGTTACGTTCTTAACTACTCCAAAATAATCTATCTATCTATAACCCATTATGAATTTTGTTTTCTGATTATCTGATCAAAAACAGCCGATATGTGCACATGACCTAAAATACTGCACTCATTACACACAAACAACCTACTTCATGAACTAGTAGTGGGAAAAAATGATGTCCAGAGGGGACATTTGTTTTTAAACACTAAACTTGGTTGAGGTATTTATCTGAGGTTTATCTGAGAATTATTTGGCAAAAAAAAAAGCAAAAAAAAAAGCAAACTACAGCAACAAGTTTTATTTTACTATCGAAAAAAATGCATAGAAAAACAAAAAGCTCACAGGAAAAAGCATATATTGACTAACATAATCAGTTATCTCTTGTTTTTGCATGTGTTCATAATTTCTCTGTAACAGTCTGCCCAAAAACTACGTTAGCATATATTTAGTTTCATTGCGTTATCAAAAATCAAAACAATTGACTCCTAGCACAACTACACAATATGCTTACAAAATCTAACAAATCTGTGATCATATTTGAGTAAAGGGTGAAGATGTCAATTTTCCTAGGCTGAACATCACTTTTGTTACCTACAGTTTCATAATAAAATCATAAAGACTTCCCAGCAAAAACTGATATATTATATAGTATTGATATATCTCATAGTTCATTGAATACTATAGTATTTTATAATAATACATTGTCTCTGATTTATTCTAATAAAAAGAGCGTAAGAAATCCCTCATTAATAATAACCTTACAATTATTACCCTTATAAGTATTAATTGTTTATTAGTAACTATAAAGCACATTATATGGGTAAAAATAGTAAGTTTTACTTTGACAAGTAGTAGCAAAAACTCACACTTGTCTTATTCTACTGTATTCAGTCCTTGCACTACCTCAGGTGTTTTTTTAATCCTACTTGCCTAATTATTTTGTTTATTATTATTAATTATTGTTTCATTATTATTTTCTATGTTCATCTTATTTTACCATTTTTACCTACCATTTATTTAAATTGAATGCAGTCTCAGTAGCTGATCAGGTTTACATTTCACTGCAAGATATATTCTGTATATAACTGTGTATGTGATGAATAAATTATTGAAATTATCGTTTATTTAAGGAAAAGTGACAAATAACATTTCCATGTATTTAAACATCACGATTTTAGGGGTTTTAGGTATATATAACTTTTAAAAGTCACTATTTAAAAAAAAGAATCTTGTATTTCTTGTTTTAGTTTTTCACTTCAGTGGTTCTGCAGTGTGACAAATTGACTTGTATTACGTACTTATAGTACATGCAGTCTCTCAATTAATAACTAACATAAAGTATGAGAACATTAAAAAAATGTGTATGCAAAAAAATAAAATCATCATAAAAATAAAGTAAATATTTTTAGATGAAGTTTTGCATATCACACTGCAGGACACCGCTGTCACTGCCAACTCGAACAAAGAAAAGCAACATATAGCAAAAGACAGTCACCATTTCTGTGGTGCTGGACATGTAGTTCCAGACGACCGTGTTTTTCTGTATCTCAACACCAGTGAAAGAAGCCTGCAGCACTACCATCTTCCCTTGGATCACGTCTACGTTTTTCAAAGGCAGATTAAGCTGGGCCAGGTCACCTGGAAAGAAAAAAAACAGAAAGAAAAAATCGATTAACAACCTGCGAAACACAAAATACTGACACTCAACCTAGTTGACAGACCACATGTCAGATGCACTCCTTTGAAGCTCGGAAACATCCAGGAGTGACTTACACTCCCCCAAGTGGAGGTAAACCAGCTGAATCCAGCTGTCCTGGTTGTCCGTCTGTTCCGCCAGCTTGACCAGGACTCTTCAGCTCAGCTCCCGTAGAAACAGATACTCGCCACACAACGACACTCATAACAGAGAATCTGCTTCTAAAATCCTCTGGTCATTTAGGACTTTAGATGAAAGTCAACAGAAAAAACCCCCACAAAAAACGGGTGACGCAATTGCAGAGCATCTTATTTTAGGCTTAGCGCAAGGTACGAGGGAGGGAGAGCCTCAATGCCATGTGTAGGCTGTCTCGAATTCCCCTCCCTTAAGTGTAAAACCACTAATCCTCAACGAGAATCCTGTTTGTGCTCGTCTCTCTAACATTTTCTTCTGCTTTATGTTTGCAGGCTGGTCTTTAGCCCGATAACAAACTAGCAGCAATAGATAGTGTAATTTCTTACATTGACCCTCTCCAAATAAAGCCGTCGCTTAGCGTTCAATTCAGAAATTTAGCCTATGGGGCAGGATCAAAAATTGAATCGCATTATGAATGTATAAAGGAATTAATCTGCTTTCATGGAAAATCTTTATCAACATTTCATTTTATAGGTCAAAAGAGGAAACCAGATTTCTGGCCATGCCAGTTCACCTCCCTCTGTCACTTTAGGGCAGTGATATGTAGCCGTATGTAACTGGTTACAACTATACTGTGAATCACTTCTCAAATTAAAATATTTATAAGAAAACATACAGAGAGGACAGAAGATGTGTGCTGATTATCAAGACAGTGTACCACACATGTATGGTGTAGACTCGGTGTCATCGGCTACAGGATAATCATGGACAGACTATTATTACTAATTTTCTTACCCTTCCTGCCAAGAATTTACACAACCATTCAAAAGTTTGGGGTCAGTAAGATTCTTTAAAAAAAATTAAAATACTACTTTATTCAGCGAGGACAAATTAAACTGATTGAAAGTGACAGTAAAGACATTTATAATATTTCAAAAGATGTCTATTCCAAATAAACACTTATCTTTTGAACTCTATATTCAAATAATCTTGAAAAACATTTAACAGCTTCCATAAAAATATTACACTGTTAATTGTTTTCAACTTTGACAGTAATAAGAAATGTTTCTTGAGCACCAAAAAAAAAAAAAAAGAAAAAAAAGGATGTGACACTGAAGACTGTGACGAGTAATGATGCTGAAAATTTAGCTTTGCCCACAAAGGAATAAATTACATTTTAGGGCTGTTGATTTAACACGCTAATTTAAATGAATTAGTTATGGAAAAATAACGCATACAAATGATTTCGACCATTTAACGCACCAGCCCCACCCCAGACCTGCATTGGTCATCTTGCATTTCATACAGTTGATTGGTGACGAACATCAAACACGACGCAATACGTGAGTCTTGCAATTAGAATGACCCTAAAATTCAAGATATCAGGGCAAAATTCCCCTGTATGAGTTTTCGTCTCTTATTTATATTATATGATATAGTTAAGCAATATCACACGAGTGAACGCAATATCACACGAGTGATGTTTTTGTCCTGAAAAATGTAAAATCTTTTTATTTACATATACTCACCCATGTCGTTTTATGTGTAATATGTAATATGACTTTCTTTCTTTTGTGGAACATAAAAGAAAATATTCTAAATATGATGCTGTTTTGATCTATAAATATATCTAAATACCAATTCAGATGCAAAAATAATGGTCGTTGTAGCCTAAAAGTTTATGTGTAATAAATTCTATGTTGAATAAAATAAAATATATCTTTCTAAAGCTGGGCCTACTTTTTTGAGTCTTCTTTCAAAAAATTAATTAAAAAAATAATCTCACCGACCCGACATTTCAACAGTAATGTAGGCTATAATAAATATTTTTTATGAGTATTCATGTCTTTCAAACACACACATTTAATTAAGTCAATTAGAGTGAAGTCAACATGAACACTAGCACTTTTGAATTGACCATTTACAACGTTCATTCACAATAGCACAAATTTCTAGTACAATTTCCATAATCTGAATGCTAGGATACACATACAAAGCATTTTAAGCCCTAAGCAGCTTAGAATAAATGCTTAAAGACAGAGATCATTTCTTTCAATTATTATTTTTTTTTCATGAAAGAATTTGACCTGAAACTGTATTACTGTCTAGATACCAATAGAGGGCAGCAAATACCATTCAATAAATTCACTCTACTTTTAATTCAACACTACTTGTATAGTTTTGCAAAGAATACATCAATAAATAATTACTAATGTTTATATATTATATTTAATATTCTTTTCTAAGTTACAAATAAGAACAAAAGACCGACATAATATGGTGTTTCTTGCACTTCACTACTGAAATTCCTTAATTCTAGAATTATATGACAGAGACAATGACTCATGCAGTCAATCTATGTGTTCAGTGTGTACCAAAGCAGAGCTTCTGAATCATTAGATGCATGAACCAGCATTCACAAGTCTTCTCTTCATCTCTAGATCTCTCTACTAAAGCCTCAATAAGATTAAACTAGTAGCTCAGTAGGGAACCTGTGTCCGCATCAACATCTCTCATTAATCAGAGCACTTTTGGGAGTGTTTCTCTCTTTTGTGAACACAGAGTCTCTAAGATCCACATAAGGATCTTAGCAATGTTTAAATTCTCCCTCTAAACTCAGTGACAGGAAGAACAACCTCAAACAAACATGAAGACATTTACCACAGAAGGAAAGCATTAGCACTGTGGATGTGAAGTCACATGGGAGAGTTTAGTGTGCGCAAACCAACGAACAATTCAAAGTGACTGTCCACTACTAGTGGTTTATAGTCATTTAACAATGATGAATGACTCCTCTGGGAGACGTTTTGAGGGATTTGTGAGAATGACAGAGGGACAAAAGCAAAGAGCCTATTTCCTGACTCTTCGAGCATTTCAGCATCTTCTGATTTAGCTCCTAATGACAAGACATTCCAGCACGGTCCCAATCCCATCAGCCTAATGAGCCTGCAAATGATTTCTGGCATTAGTCCTCAAAATCTGTGTATACAAATGTTTTACTGATGCAAATGTGCTTTTGTTTGCTCTGTTGTGATTGTGAACCCCAGAAAGTTTGAAGGAAAGATCCACGGTGCAATGAGAAGAACGTGCAGAAAGAGAAAGTCAAATATTGAATGTGGACTTTTCATTATAGCAAATTCTCTTTATAATGGAGGGAAGCTCAGTAAAGAGAAGAAGAGTGTTATAAATCTGTTCAAATCATTCCAACGGGTCTGATCTGAATAATATATGTTATCGAGTAGCATGAAGTCAGAATGGAGATGGAAAGATCTAGATGTGCTTTGAATTAATCTCACTCTTGCCACACAGCTGGGAGGTAATGAGGTGTCATCAACCAAAAACTCAACCAGTAAGTCTGAGACACCAGTAATGCCCACTAAACATTGGAACAGTGTTAATACACATATAAAGTCGTACATTAAAATGAAGCATTAACGTAAAATTGTGCATCTTCGATGTAGCTGATAAAAACAGTGCTGTTTTATAAATATTCACTTGTCCTGCATTTTTTAATTATGTACATACAAATGATGTACATACAAAATTACATTAAGACATTAAATAACTATACAACTAAAGTGGCAGAGCATACACTATATACCATTCAAAAGTTTGAGAAAATAAATAAATAATTTTTATAAGTATGTAGTACGTACGTATAATTGATCAAAACTGACAGTAAAGACTTCTTCACAGTTAAAAAAATTAAATACATTTTTAATTAATGCCGTTCTTTTGAACTTCCGATTCAAAGAATCCTGAAAAAAAGTATCCCAGTTTCCAAAGAAAATATTAAGCAGAACAGCTGTTTTCAACATTGATAATACCAAATAACATTGGTTACGGATGTAGGACATAGATCACCAAATCAGCAGATTAGAATGATTTCTGAAGGGTCATGTGACACTGAAGACTTGTCACAGGAATCATATGCATTTAATTTTTTTTATAGAAAACAGTTCTTTTTTATTATAATTATACTGTTTGTACAGTTTTTGATCAAATAAATGCAGCCTCGGTGTGCATAAAATACCTCTTTAAAACATAAAAAACTGTCCCAAACTTTTGTACAGCAGTATGCATAAATGAACAAATAAATACAAATAAAATATGTATTTAATCTACCAACTCACTTTGGTTATATTGAAATTATATAGAGGAATATTAATACAATCATACTTGTACCCTGAGAATCTCAAACAAATGTGACTGCTTATGATTTTTCTGTGATACGCAAGTGCTGGGTTATTAATAATTATAATCTCTATGCACGGCACCTGTTTAACATCAGCTGAGCCTAAAGTTTCAATGTGGAACATTTAGCTGATTCTGAGATTCTGAAATATATATATATAAAAAAAAAAAATCTGAGATAACCCCATTATTCAAAAGTGCTGCAGTGCTGCACAAATGTGTTTTGCAAAACCAAAGTCAAACAAAGGGTTTAATATCCTTCGTCGTCAAAGAATAACTAATCCAAACCGACTTTAATTCTTGGATGCCATGAACAAGCCATCTTCATTTTAAACCCCTCCCCTCCAACAATCTGTCATATAGGGACACTTTTTTGTGAGACCTCCCTACATTATTGTATCAATGAACATTACTCTGAAAGGTCACATTATGAACATTATTAAAGTCATGTTGACTTGGAATCATGGATGAAGTGATTCACAAAGACATGAACACGGCGGTTCGAGCACAACAGAATATGAGTTTGTTCCCATGCGTACGCTTATGTGCACGACTGAGAGGTTGATGCTTTTAATTACAGGAAGAACGCAAATTTTCCTATTTATTTTTCAAAGGATGGCACAAGGCTCTGATAAAGAGTCTGGGAAAGGCCTTTGATGCATCTGACAGTTTGTGTGGATGCAGAGCATTGGGCGGAGACCAAAACTTCCTGTCTTAAGTCTATCTATGCTGCAAAGTTAACGTTAAAGCATTCCTGCCCCTGGGTCTTCAGTCAGATCTGAGACCGAAGGCCTTTGCATGCAAGACAAGTTAACACCCAAAATTATTTGCTCTGACAAAATGAGTCAACTGAAAATGACAAATCTAATCTCAACTATAAAGCCTTGATACGATCAAACAGAGAACTGATATCTGGGGTGGAGACGTACACAAGTACACTGTAGATCTGAGAGATTGAGTGATGGCTTTCTTCATGCTACTGATAAAACTTTTATGAAGTGGTTTCGTAATGTGGGAGGGAGGATTTTATTTGTGAGCCTTCAGGGCAAATCTCCATCTGAGGGACAGAATTTTAAAATGCTGACAAAAGGATACACTCTATTAGCAGTTTGAAACGGTCTGTTTTCAGAATGAAAATAGACAAGTGTTTAAACTATTTGATGATTTCAGTAATACCGAAAAATTGTCCAATCAGAAGATATAATAATTAATGCTATTAATGGTCAGCAGAGTGGAAAACATCTGCTGTAGGCGGTGTAACTCTCTAGGGGTTTTGCAAGTTTAAAAAAAAATTAATATTTGATTATAGTTTCATTTAAAAAAAGCAGAGCAATGCTGTAAAGCCCTTGAAATGACGCAATGACATGAAGCCCTTTTGCTGTCACGTGACAAGAAAACAATTAAACCTTTTACTTGGTTGCACTAATTTTTATATAAAAGTTAAATTAAGATATTGGCACATGTGTGTAGAATTTTCTCTCATTTGTCAATGACTCATAGAGACACCAGGCAAGGTTGTCTTCTGACATACTCCTTATCTTACAAGAAAAGTCTTATTCCCTTGACTCATTTCAACTCTCTTTCTCTACTGCTATTTCTCTTTCCAATCTCTTCTACTCTCTCTATCTCTCAGTAATTACAGACGATCATCGAGAGCGGAGAGCATCAGTTCTATCAGTTCTAACTGTGACACTGTTTGGTTCATTTGAGAAATATTTGTAAGCCATTAGTTTAATTGCAGAAGTAAGATTGTGTGTTATCCACAATATCAGTGTGTGTGTGTGTGCATGTAAGAGAGAGCCGTGAGGGTGGATGTGCCGATGAAAAGGATTGCGATTGACTTTAGAGCAGCTGAGCGGCTCAAGGTTAATTGAAGCGGTAATGAGGGTGCAGAGAAAAATCTGATTAATGTGGATAGCGAAAAATGGACAGGCAGAGACAAAAAGTCTGACTTCATAAAGATAACTGAAAAAAAGCCTTCTACAAGTCAGAATAGGCGAGAAATGGAGCGGCAAAGAACCTGCCAGAATCATGTCTTGGTAATATTTCAGCCCAAAAAAAGATTTTTTTTTTTTCTCCAAATGATTTAATTGGCAACAAGCACATTCCCCCTAAATAATATTTACGTACATACAGAATATAGGCTAATTGTTTTTGGGGGTTGGATGTGCTTAGAAATAAATTTGGAAATATAATAAATAAAATATATTTAAATAATATTTACTTATAACATATAATCTTTATAATATTTTATATGTATTTATACATTTATGTAGTTTAATACATATTGTTTAAGTATGAAACATCATTGTAATGTTTGGTACTGCCTTTATGCTGATATAAATCAAAACAAATTGTAGTTTAATCATACATTTAAACAATGATTGTATTGTAATCATTGTTATTTAAAAACGAAAAAGAAAAAGGTAACAGCCCTAAAAAAAAAGATTCTTCATGAAATATATATTTCCCCTGTATATGGTGAAATGTGACCAAGACATGTTTTCATGGGATTCACCCAAGAATTCGTACATATGCTGATCTGAAACTAGTTTTGCTTGTTTTTTAAACTATGGCTGTTGCATCTTGGAGAAATATAGGGCTGACACTGACATATAAGGGCAACACTGGAAGAGAAGTTTTAAATCCAGTGTATTCCTGTTCCCTTCTTTCCTGTTTCCTGTGCATTGTGTTAAAACAGGGATACAGGAAAGAGCTGGGCCAGATAAGACAAAGACTGGGACACACTCCAACAGCACAAAGTATGTAAGGTCAACACGCACACATACAAGTGCACACACACACACACCTGCGTCTCCATCGAAGATCCTGAAATAACATCAAATTGAGCCCTTGTGACTCCTCCTGCTTCAATGGCTCAGGATGCTGGCCCAGATCTGATCAGTTCAACATACTGACTGACAGCTGGGAGTCAAATCTGTACAATACCGAGAGATGGCAGGTGATGGAATCTGTCCAGGAGACAGTGGATTAACATGATGAATTGTGCTGGGATTACCCTGTGTTTTACAGGAGTCGCAAAATGTGATCATCTGTGACACACAAACCTCATGCCTTTAATCCGATTCAGAGACGCCATCTATCAGCTCTGTTTAATGCTGTATTAATCTAACCTCACACCACTGCTGTCATAATGAGTGACACGAACCCAGTAATGACAAGTGAAATGAGAAAGCACATGTTAATACATTAATGTACAGTATTAATTGACACCTAAAGGGGCACAGAGGTGATAAATTGATCGAAATGACCACAGGACACTTTAAATAGATTAAAATCAACAGTAGATTTTAAATATACGGGGAAAAAAATCTATTTAAAATGTATGCTGTTCTTTTTAATCTTTTATTCATGTATGTATCGCAGTTTTCACAAAAATATTAGGCCTAACTGTTTTCAACATTGATAATAGTTCTCACAAAAATATTAATGTTTTCAACACTGATAATAAGAAGAAATGTTTCTTGAGCACCAAATCAGCATATTAGAATGAGTTCTGAAGGATCATATGACACTGAAGACTGAAATTCATAAATAAACTGCATTTTAAAACTGCCATTTTGAATTGTAATATTTCACAATATCAATGTTTTACTTTATTTTTGATTAAATAAATGCATCCAATAAGAGACTTCTTTAATTTTTAATTTAATGTATATACATTTCATGTTACGTCTGACAACTGATAGCATTAGATGATGGCAAAGGTAATCTACAGGGAAATGGGAATCAATACACAAAATATCTAATTAATCAAAGTGATGAATAAATCAGTGACGATGCAACGCCTGTGTGTACGTACGTCTCCTGAAATACAGCTGGAAGCAAATTATGCCAAAATGTTCATCTTGCATGAGTAAAACTAGGAAAAATGACTAATTTGATAATTAAGCCACATGCTGGGGATGAATGTTCAAAAACGAATTACCCAACTGTGAAGACAACGTAATTACCATAGAGTTCCAGTCCTCTAAATCATATGGAAAATAGTGCAGATAAATCATTGAGACCAAGGCCTTTATCTCTACGCTCTTCAGAGCTAGTGTGATTCTTTCCATCAGTAAAGAGATACGGCTCAATCTTGAATGGATGAAGTTTATTGGACTGATTTTGAGGAGCATTACGGACTCTTCGATTAAGACTTGCATTTCAAGGCGGCTCTTCAAATGTCAGACGCTTGACCACAGCAGTAGATAAAGGTTCTCTGGTAGGCTGAGTGAGACATTAATCTTAATTTGACATGAGAACCGATAAAACCAATGTTTGTTGAGCTGAATAAAGAATAACTCGGTCTAAATACAATCAGAAAGGAAAACATACAGCTTTCTTTATGCCCCCTTTTCTGTCCTTTATCTTCATTACACCAAAACAAAGTAGCCAGAGTGCTACTTCAAAATAATTTTTTATATATAGCTGAAAATGTCAGTTTTGAGCCAAAAAATATTTGCACTAAACTTAGCAGCACCACCAGACCGGCCGAGCATTATGGGGGATGGATTACATTACACTCTCAGAAGACTTAACGTTCCCACGGTGTCACATCAGTTTAGCGATTCTGTCGCAAAAATACATACAGCCTTGATCCGCCACTGCAACCCCAGAGTTAAACCTGTCTTAAAAACACACAAGGCCATTACTGATGGGTAAAGCACATGATATGGGAGGCTAAAAGGCCAAAAAAATTAGCATGAGCAGTAACACCAGGTCACAATGTTGTGTTTGGCCGTAATTAATCTCTGTTTAGTGTTTCTGCATTAGAGGAGTTCTGATTAACCTGAGGATCAAAAGAAACAAACAGAAGCGGAAAGGATGTGGATCCTGTGGCACGTCTCGGCACGCACACACACGCATGCACGCATGCACATCCTGGGGCCGGTCACGTTTCCTTCTGCTGAGGTCGGGTCTGTGATCAAACTCTCAAGCTGTGTATAAAACAGCACATCCACAGCGTGAATGCTGGTGTGTGTGGTTCCCGCTTGAATAGAGAGAAATATAGCCAATGAGAATAAAGCAAAACTATTTCATTTGAAAACAACGAGTTATGAAAACACAGTCCCTGGGAGAACAGTGATGAGCGGTTTATGGAAAAAATAACAATTTACAGAGAGTCACCACCCTTGACAAAACTAATGCAGGGACAATTTCAGCCACAGATAAAACTCCCAAAGTCCCAGCATGAAAACAATCACAATAGATAATGCTGCTATTCTTTATTAAAAAGAAAATCCCCCCAAAAACGTAATGTCTACGAACCAGCAAATAAACTTATGGTTAAATAGCATAAATATGAAGCACAAACACACTTGTGTCTATGTACATATATGCGTATACATTTTTTTTATGTTTATTAAAGGGTTAGTTCACCCAAAAAAGAAAATTACCCCATGATTTACTCACCCTCAAGCCACCCAGGTGTATATGACATTCTTCTTTCAGACGAATACAATCTGAGTTATATAAAAAAAATGTCGGCCGTACGCATGGATTTATGGCGGAAGAGGAACACTTAACGCACAACATAATGATGAACGCGGAAGCGCAGAGGATAGAGCAAAACAAAACACCAGTCATGAATTAGAAGTCTAAAATGAAATTTTTAAAGAGAAATGTTGGAGGAGCTTGAGTTTGTTGCCCAGCCCTGTTTGTTTGAACCGCGAGAGGCGTCTAAACTTACGATACTCCTACATCCTACGTCACTCTTGTGGCGCAAGTCGACTTGCGTAGTATGCGTACGGTCGTCTGCCGGAAGCTAGTTATTTTAGTCGATAAAGTTTTAAATATGGATATTTTTCTTACATAAAACACATTGTTTCACTTCAGATGGCCTTTATTAACCCCCCAGAGCCATGTGGATTACTTTTATCATGGATGGATGCACTTTGATGGACTTCAAAACGAAAACGACCATTCACTGCCATTATAAAGCTTGGAAGAACCAGGACATTTTTTTATGTAACTGATTGTATTCGTCTGAAAGAAGAATGACATATACACCTAGGATGACTTGAGGGTGAGTAAATCATGAGGTAAAAAAATTTTTTGGTAAACTATCCCTTTAATGCACATTATATTAAAATATGACCTGTATTCATGGTGTAGGCTATATAGGGATTCGGCTAAAAATAACCCTCAATATTCCTTTTAATGTCCAACTGAAAAGAAGCGACTCAAGTTGAAACAGCAGGAAGACTTATTTCACATTTTTTATATCAGTTATTGCCTCACTAATGTAACTGATGTCATAAAAAGCAAGCTTTAGTTCACAGCTGATGCCATAGAGGTGTAACAGCAGTGATGTCATCTTAATTTTTAATGCCACTGACAGGTGGTCTGACACTAAATGTAATATTTTCCATCAAGCTGCTCATGGGTTAATCATGATCTAGACACCCACGACCCAGATAAAGCTTAACCACAGCTATGGGCTTGTTCATAATGCGTAACAAATCTCATTAGAGGCCTGCTGATCTAGGATCATATTTGTGATGTTTATACCAGTTCAGGTGATTGCATTATGACACCGGGATGTTACTGGTGTCATAATCCTTTTAGTTGTGTTGCCAGATAAATTTGATCCAGGCCATGGGCTCGAGGGGAGCTTTTATTGTGATAAATACGCCGCTAGATCAGGGGATTTTGCCCATCAAGAGTTACCCAGCAGGTTTTGAATATGACACTCAGTCAGCGCTGATCTCATAAAAGCAAATTCAAAGCAAAAACCAAATCCAGCCCTGACTTCAAAGTGTTTTTCAAAATAATTCCTGACATTGACTGAAATCTGTGTTCCCCAGCAGAGACGTAACAAATCCAGATTTTCAAATAACTGACTTCAAGGACTCGCAGACAGGTCTATTTATATATAATAATAATAATAATAATAAAATATAAGAAGATATGAAAAAGATAAATGTAAATTAAAAAGATTAATACATAATACAACATTTTAACAAAAAAAAACTAAAAAAAGATAAATTACAGATTTTATTACAGCTTCTCGATTATGGCAACAATCATAATCACGATTATTTAACATGATTATTGGTGGGAGATATGATCAAAGATATTATATGATGGGAGATATTATTTCATGATACAAGTCATTTTAAATGTCAGTAAAATTTCACAATTATCAATACTTCAGTAAAAACTAATAGGTAAATTGGAAAAAGTCCTCAAAACAGTTACAGAAGACAAGTAAACAGTCAGCAATACAATTAAAACAAAGAAACTAAATTATAAACAAAACCAACAAAAAATACAACAGAATAAAATTACAAATTAAATAAACAGTGCTTTAGGTTTTTCAGGAAGATATACTTACAGTGGTATTCAGATAATTTAGCCTACAACAGAAATTGAATAAAGTAATCAAATGTAAAATAAAGCTATACATTAAATATAGACTAATCCTTATTAAAACTACAGTTTATTCATTCAAGAGCAGTGAGTGATTTTATCTTTGTCTTTTGTTGTTTGATTAACAATAATGACGGCAGCAGATATATTAGGCTGCTGTCACTTTAAGAGCTAATGCACAGACCCAATGCCACTGTTACAATAGCGCTCTTTCTCAGTGTTTACATTCACTTAAGACATTACGACGGTTACATAATCCTGCTTTACGAGGATACTTACCAAAACGGCATTTTGACATATTTGTGTGTAGACGTTTTGACCATTTAGGCGACAATCTGAAGCCCACAGTATACATCGCTTTTGCGCGTTCTGCCCCGTCTCGGAGCGTGCGCACAGGAGGCCGTCAAGGGAATTTTATATCTTTCGCGGCTTAATACGCTTTTAATAACACTGTTTAATATCAAGCACGTCCCGCAGTCCCACAAGCAGGAAACATTAGACTACATTTTACAACCCTCACTTATTTAGCTGATTTGGTTGTCAAGTTTGGGCTTTTGGGGAGGAACGAAAGCACACCACTGTGAAGGAAAGGAAGGTGCACGGGACGGAATGCGGATGCTGCACAATAATCGTTTATTATCTTGTTTTCATAATCTTTGGAAGCCAAAATCGAAAATGAAAAATCAATTACGATTAATCGCACAGCCCTAGTTTTTAGACCTCATTGCTAACCCCCTCCCCTCCAAATACTATCCCGCTTCCACTCTTCAGGCAAACGCATCAGCAAGCTGGATGGCTGCATCTCAGTGTGATTTTTGTCAAGAGCTGTCTGGTGCAAGGATTCAATAGAAAAGCTATTTGCACTTGAGTGCACAGTCTGACCTTGAGAAGCTATGAGTTCAAAACAAGAAATGGCCAGACACAGCGGTCCACCAGGACCATCTAAGCATTTACCCGTCTCCCATTGAGAATGAGTGCTAAGAGAGGGTGGACCGGTGTAGTACACACTGCTGCAGGCACAGAAATGCAGCAGAACATGCCTCACGGTTGCACCTCGGCATGTCATCTCCTTCACGCCACAGCAAGTCACTTTGCAATTCTCATTTGGGGTAACTGCATGCGATTGCGTGTTTGTTCACTGGACCGACGATTAACTCTGACTCGTCTTGGCTATTGGATTTGACCATTATTGCTGAATTTATGAGTGTTTGTTCAACATTTTCTTCCATTCCCAGTGTAAATATTGAATATAATAAGGTGTTTGTGCCGCAGGTAGAAATTATATTGTGAAGCATACCCAGAAATTACATGTGAGGTTGGATCATGTTCAGTTTATGCCAATGTACTTAATAAATGGCAAAATGACAAATAAGAGGAAAAGATTAAAAAAATGGTTTATAGGCATATAAAATGCTTATCGGCCTTCAACTACGGCTGTTTCTCATAATGACACAGATGAGAGAATCTAAAGCTTTTCAGAAGAAGGTGTGACAAATAAACTAATTACTCAATCTGTGAATTAAGAAGATGGCAAGATAAGCCAAAAAGCTTACAGCTGACTGTTCAGGGTTAATGATCTGTCTGATCTAGAAATCCCAACTGGCAGTCCGTTCCAGAAATACCTCTCACACACCCCAAACACATGCACTAAAAGATAAGCAGGGTCCAAAATTAAGCACACACCTGCCTATTGAGAGTGAATAGAAATATACAGATAATCCTTAGCGTCAAAACTGTATTTTGTATTAATATAATATGCTATGCTATATCACACATCAGCCACATTCTACAGCCATCAGTGACATTTATCTACCAGAATAGCAAATGAGTGGGAACGCAAACATTCCTCTGCTGCCCACATTACGACTGTAGCCCGAAATCAACCCCAGACAGATCAACAAAGGCCTCTCAAATAATAATAATAATTTGATTATATAAATAATATATATATATATTCTCTGTCTTCTCTGTCAAAGTAGTGGAGAAGTGGAATTCAATACCCACAAATATTAGAAACTCAGGAAGTTTTGCAGTATTTAAAGCCAGCCTCAAAATTTGGCTAAAATCAGCACAAGAGTGTCACCACTAATGATTGCATTGTATTTTCTGTATTTGGTGTATACTCAAATCTGTATATTGTGTAAATATCAATTTTGAATAATATGTATTTTTGTAAATTTATGTAGTATATTTGTTGTTTAGTGGTTGTTTTGAGTCTTTTGTTTTGTCTACCTGCCCAGGGACAACAGATGCAAATTAGCTGTTAGCTAACTCTGGTGCAATTGTCTGAATTGTGCGCTATCCCTGCCAAATAAACAAACAAATACATAAATAAATAATAAAAATAAAAAAACTTAACTGCCTTTTTAAAATACCCTTCCTATTCAAAATTCACACATTTGTATGGAAAAGTCTAATCAGCGTTTTTGAAATCCTGTATGAGTGAAAAGGATGTGGCTTTCAAAAACGATTGATACTGTATAATTTATAGTGATGGACAGCAGGTGAATTAATCAGATGATATTTGGCCATTTTGACATTATTCTATAAGAAAAAAATAGGATTACTAACAGAAACGTTAGTTCAAAATTTACTGACAGTCTTATCAAATGGAAAACACATTTTGAATGAATTTTGAGCACATTTTAAGAGGAAATTTTGTTCACATCTTTTTGTTAGCCCACTAGGGATGGGACGGTATGAAAATTTCATATCACGATTATAGTGACCAAAATTATCGTGATTATCAATATTATCACGGTTTTGTTAAAACGAGATGAAAGTGTTCAAAAAGGACATGGATGCTCACACTAAAAACAGTTTAATATTTGAAAATCAACAAACAACAAATAAAACTAGCAGCTCTATGCACTTTTTCAAGCAAGATTATATTCTGTGGCATTTCCTTCCTTATAAAGACCGTCGTCAATAGCAACGCATCATAACACAGCGCACATCCATGTATCGCAACGGATGCGCACGCGCTCTCTCGTTTCATTCAAATACAACTTGCCGTCTTGCGTCTCCGTTCTTGGGCGATTGTTTTGTACGCTGTACAAAATGGATTTATAAACAGGTAAGATTTAAAACATTAATCTCAATTCAAAATGTCCCCGTAATTGTGTGGTAAAAAAAAAAAAAATCGGTGTAATAAGTGTACAATGATAGTCTTGTTTGAACTTGTTCGCTCGTCTTTGGCTCACTTGCTGCGAACTTTTATTCGCGGAAGCTTCACGTTTATTTCAAGTGAGTGAGATCAAATATTTCAACTCAAAACAACATTTTGTGCCCAATTATTTCCCAGACGTAGTTTTTGGTAAGTTTACTTGCCTTGTGTTCGCTATAAACAGTGGGTGATGGTCAGGTCACACAAGAGGACTCGGCAGATTTGAAGTGTTTCCCCCATATTGTAGTGACCATCCTCGATTAAGTTTCACTCAGGACTTTTGTAAAAGCCAAAATATGACCACACCTCAGATTTGGTCCTCTTAAAACACTGAAAAATCTCCCGAGCACGGCCACTGCCTTTCGCCATTCCTTCTCGAATAAAAAAACAACAACATTGCGCGCTGCGTCAGACTGTTGCTGGATGGACAGGATTTACAGTGACAGTGAGTTATTAAAATCGCGATAATCAAACACGGTTTTAATGATAATTAAATTTTGAACGATAATACTAACCGTCAGTACATTTTATCGTGGTTTATAGTGAAACCGGTAATCGTCCTATCCCTATAGCCCACATTGTATAACTTATTATTTTTTAACATAATTATAAATTATGACCAGAGAAATTGAGGAATGGAATTTGTTGTAACGAATGGAAGCCATGAGTTCTACAGCTCAATACATTTTTAAGGATCAACTCTTTCAACAGAATGTGAAGCTGGTTTCTGATCTGCTCTGACAGACAGAGGGTCACTGAGCGCCACCATCTGTCTTCAAAATCCGCCTGTCCGAAATCTGGACACCCCTAAGAGACTGACCTCGAAGAAATGAGTCTTTGTGATCTTGCAGAACCATAAAACGTGAGTACCTTCGATAGGTTTTTTTGTGTTTTGTTTAAGATGATTAACTGGAGGTGAGATAAGTCTATGAACGTCCTACCACCTCCATCTCCCTCACAACACCCTCCTTTTGCACTTTCTGAGATTGGGCTGGTCTTCTCTAGCAGTGTCTAAGCCTCGTCTCTCTCCTTTAATCTTCTCACGGCTCAAAGCGGTCTTTAGATGTGAGCAGCTCTACACTCAATCCAAGCTTTCAAAGCAATAGAGGTGAGATACCTTAGGCAAAACCTTCACAAATATCTGAGATTACCACCACACAGGCAATGACCAGACAACTGGTCAAGCAATTTAGCAATCTGAAACAAGGCAGGCAGAATTAGCAATGAACAAGAGTCTCAAGAAGCTAGGCTAGTTAGGTTAAGAAGATCAGAGTTGTAAGATCTTCAAGCCATGTTGAATGAAGAGCACAAGCTTCACTTGTTATTTCTATGAACAGATGATCTGCCAGGACGCAATAAAATAATATTTTCCTGCAATAGTAATGTCTGTTTTTGCCATCTCTTCACCTACAGAGCGCATTCAATGTGCGTCTGCAAAACGACACTCTGTTGTAGCGCATCCCGAGGGACAATAAACAATAGCGTCTGCTACTGAATACCAACAAAGCGTTCCTTTACAAGCCTCTTTTTCAGCAGGGGTCTATTTTCAGGAAGGATGGGTGGAGGCCTGGGTAACAGAGTCACATTTCCCTTTAAACTTTGCAGATTAGATTGCAGACCTTCCAAACAGTGACTGTGATAATCTGCTGTGACTTCTTCCATCACGATGGAAATCTTACTCTGCAAAACAGGCTTGGAAAATCGTTTGAATTCCAGAATGACTTACTAAAAACTATTTTCATATAAAACCCAAGTTAAAAGTCATTTTACACATACCACCGCTGGGAAAGTCAACTTTTAAACCACAATCGGTAAGACTGACAGCGTTTTCTTGTTGGAGAAGTTTGCGTATCTCAGGTTGAGTCACTGCAGTGATTTCTGAATTACTCAGAGGACAGTGAAATGTATTTATTTATTTGGTGGCGTTATCGAGGTGATCTGGGAACAGTGGAATTGCCTGGTGAGGGAATGCTGGAGCTTATCAGGGAGTGCCAGGCGGTCGAAGAGGAAGTGGAGAGTCAGAAAAAGGAAAGGCCTAAATGCTGTCTCTTCCTTAATTTATTGCTCTCTCTCCCCACCTCTCCCTACTTTTCCATTTTTCCTTCCTGTATTTCAAAAGAAAACACTAAAGATCATATAATGTTATTTTGCAAAGAACGTTAAAGAGAACCGTTTTCCACACAATTACAAGATTTAAACCCCTTTTCCTCAGAATAAAAGGGCTTCAATGTAATACAAGCCTTTAAAAGAGATATTTTAGCCATTACAGACCATTTCAACATTGGTTTAAGAAAGTGACTCTTTGTTTGTTCCTTGGACGTTTACGGTTAGTAGAGTCCATTCAAAACATCGGCGGGAAGCGCTTGATGCACAGTCGGATTTCATGTGAATGTGAGAGGAAAACCTGTTAATTCAAAAGGGTTCACATACTTTTTGTGTGTGTGTGTGCGCATATTTAGCAAATATTGTCATTAATCAGGTTTCTGCAAATGTTTCCCTTACCTTGAAGGACCTATAATCTATATGTTCTATTCTTAAGTGCTCTTTGTCTGACTGGCTTGGAAAAGTCAATGTCTTCCTCTGGTTTTGGATCAATCTAAAAACAAAGTCAGTTTGTATGTTTACTAATCTGCAAGTATCTACTTTTATCTAAATGGATTACTACAGGGTTATTAACCTAACAAAACCTAGCAACAAACCTAAGCACACACATTTTGAAACGTATGAAATTAGTAATAATAGCACATAGAAATTAGTTTACTAGCATACAGTTAGAAATGTAATTTACTATTTGCATAGATACAGACTGACCCAGCAAGCAAATGCAATGTAAACTAATAACCTTACCGGGCACCTTAGCGACAAACCATAATGACTTGCTTCAGCTTCACCAAAAACAAGAAAAATATCATCCACATATTTTGATTAAATATTCCCAACCTTTCCGCTAAGAACGTTATTGTTAATCATCCAGACTGCGACATGCTTTTACCGTATCTCTTGCAGTATCAACCAGGTAATGATAGTCATCTGGATACAAAACTTCAGGTAAACGAACGTTTAATGTTTGCGCCTCAAAGTAATTCCACATCATTGTTTATTTTCAGTTTTTGTAAATACCTTAACAGTTCCATTTATGTTAGACTCGAAGTACGTACTTGTTTGGACACATCCGTGATTTAAAAAATGCCGCCACCGGAAATGCTTCAGGACCAGACATGCATTCCAACATGTTTGTTAATGCTTACGTCCTTGAAATGGTCTATATGGTAGACTAAACTCTAAAACTCTCAACAAGGCATTAGTATTTGAAAATACCTATACTATGCGGATACAAAAATCTATGGGTCACCAGACAACTGTATAGGGCATTTAATAAATAAAATAAAAAACATCAATTATATGTCTATGTTATTTTGGGTTATTTGTGAGACACCTTCAACCACAAAATTAAAATTAAAAAAGCAGTTTCGCTATGGAGAACCACATAGGCCACCCAGTATTACATTGGTTGCCTATATAGCTTTTTAATTACATATGAGACATTTACACAGAGATTTAAGCATTATGATATAACAGATTATCTTTTGGTAAACAAACTTGCTACTAATGGGACTGCAATGATGCATATCAAATGCAAATGCAAATTAGTACTTCATGTAATTACTTTTTATGGAGGGGAGAGCAGAAACTAGTGTTCAAATCATAAATCAGGGCATCAGAGAAAAAAAGAGCAACACTATTGAGACAAATAGCATTACAATTTAAAACATTAAAATGTAGAAATGCAGAGACTATTAATGCTGTAATACAGCTACTTAAGAGACAATTGTTTTGTATTACTAGCAGTAAAAAAAAAAAAAAAAAAGTTTAGAACTCAAACTTTAAAAAAGATGATTAGTCAATCAATCAGCACTCACATAAACCCTCTTCCTATTAGGATTATCAGTCTAAGCTCGAAGAATGCACAATTATTTCCAGGATAAAGGGTCCACATGGCGAACACTTTGACCAATCATATAGTGCATGCCTTTAATCAGTAGCAGAGTAATTATGCCAGTACTATGGTGCATTGTGTGTGTGTGTGTGTGTGTGTGTGTGTGTGTGTGTGTGTGTGTGTGTGTGTGTGTGTGTGTGTGTGTGTGTGTGTGTGTGTGTGTGTGTGTGTGTGTGTGTCTCTCTCTGGGGAGATGTTCCAGGAGAACAGCAGCCCTTCATCTCGTCTTTTAAAATACTTTTAAATTAATTTTCAACAGCACGTCAAGCAGCTAAACACTATTGTCAAGATGACAAAATACAGTACAGAGATGGAATACCAAAACACAAAATACCATGAAATATCAGTTGATAAATGCATACATCAACCTGTCGATTAATAAAATTAATATTATTGGCCAATGAACAATAGTTCTATTGCATTTATTTATTTTTTGTTCAAAAAAGGCAACAAAAAAAACACTATTCATACAACAAGACTGCAGCCAGACTTAATAGTAATACTTTTCCTATCCTTTTTGTTTTCAAATGTTAATTTTATGATTTTAAAGTTATGATTTTAAGGAGGTCTGCCTCGTGTGAAAGAGCTGAGAGTGCTGCTACTGTATCTAAACCACAGTGATTAAATGTAAGGTGATCGCCACAGTCTTTTTGCTCACTCTCTCATCTGTGATTCTGACTAGTTGATCAGACAACCCAGGACAAACTTGCGTACGTGCCGTGCCCCAATAACTTCAGTAAGAAAGTTCCATACTCAGCTTTGCTGTATTAATAAATAATTCTTAAGATGTTCCATTTTAAGACTTTTTGCAGATGTTCTCTGCTCAGTCAGTCATGAGAATTAAATGTCATGAGATTTACCTTAATTCTGTCACCAGAAATAGAAACCTCACTCGTCTCGAGGGACGACAAACTTCCTTCATGGGCGCACAACTTATCGCCTGCGTGCAGGTTTGACAGCTGTATCACTCACAGAGCTGCAACTATCACTCACAGAGCTGCGACTATCATTCACGGCCAAAACATTGAAGCTTCAAAAGAAAAATGTGAAAATTAATCTCCAAGTTAATTTGCGACAGCTGAATGCTGAACAATGTGAATTTGAAGGTGTATACCAGAAAACCATGCACAGTGTTTCCAAAAATGATATAAATTTCCAGTTACGCTTAAATGTGTGAGATGCAAAGTACTACCGTGCACACAATCCTCAGGCGGCATAGTAATCCTCTGCAACTGTGCATTTCAAATCTACCATTTCTTTATAAAGCTTTGAAGAATGATTTCAATGTCACCTCCAAGTTATCAACCTGCACAAGATGTAATATTGAGTAAGGTGATTTGGAAAAAGCAAAGGATACACTGGCTTTGATGGTAAATACCTTGAGCCTGCATTTACGCTAATCTCAAGTTCAAGAAAGCCAACTCAGCTTTCTGAAATGTAAAGACCTTTAATACTTAACCAATAAAGGAATTTCTCATTCGGGTTTTCTCTTTACATTAGTAACTTGAGATGCATGCAAACCAAAAGATAAGATATAATCTTATCAATGACAGGTGCAATATATGACACAACAGCTGCTTCACATTATATAAAAACAAGTCACAAAATAGTATTGTTTTTCAAATTTGTCATATCAGCAATTTTTAGAATGCATTTCATTTGAGTATTCCCTCCACACACACACTCAAACAGTATCTGTGCTTATTCTGTGCGTGTCCTATTCTCGGATTAAACCCACTAGCTAATTTGCTGATTCTTCGCAATGCCTGAATAATCCAACCCTAATCCTCGCAGGCTTGATTAAACAGTCAAATCTGGCGCTCAGAGTCTTTCTGTTTTTAATAGGCACCTCACTTCAATACTCTCTGATCCAGTCATTGCCTGCTGGTGTTTCCTCACATCCTCTGCTCGATGTATTGCAACACGTCCATTTATCCTAGAAAGAGTCTTCTTTCAATTGCCCTCTGACCCCTGAGAATATGTGTCCCCATAAGACTGCCAGCATTCAGTTTTAATTTTATACTAGACCTCTTGACTGTAATGAACATAATTAAAATTCATAATTCATTTTGCAGTTATCAGCATCTGGCTATTGTGTAACTTAAAATGGATAGCTGCAATCCAGATAAGCTGATACATCATTTTATACATATACACTGATGATCCAAAACATTATGACCACCTGCCTAATATGCTGTTGGTCCTCCGCATGCTTCCAAACAGCTCTGACCCACCGAGGTATGGACTCTAAAAGACCCCTGAATGTGTCCTGTGGTAACTGGCACCAAGACATTAGCAGCAGGTCCTTCAAGTCCTGTAGGTTGCGAGGTGGAACTGAACTTGTTGGTCCAGCACATCCCACAGATGCTCAATTGGATTGAGATCTGGGGAATTTGGAGAACAGGGCAACACCTTGAACTCTTCATCAAGCTCCTCAAACCATTCCTGAACAATGTGTGCAGATTGGTATTTTTATTTTTGGAAGAATTCCATAAATCTCAAAGAGAAATGCTTCACTCTCAATCATTCCCAATCTCATTAGTATTCGGAGCCTCTCGAAGGCTGTCGTTGTGAGAGGCAGCAGGTTTGAAGGTGAAACTGTTTAAATGAACATTCACAGGTTTTCATCAAGTGCTCAATTATGTATCACAGTAATTAGGAGCCTGAATTATCGATAGTGGAGGGGAAAAGCAGGCCTGCTCCTGACAGCTCCGGCTATTTTTACACTGATGGGGAGAAGATGAACTCCCTGGTGCACCTCCTGTACTGATTATTTCTGAGTGGTGAGTGGGAATGAACAGCTAATGACAGGGACTGCCAGAAATGGATTGGGCACTAAGTGAGAACAGGACAACTCTCTCATTCGCTTTAATGTGTTTTTTGAAAGCGACACTCTGTTGGGGGACCCTGGGTTATTATTTTCATACGCGTTTCCACAAATGTCAAGAGCAAACTGGGAATGGAGGGATGCACGGAGTGCTGTCTGTATAAATTAGGAACAAAATGGATGGCGAAAGATAAAGTGGAAAACATTTTTTACTCCAGAGATTGCAGTGGCAGAACATAGAGAAAATGATCTGTGCCTGAGCTCAGAGGACCACAGTACAACATACAGGGGAAATAAAAAGATGAAAATTGATACAAAGCCGGTTGGGTGACAATCGAAAACCTGGGCTTAACTGAAAATGCGGGGATCTACTGGAGTAGAACTGAGAATTTGGACTGGATGGAATACCGATGGCCTCAGGCATGCTGTAATTCACAGACTGCAAGATTTCAAAATTGAGCAAAGCATTCTGGGATAGAAGATGTTTCCACATTGCGATGAGGTGTCAAATAGAGATCCAACTTTGAACGTAGACATGATGTTGGGGCGCAGATTTATCTACACCATCTCAAATGCACACACACACGACATGCGTGTCCCTGCATGTACTAATGCATTACCCTGCTTCAAATCTACATGCTTGATGTAGCTGATGGGAGCAGCAGTGTGTGAGATATTAGCTCGATATATACCGCAGAGATGCAGCATCACCCCAGGGCTTTCTTAGGAGGATAAAATTATCATAAATTATCATAGAAATAGTCTATATGCTTAGATTTCAAGAAATAAAAGCAGGGGCACATTCAAATATCTGTATTATGTCTTGCATTGGCAGCAGACTGTAGGGCAGTGCAATTAAGAAATGAAATGCACATAAATGCAATGGCAAATCAGAGGTTTTTAATAATTTTTTTTAGACATTTCATTAACAACATCTTTTTCTAATAACTGAGTTTTAAGAAGTCTGATCCACAAATGAGTGTTTCGTGTTTCACATTTCTCAGTGGCACAAAAATCAGTGCTAAAAAAACATCACCTGTGGATTCGCTAGATGATGCGTCACTCGCTTCCTATTTAGATGGCGCAACACTTAAAGATACAATATGTAATTTTTTTCGCCGCTAGGGGTCGCTAACCTCTTACAATAACAAAGGCGTAAGTTGATGACGCAAAATTTCCTGCGGAATTATGGAACTTGTCGTCAACCCGATGGATCTAATAATGTTTATGGATGAGTGAATACACTGATGTTTTTATCATGATATCAGCGCCACACGCGAGTCCCACGGATATAAAGGAATGGAGATTTCATTCTATCAAATGCAAGTGCTGTATTAGTGCTCACACAGGTCAGTGTATTAGACGTGTATTAGACGAATGAAGCTTGTGAGGTAACGCAGCGCTGTTTCACTTGCTCTGCACTATCACACTAAACTGCATTTGAGTGTGTTAAAGTTATAATGTTATTCTATGTGTTAGTTTGTCTGTATGAGACTAGCAGTGAGCTAGATCAACATTAGAATAACACACTGATCATATTCTAACATTTCATCATGTTGAGCTATAAAACACAAATTAGTTTTATGTACATTTGCTCACCTGTCTAATAAAGTACATACAAGAGCTGTGTCTCTGTGAAGTCGTGACTCGTGAAGCGCTGTCAAGTCCAAGTTAGTCGCTGATATTGATCCTCGTTTTAGTTCTCCTTTTTTCCCAAAGTCTGCTTGCCATGGTCCATAATGTTTGAAAGAAACAACAGCAGCGTGCAGCCAGAGGTTACGCACTACACTCATTATGCACAGTTGTCCACGTCTGTCGTCATGGTTACTATGGCAGTACTTGAGCGGAAACCAGGGATAACCCGGATATTACGTCAGTGACAGGCGACAAGTGAACAGGTTTTCCGGGACGGCCAATTATTTAAAATTGGAATTTCTCTGAAATTAAAAATCTTTGGGAACTTTTGGGATATTGTAAGTACACAACTGCAGGAAATATATCACACTGTGCAAGTGATTTCTGGATATTTTATTACAAAATTCTTACATATTGTACACAGTATGCAAGTGCTGCAACCACGCTAGAACTGCTATTATAATCAAGGCAAAGACAGTGTACATAAGAAATGTGTATGCATGTACACGTGTATACATTCACACAAACACACACACACACACACATTTGTATAATGTGTATTATACATACACTTATACTAATAACAAAATATCTGTAACATTGTGTTTTGCGCAGTTGCTTTGGTAACCAAACTAAAATCCAAATCACGGTAATGGCTTAGTGTGTGCTTAAATCACAAGGCTATAATTTAATTTTAAAAACAGGCTATAGTCTGACACACTCCATAAAAAACATAAATATTGTAATTTTACAAGTAAAGTACAATTATTAATATACTTACTACAAAATAATCCTTTTTTACAGTGCAGTTACATTACAACAATAAATATATTTCTGTCTTAATTTTTGATATATTATTTGTTAGATATAATGTTATATTATTATGTCTATTAAATTCTCATATTAATTTTTTATTTAATTAATTTTTTATAATAATTTATAATATAGTTTTTTTTTTTATTATAATTAAAAATTATTAATTACTATAGTATCGAAACAGCCCTACAGCCCTAACAGGCACATAGAACTAATACGAACAACATTTTCAAACCGAAACAATACAACTTCTGCAAATGACAGCCAAAAATAACTCCATAATGAGCCAAAGAGGATCCACCTTAATGACTAAAGGATTTAAGGGAGAAAATCAATGACAGTAATGATCAGTCACTAATGAGGAAAGAAACACACTCGCAAAATGTCAATGAGGGTCACAGAGAGTCGAGCAGCAACGGCCTGAAATTTAATCACAAAACCAATAAACAAATTGAAATGTTACAGTTGGTCTCTTTATTGAAGACATTTTCCCACCATAAAACTGCAGGCTAGCATATGCATTAAGTGAGTGTTCTGATGAAATTCATGATGGTTGCCCGACAACAAAGCAAATTTTCTTCATTTCCCTTTGTGTTTGCTCAGACTTGGCACAAGATGTGTGGCTGCTAAACAATAAGGTTTAGATCTAAACATAGTACACTCATTTTGGAGCATTTAACCCTTAACACCCCTAATGAAAGAGCATGAAACAAGAGGTCAGTGCCTGAGGCTTGGCCCCCTGATCAATCCCCCCTATTTAAACTATTACTACATGTGTGGGGCAATGGCCATTCGGTCACTGCAACTTTAGAGGCAAAAAAAAAAAAAAAAAAATTGTTTGCTTTGGATTCTTGGACCTCACATTGGACTAAACTAAATGTGTTATTCAGGAACAACCCATTCTCCTGGCACCCTTGATTCAATTAGAGCAACATCTTTCCTGTAAATCATGGAATGGAGATGGAAACCACATGAAGTGGAATGGAGAATTAAAATGCTAATTAAATCATTGTTCATTTTAGTTAGGATTGTGAAACAGCTCTGACAGTGTATGCGTCTTGTCTGTGAAAGCCCGATGGGAGGATAAAACCAGCGAGACAGAGGGTCTTTACCTCTGAGCTGTCATTAACATAATGAAGTCTTAGCACTCCAAAACACTGGTGTGTGCCAGTGATTCTAACACTCCCTCTGAGAGTCTATAATTACGGCTTATAATGAGAGCTGCGCCAAAATTATTGTTATAGTCACCAGAATGTAAACACCAGTTCAGGACCCTTCAGTTCATGTCTGAAGAGCAAGTGTGTAATTATATGTGAAGATGACTGTTCTCAAGGGTTATAAATGACTGTGTGCAGGGTGTTTTTTTTTCTCTTACAGCAATGAGGTTGAGGCTTTGCCCTGCCGCAGGAGCTGAAATTGTGCTGATGAGCGGTAAAGTATCGCTTTCTGTCCTCTAATGGCTGATGGGATGACAGGTGGGCATAACCTCAGTGACAGCTTACTTCTGATTCCTTCTCCAACTTCTTCCTTTCTCTCTCTCCATAATAATCCACATCTTTTTTTCCCCTCATTGTCTTGGCTAGACAGACAGATATTTAGAGTAAAGCCAATCCCAGAATGCATTGCAATACACTCTGTGAAGAATAAATCCAAGATGGCAAATGAAACAAGAAAAATTATAATTATAAATAAATGTATTATTTCTTTCATTAACGAGAAGTATAAACTAAATCAGTTCAGTGTATTTTATATGGACTGTTTTACCCAATATTTGTGAGCGCTTCTGTATGTGTTTTTACTTGTTAAGCTAACAGTGTGAATAAGAATGCACCGATATGAAAATTTTGTCCGATACCGATAATACTTTATATTTGAAAGCCGATAACAGTTGCTAATAAATTTAAAACCACATTTGTATATAATTTTTGAGAACCTGGTTACAAAAACAAAAGTCTCAAAATTAAAAGCCATGTCCCTAGCACACAATTATAATCATGTTCTCATTATAATTTTATGTAGCCTATATGACAGACTTGCATGTTGCACTTAACAGTACTTTGCTTTTTGAAGTGATTCCAATCATATTTTAAGCAATTCAAAAACATCATGGTGAAAAATAGGAAATAATACCTTATTTATCGGCTTTAAAGGCAGGTTTTTTCTAAAAAACTTTTTTCCAAAGTTGTTTAAACTGTCTTTATATACCAATACATAATTAAAATGTAAATACTCTGAAAAAGAGAGTTTAAAAATCGAGTGTCTGTAGTCCTCACAGGGCTGCAATAAACACAGCTACTTATTTCCATTCGGAACGAATGAAATGATTGGCTGGGCGACTGTCACTCTCCCTCGCTACCATGGCTACCACCCCTGCTGCTACAGGAGCTGCCCACATGTGCGCACCCATTTGACTCGAGGAGGGGAAGAGGCACGGAAGCTAGGAAGAGCAGTCAAAATTCCCAGTACCTGCATATACAGTCAGCGAAGGCAAACAAGGCAAAAAAAAGGAACTAGTAAGGTAGAAAGGTAGGTTACTTGTCTCCGGAGTGTAACGTTAGTCCTCATCAGAGCCAACAGTGCTTTCATCGTGGAAGCTCTTACATGCAAAACACTGTATATGTTATGAATCTTACACGAAATTCACCTGGCTTCATCACAGTGTAACTGATGGTAATGGGAAAACGTGTATCAATGAAACCTGTTTTTAGCTTTGCCTTATGTTACTAGCTCATTACCGAATCAAACTCAATATATTTTAAACTTTACCAGTATCGATATGCTAGCTTGATAGGGAGTACTAACAGCCATTTTAGTTGTTTATATTCATAATGATAAAGTTAGGTATTTTATTACATGTGATTCTGACATGATGTTACTACATGCACTGCGCTCCTCTCCGCTCGGAGCTGGCAAACGCGTCCTCCAGCTGAGCGGTCGGCATCGCACGTTCATGTGTTTTGGGGGCGTGGCTTTGGAAGGAGCCCAGAAGGGAGGGGGTGGGAGTGAATGGAATAAGTAGCTGTGTTTATTGCAGCCCTGTGAGGACTACAGACACTTGATTTTTATACTCTCTTTTTCAGAGTACTTACATTTTAATTATGTATTGGTATATAAAGACAGTTTAAACAAATCAGGTAATTTTTTTTTTGTTGAAAAAACCTGCCTACCCTGCCTTTAATATATCGGCCAAATTTTCTTATCAGGTTGATAACAATAACGTTAAAAATGAACATATATTGGCCAATACCGATATGGTGGCTGATATATCATGCATCCCTAAGTGTGATACTCTAACAACATGTTAACAGCAAACTCCTTTGAAATCATTTGATCACTCAATCTGCAGTCTCTACGGCTTCCCACAACTAAAGATTTTTAGTCGACTAGTAGTCGTTCACTTAAGCCATTAGTCAACTAGTCGAACATTAATGATATTCATTTAATTAGGCATCAGAAATTTGTTTGAGTTTCAGGGCTGAGTAAGAATGTAACATTGCTAACATTGTTTTACATTACAGAAAAATACTAAACCATAATAACGCACTTAAGCGTTCACATAAAGCTTGCTGCCGTGGACATATCAAAGACATATATGTTGAGAGCGTGAACACAATGGACAAACAGAGGCGTTTAAGAATCCGTTCAACAGCGCTCAAAATGCATTTTTTTAAATCTCAATACCGAAAGCACTACTCTCATGTGCTATTCAGTATGCACTATTGGTGTGCTGCATGGAGCTGCTGTAGAGCGTTCCAAGTGACGGGTAGGATGCTGCACACAAGGTTTTGGCAAGGCTTCTGCTTGTGCAGCCAAAAGAACAATTCTCACAACATACAAAAAATAAATAAAAATAAAAATAAAAATGACTGTATCCTAGGTACTCTATTGTATGATAATACAATATAAATAATATTTTTCACTAGAATACGATTTTAGATGCTACCCTATAAGGTCAATGTTTTAAGTTAAAACATTTCTGGCAGTGCAAACAGAGAACTCCAGGTACAAAGGAACGATCTGGCAGACACAAAGAGAGTTGCTGTCACTGCATTTCAGGACTGGATGATTCCTGACCGGCCATATGAGATTACACTGGATTTCAGCAGTGGTAATTACTCTGTCACTTCCTCTACAGGCGCTCAGTTAGCTCACTAAGATTACTCTTCGCCTATGTTGCATTAACTGGATTTTCAGGATTCATTTAGTTTCATGTCAATAGTTTTGATGCTAAGTTATCAAAAGAAATTCAAAATTTCAAAAGCAAGGGTGAAGATGCTAAGTGCAAGGTAAGGACAATCAATATTGTGATGGTAATATGAATGCAATATCCAATATGACTATTATTTAAATTAATTGGTTTCATATACTAACTTGCAAGTCTTCTTTACAAGACACAATGGAACTTCAAGAATGAATTGCACCAGCTGACATTCATTTGCATGCGCTGTCTGTGTTGTTTCAACGTTCTCTAAAGGAATTATGCAAATTACAAAATGGTGCAATTTAAGATACTCCAAAAAATTGCAATTTGCCTTCATTTAAATATGCATGGCTTGGTTAAACTGGACTGTAGATTGCTAGTGAATAAGACATAGGTGTTGGCTCTGAAATGCATCACACTCTGTTTCTCTCACTAAGATATTATTATTATATGAGTGAGAATCTGTGTCTGAGAGATGACAGGAAGGAGTCTCTGCGTCTGACCTCAGTGTCTCAAGTCATGAATTGTTACACAGATTCCTGTTAGACCAGACAGAGAGCAGAGTAAAAGCATCAACACACCGTCACCCTGCATGAGTTCAGTATAGACTAAACTGATACATCGGCCCGACAGCCTGCCACAACACCACATCAAGTTAAATTGAATGATAAATGGACAGACACACGTTGGTGTTCTGAGCTGCACTAGGAGTATATAATCTTATCCAATTTAATAAATAATTATAATTATAATAATTCACTCAAATATATTGATTGATTTATTTTTCTTAATAATGATTTAGGCCAGTGGTTCTATACTGAACACAGTGAACTAGATTTATGTGTGTAATAGTGGAATGTTTATTCTAACTTTATCGTGCTTTGAGAACACAATGACACAATGGCACATCAAAGGACAAATTGTGTTATGTGGGTGCAGTTACTTTAAATAAGTACAACTGTTCTACAACATCATCACTGTACAAGCTATGTGATGTAAAAACATCTCTGGTAACACTTTATTTTGATGGTCCCTTTTGAACATTCTGTTGACTATTAGTAACTTTGCAACTACATGTCAGCTTATTCTAACCCTACCAGTCTACTAATACTATACTAACACTCTAATGAGAGTTAGAAGACATGTAGGTGCAACATTGCTTATAGTCAACAGAATGTGTTAAAGGGACCATCAAAATAAAGTGAAACCACTTCTCCAATAGGATGTGGCATGTCTTTTTAAAAATGGGTTTATGATGCCATTACGCATGTGTGTAAGTGTATTTCCAAGAATGTCAATAGGCCAAGAAGAGAGTTGGGAAAGTCGCCCACTAGTTTTCTCATGACCCCAGACCGCACTGAGCACGTTCCTCTGGGGACACAGCACTGAGAGAGGGACTCCTCTCGCTTCCGTATATGGGACATCCTGATACACAACACAAACCCTAACAAACATGGTAAAAATTAAAGATTATAACTGCAATGAGCCCAAAATGTGTTTGGATGGACACTTAAATCACACTTTAATGTATGAATGAAATTGCATTAGAAAAAATATCAAACCAAATGGCATTTGCAAACAAATGATGCAAAAGCATTTCTCAGAAACAACTTTTCTGATACTTTCAAATATTTTAAATTATTTCTTAAAGTGAGTTTTAGTGGATTTATGAAGTCAGTCCCTCTACATTTCATACAGGTGTAGATGATCGCATTCATTATCGACATGAAAGTGTCCAAATACTTTTTGTCTTAATTTTAAACAATAATTCTATTCTTTTAACATTTTAAACATGAAAATCTTTTTATTTTTATTTAACAGATAGTTGAAAAAAAGTGCTTGCCATTCTTTCTTCAAAGAAATACCACTTAATCTGATATTTTGTAATCTGATGCAAAGACATTCAGACATTTTAAGTGTGGCATAAGTGGCCAACATTTTTTTTTTTCGGACACTTTAAATCAGCAAAGTTTTCAGTTAGATTCTAGAGCAGCAGTCGTTTCTGTTGGAACTTGGAGTTGTTGCTTTGCTCTTCTATATCTAAATATAAAGACAGGACAAACAAAACCTTTTGAATTACCCCTGAAATTACTTTGTTCTTACCAGTGTTGCCAAAAGGCCAACAAGGGCTTTTCCAAAAGCCAAGCTTTGACTTGTACACGCTACCAAAGCAATGCAGGATTACAGTAACTTATGATGTTCTTCTGAACTAATTTTATCCCTGCCACCTGGGCTTAACACAGAAACCGGCGATGGAATTTTTCTGAGCTATTTCATTCCAGCGGGTTTAGTAAATCCTTGTTTTGCACTACAAACGTGAGACATGCAGCTCTAGACATTCGTTTCAAACTTTTCCAGTTACAGTATTACAGACAATTAGTGCACAAGTCATTTCACTATTTCTCACTCGCCTTGCCTCCATCACTTATCAAGTTCTGTCCATTTTTTGTACCTAATCAAGTCAAGGAAATACCGAGCTGATAACCCATTTCATTTTCACCCCCACTTCCCTCATTTCAAGGCACTGGAGAGAAACGGACGCACCTGCAAAATGTGTTGCTCATGTGCATGTTTGCACGAGAAAACAATAAGTTATCTCAGTACTCCCATAAGTCAGATCCTGTTCCTTAAAACTGCTACAGTATTACTAGGCACTCAGATCCAAACAATGTCAATTGTTTATACTTCACACATAGAATAATTCAAGGAAAATGACACTATTGCCCAGAAAAGCAGCTTGTCAAATGATTCCGTAAGCAGCAGATGACCACACCCAGGGTGAAACTAGCCTACTCATGGAAATGTTTAGATAACAGTGTTTTATAAGGGCATGCGACTCAAGGGTTTATCTTTACTAATGCGCGCCACCAGGTAGTAATATGTGTTACGTTCATTTACTAACCTAGTTTACCAGGTGGGAGGAAAAAGACTAAACAAGTATAACAAAATAAGAAAAATAATAAGAAAAAATTAAATTAGGCCTATATTAATTACATGTTATATTAATATTACAATACACACATCTAAATGGGGACATTCCATAAACGTAATGGTTTTAAATACTGTACTTAAATGTAGCCTATATTCTATCCCCTTACATTAACCCTATACCCCTAAACCTAGGCTATCCATCATCACACAACACTTTCAGCATATTTACATTTTTAAAAAACCTTTAATTACTTAATTTTTATACCAGGTTTACAAATAAGGGTGTCGCTAAAGGGAGGATATTGGAGATTTTGGTGACTTCTGGGTACAAATTTGTCCCCAAAATAAGTAGGAACACACACACAATTATAAATAAAATAATATATAAACATTGTTTTAATATGTAGTTTAAGTAGCAGGTGCCTTAACCTACATTGCCGATCAATTTTCTGATTCTGTGTGAAACCGAGTTTATGGCTTAAATTACAGTTTTTACATATGGACTGGAAACAGCCAACAAAAGCAAGAAATCGGCTTTTATAAGCTACATGATTTTATTTATAACAATATAAATATATACAGAATATCTTAGTCATACTGTTGACTTGTAGTGTTGACTTATAACGTTAGTTGTTTTGTTTTTTAATCGTTAGACAGCTTGAATGAAACCGAATAACTATCCAGTTCGTGAAAACATGAAATATTTACATAACCAACGCACACAGAAATAGTTCGTATAGTGGTTTAGAAGCAGCCTACCTGAAATACAGCAGAGAAATGTGAATATTGACAGGCAGGTGTGAAGTTTCGCTGCAGTTCGCGTCTCCATGGCTCAGCATGTGAAGAGTGTCCGCTCTGCGCGCGCTCGTCCGTATTAACACTGCTGCGCGTGAAGTAGATAACAGTTATCTACAAACTAATCAAAGAACTAGGGCTCTTTCAAGTGTCCTAAAACTGTGTGTTCTCCTCAGAACCAGCGATGTTCACCGTGAGAAGACCGACGCTACTATCATCCAAGCTAGAAATCATATTTGACTCCTTAGAATTCAGTGGTATGAGACCGAACAAGTGTCCGTTTGTTTCGCGGCGAATATCCCAGTAAATTCTCTCAGAGAGTGCGGGAGTTTCTCTACGCACTACACAGCCAACGAGAGTGTGGTGAACACTAGGAGTATAGTTCAGTCCGAGATGAATGCACCTGCACTCGCGCGCAACGCCCCCTGCGTGCACTGACACGTCATCGCTTCTGTTACAGGTGAATTCTGCAAAAATATTTTTCACATAGATAGATAGCTAGATAGATATATAGATAGATTTAATTATGAGACCATTTAATGTATGATTACAAGTATGTTTATTGTGTTTTTAAAAACTAATATGGGTAACACTTTATTATTTTCATTACTATTTTGTTTCCCTTTCACTACCAAGTCATTATCAAAACATTATATAATGTTCACAGATCAGTAATTCATTATGGTTAATATATGACTATGACTGCAGTCACAGTTCATGCCACATGGTATCTGTTACCCAGGTTGACTTTCCAAGTTTCATTTAACTCTTAAAAAGTTAAAAACCAATAAAAACACTCAGGCTGCTCTAGTGTTGTTCTGTAAGACGGGACAGCAGCACTAATGTTGTGCATTTCCTTTATATCTCTTGAAATGCTAATGCAACAGGACAGGGAGTGGGGCTTGTCACGGTGGTACAGCGACCTCAGCCCTCGGAGGTGAATACCTCCTCACTCCTGTTTCTTTAGGATGGCATGTTGCCATGGAAACAGGGCTGAGGTGGATGCAGTCGGACTGCTGGATTATTAGGGGCGGATGAGCTCAGTTCTGTGATTACACCCTGGGCCACTCGGACACGATCATGTGGTTTTGCAGTCAAAGCTAATATCTTAAACGCGCTCGAGCACCTCAGGCAAACTGCATCCAGACAAAATTCAAAGAAAAGGGTGAGCTGGGGTGTATGAGATAGAATAAACAGATGTTTAAAATATAACACGCCCTGACACAGAGGGTCGTTTTTATTCTGTAAACGACTATTAAAAAAGACACAAACACATCAAAAGCATGTCCTTTTGGCCAGTCCCAAGGCAAAACTGACCAATTCAGAGCTGTAAAAGCTATGTCAGACCAAAGGTCAATGCTGTTAGTTACACAGTTTACACACAAGAACACATTCAGAGCCATAATCATCTCACAGCTCCCAGACAAGCAAACAGAACAGATAATGACGTGAACATGAGCTGCAGTGTGATTAAGGTCCATCATCATCATTTATGACCACACATAGCTCACCCATAAACAACCAGGAGATAAGCATGAAAAAATCATGAGGATTATGGATTTTAATTGACAATTGGCTTCCTTTTTTATCGTCATTGTTTAAAATTATATAGGGATCATTTGTATAGTGACTTGTTTATTTAACTTTATTTTATTAGTGAATAATTATTATGTTTATTATTATTCTATAATATACTGTAATAGTATATGTATATGAGAACCTACATAACAATCTAATAAAGGTTTAAATCTGATGAAACTGGTGGACAATTAAGAAAAATTATGAGGTCTCTTTCTTTCTCTCTCCATATACAGTACACGCACGCACACACGCACACACACACACACACACACACACACACACACACACACACACACACACACACACACACACACACACATATCAGTGCTGTCAAATCGATTAATCATGATTAATCGCATCTAACATAAAAGGTTTTGTTTATATATATATATATATATATATATAACCATTAAGAAAAAATATATACAACATATAATGATATTTACATCATACACACACAATTTCTTAACTGTAAAACAGTTTCTGTCTGATTTACATTGAATTAGTTTAACAGTACAATTTTTTTAAAGTAGGTTATAATTCTCATGTACGTATGTATGACTTTTGTACCTTTGGTATTTTTAAGAACACAAGTAATATTAAAACATGTTGTTCACTGTTATCAATGTTTCCGTAATGAAAAGCTAAATAATGATTTTATAAAGATTTGAAGGATTGAATGAATACCCATGACATAAAGGTGTTATGAACAAGCTGAAATCAATATATTTTAGTCATCATCCAATATTTTTTAACCAGAGAAATCGATCAGTAAAGCAAATAATAAATGTTTGGGGTTAGATAAAGTGTAGCAACCTCCATTGGGAGTGTTTTTGTTTCCTGGCCGAGGGAGAAACTCATCTCATATGACAGGCTAAGCAGGGAAATTAGACTTCGTGTTTGAATTATTGATTCTCTTAGCACATGCTCGACCAGCCAGCACTCCAACTACCTTTGCAACACCATAAAATAGCTTTACTACAAAGAGAAAGTACACATTATGTTAAATAAAACACGATACTTTCTTCTGATTTGGGGTATAATTCACTGCATCAGGGTCAAATTGAACTAAAGTATTGCATGTTTTAAGAATTACAAAAAGCACTTTACTTCAAATGTTTGACAGGTACTTTGACATGCACTACTTAGGGCCTATAAGTAGTATTTATAATACATAATTCAATATTCTAGAATGACATTAATGGACACTTATTCTTTCAGCCACTCACAGATCTTTACTGCCACCTGCTGGTCACAAAAAAGACCATCTCAAGTGCTCGAAATGTGGTGCAGAAAAGATGAATTTAACATTTAATCAGCATTATTGTGTTATTTTGAAAGGTTTGAATAAATTAAAATACCTTCAAAAAAATTGGGGGAAAAAATGACTGAAAGTAAATGAACAGCACTTAATTTCATCAATTTATTTTTTGTCCTTCCAAACATGTAAACAAGACTGTGACCTGGAAACAATCATACATAAAGACACCGTGTGAGCTCACAAATAAAAAACAAATATTGATAAACGGTTTATGAAAAACATTCTTCGAATGTTATTGTTGAAAATGCTGGAATGCTTGACAATATCAATATATACTCTTAAATATATATATATATTTATACTTCTATGTAGATAGACTTTATACTTAGATTAATTAAGAGCTCTCGTTGAGGATTCTTTTTTTCAGACAGTTCCTGCATTTGGATCTCTGTTGCACTGGCTCGAGAGATTAAAATAAAGGCAGTTTGCTCCCGTTTACGCTCCCTGATTAAGACAATTACTGCAAAGGAGACTACCGCCCCTTTCGGAGCAGACTGTGCCTGACATACCACATAAATACTTTGAGTTTCAAGTCTAGATTTCAATTTCCTGGCTTTAATTGGCAAATGTTACAGCACATTCTTCTTGTTGAACTTTAACGAATAACCGATCGCAGTCTCTAAACATTCCAATAAAGATCCGGCGGAGAGAAAGTCCAGCTCCACCTCGATAAACTTAATGTAGATGTGTAATCCAGAGAGGGTGCTTTCCCTGGCCTGGCCGGTGCAGTTGTCCTGCAGGAATCTGGTTATGGCTGAAGGCTCCCCTCGTCCATAGTGTTTGCCTGAAGTCTGAAAGTGCTGGAACAGACATTGCTGTAGCGTCCTCTCCTCTGAAATGCCGAGGTAACAGTAAGTGACTTTGGCTGATGTCCTCTTGTCCTTCTCTACGCTCTCGCAATGGTCCGTCTCCTCCTCTTCCTGCGAGGATGAGGACTTGTCCTCTGTGCTAGACGAATTGGACCCGCTGGTCTCCTCGTAGCCTATGGCGTACAGGCCATATGTTTTTGGGATGCCCCCTGGCAGGAGGTACTGGGAGCTGTTGCTGCACCCTGCCGCTCTCGTCTGTGCGATCGGGATCCAGTCCACCTCCATGTGCAGCTCCAAACAGCGAGCTTCGCTTATAGTGATGTCGAGGAATTTATAATACACGTTTTTCCAGTTCATCTTCTGAACCTTGGTCATGATCACCCTGCCCTCGACCTTCTCAGGGTTGAAGTATTCCCGTAGTCTTTTTCCCAGAGGGACCTGCGAGCTGATCTCCGCGTAGTGGTAGCGGATCTCCTCTCGCCAGCGCGTGTTGTAGCCCACTCCGAAGATGGCCAGCTTATTGGACAGGTGGAGGCGGGAGAAGTCAGTCCATGTCTGAAAGTGCTCCCATTTGACCTCTACTGACTCGAGGATACGCATCACGTTCTGCATCACTTCCTGGCGCCTGTAGAAAGCATAAGGAGAGGAGGACGTGAGGGGAAATACTCGGGATATTTAAACATATTGGGAAATAGAGCACTGGTTCGAACTTACTGGGTGTGCTCAGATGGCTCCAGTCTTATCTGAAGAACTCTGTTTTTTGGAAGCTGGTTCTCCTCTGTGAAAGACAAGATTGAATTATATGGCATGTTAGAAATACACATTTTTGTAGCATCAGATTTTTTTCACAGATTGAGGTTGATAACTAGGCCCAAATGGCACACTTTTATAACATTTTAACAGAAAATTGGAAATCTGTGGAATTTATTTATTGCAGAAAAACATCCAAAATATGTTCATTCATCTTACACATATGAATAAATATGTAATATTAATAATAAATACTGTTATTAATTTTGGGTTTTTGAAAGACGTGTATTGCATTTATGTGATCAAAAATACAGTACTTTTGTGAAATATTATTGCAATTTAAAATAACTTTTTATTTGAATATATTTTTTAAATGTAATTTATTGTTGAGATGGCTGAGTGGAATTTTCATCAGTCGTAACTCCAGTCTTCAGTGTCACGTGATCCTTCAGAAATCATTTTAATATGTCGATTTGTTATTATCAATGTTTTTGTGGAAATCATGATGCATTTTTTTAGGATTCTTTGATGAATAGCATTAATTCGATTTTTTTTGTAACGATGAAAAAGTCTTCAATATTATTTTAATATTCACTTTTGATCAATTGAATGTGTACTTGCTGAATAAAAGTATTGATTATTTAAAAAAAGAATACTTTTTGAACACTGTATGTAAAAATATGTAATTAAAGTTTCTGGAAATCAGTGGAGCTTCATGAGGAATTCTGTGGAAGCAGAAATCAAGTAGGACTCTTTTGGTTGCCTGCCTTTTAACCATCTCCTTTTTAAAGACAGAGGATATTACATTTGTGGCTTTAAACGTATTTACACTTCAAAGATTTTTGCTTTCACCTGTCTCTATGTCTCCCTCATTGAAGGCCGCAGAAAGGTCCTGATTGCACCAGTCCTCCTGAGAGTAGTCCTCCATAGTACTGCCATCTGACTCCATCTCCTGGTAGAGGCCGCTGCTGTTGATCAGCACAGGCTGACAGCTTTGGGAATCCCAGCCGCCCTGCCCAAACACCTTCTCCAGCTGCTCGATGGAGTAACTGCTCTTCCTCTTCCCAATGCCGTGCTCCTTCACTCGGCTATAACACCTTCTAAGTGTCTGCAGAGGACCACAGGGATCAAAGTCATGTTTATAAAAGCAGTAATACACGTGAAGATGGAACACTGTATTTGAACCAATTCTGAGGAATAGATAAACCGTGAACAACTACTTTCTTAGTACTTATACCCTTAAAAAGCACTGACTCACACTTAAAAAGACACGCTCAATTTCCTTGATTAACTTCTCTAATCTGATAGCACCTCAGCTTGCATGGCATAATGAAATACAAATGTGCACACTAGATACTTACTCAGGAGTCTCGGACATCATACAAATTTGACATACCGCTTTTTGCATACTATATAGCAGAGACATATGCATATTCAGACATTTTCAGTTGGTGTGGTGTAGCAATAACCCTGTAGAAATAAATCTGATCATATTGATTTCAAACCAACCTTTATGTGTGTGTGTGTGTATATACAGTACTGTGCACTGTGCAAAAGTCTTAGGCATGTTAATCCCCCCCCCCACAAAAAAAATGGTTTTAAGTCAGTTATTTATATCTTTTGCTGTAGTGTGTCAGTAGGAAATATCAGTTTACATTTCCAAACATTCTTTGCCATTAATTGTAATAATCCAGTGAGATTTCTATATGCACAAGGAGTCTGACAGCAGCCGGTGTGATCTGATCTCACCATCATCGAGTCCGTCTGTGATTACATGAAGAAACAGAAAAAACTGAGACAGACTAAATCCAGAAGAACTGCGGGAACGTCTCCGAGATGCTTGAAGAAACCTTCCTGCAAAGCTACCTGAAAAACTATGCGCAAGTCAGAGCCATAGAGAGAGAGAGTTGCGACACTCCCATAGACCTCCGTTGTAAATAATGGCGGCGCTTTTAACCGCCTACTTCCGGGATATGAAGATCGGAATAGTTCCAAACACTGTCATTTGGGCGTTGGACACCATTCACTTACATTGCTGCGCGTCGAGTTGTTCCAGAGTTAAGTTGCCGAAATATCGACCTCTTTTGAATTGTCAACTGTCTATATTGTATCAGAGGCCCTTTGCGATGCTTATACTGGTCTTCATTTGTACATGCACAGCGTAATTATTTATATTTTATGTTGGTTGTTTCAACCAATTTTCAAGCACTGCCTGCTAGCTAACGTTAGTTAGCTAGCGCGACTTCGTCAGCTAAGAGTTCGGTAATGAATCGCTACCACCTTTATAGCAACTTTTATTTAATTTAATTTTTTGGGATATACTAACTTTTCATTATGTTATTATTGTCTTGAGTGAAGCGGCTTGTGAGAACAATGCTGGACCTTTAGGATTGTTATGGCCATCACCAGTCCTGTCTGTTTCATGGATCACCTGCCCCTGGTTTTTGTTTTTCTTGTTCACACACACAAGCACACATTTTTGTTGTCTGTCATTGTTTAATAAAAAATATTTTATTTGAAAACCTTCATTTGTATCAGCCATGCTTAAATTCGTTTTTAATCTGTTATAGTTTTGATAATGTGTATGGCCTTAATCTTAAAATAATATTCTTAGTCTTAACATGATCATGTTTCACGTTGTGGTCCTGGGGGTGGCCACTTTCATCAGAAGAAGTGAGCTAGCTTCTAAGCGAATTCTGAACGGACCGCCACGGCAGACCTCTTTGCGTGATCACGAAGGTAGGCTAATGGCTGAATCAAAATTTATAAGCAAAATCACGGGAATCAATAGCCTAATACAGCCCAGTTGTGCTAAAATAAATATCATGAGACGTCCATCATCAGATGAATGATAGGCTATGGAAAAGTTAAGTTAGAGCCGCTAAAGCCAGTGCTACTACCCATGCGAACATGAACACTAAGCTTTTCCCTCCAAAAATATAGCTTAAAACTTATCTCCAAATGCAAAACTGACATTAACAAAATGCAATAATGCAATAACAGCTGAAAAAGTACTTGGGTGTGTGTTTTATTTTATATTTACCGTTCAATAATGCAATCGCTGCTGTCTGTCCCATAGAAGAACATGACAGCCAGCGTACGTTTTGGAACTATTGGGGCTTACATGAACCACGTGACAGCCATAGCGGCGACATCAAAGAGTGTCGCAACTCTCTCTCTCTATGGCTCTGGCGCAAGTGTACCTGGACAAAAGCCGTTTTAAACGCAAAGGGTCGTTACACCATATATTGATTTGAACTAGTTCATAGAAGTTAAATCATAAATAAATTCAATTTGTGATTTTATCTTTGAAAGCATTCTCACTTTACAGCATTTTAACACAAGTGCCAGTACTTTTCACAGTACTGTAGCTTTGCAGGAAGGTTTCTTCAAGCATCTTGGAGACGTTCCCACAGTTCTTCTGGATTTAGTTTGTCTCAGTTTTTTCTGTTTCTTCATGTAATCACAGACGGACTCGATGATGGTGAGATCAGATCATCCTGGCTGTTGTCAGATTCCTTGTGCATACACAAATCTCACTGGATTATTACAATTAATGGCAAAAAATGAATGGTATTAACATGCCTAAGACTTTTGCACAGTACTGTATATATACACATTTTCTATAAAAATATAAAACAGAAAAAAACCCAGATTAATTTAAATGTAAAGTTATATTATAGGCTATATGATGAAACGTAAATCACTTTCATCTTGTGGTGGGTAGCATATGTGATTTCAAAGGTATATGCTGAAGCAGGCAGGACGGACAAGCTTTTGTTTCTATGTGAATATGTGATATCTAAAGTTCAATGCCCTAATCACAGCCATTTTGTCATCTTCACCAAAGCTTTGTGGAGCAGAGACAATCTTCCATAAACATGACAACAACTCCAGGATCACAACTGACAGCCATCGGTCTAATAAGCCTGCCCTGAGGTGAGACAGGTAACGTAAGTGTTTTGCTTTTGACAGCTTCACTAAAGCCCTATGTAACAAAAACAAACTGCCAAACAAACATGACAACAAGTCTCTGAGCATATCCGAGTGACAGCCATGTGTTTCGATGTGTTATTTACCTTCATCCTCTCTCGACACTGGGATGGGGTCCTTTCATAACCCAGCTCTGACAGCGCTCTGGACACCCGCTCGTACATCGCTGGTCCCGGCGCCTTGCCAGAAAACACCGTCCCGGCCACCTCCAGCTGCTGCATCCGCGCCTCCGCCAGCCTCTCGTTGCCCCACACGGCGATCAGCGCGTTGGTTTCGGACGGTGTCCACGACATGCCTCGACAAGCAGTGAAGCTGTTGGATGCAGAGGCCGATCCACTCCGGCCTGCGCCCCCGGACAGCGCAGCCCCGACGTTCAGAGGAGAGAATCTGTTAGGGGTGGAGGGGTTGGAATGGTATTGGTTGCTGTCACTTAGATCCTCGGATTCTGGGGAAGGAACCTCGGTTTTGGGAATCTTCAGAGGCACCGATATATCAGGAGAACGCTCGGCGTTACTGGGGGCCGCCATCTTGCCTCTGTTGCTAAGGGGAGGGGGCAGAGAGGAAGCGCGCACGCGCGCTTACTCCAAGCGAGATTGACAGCTTCATAATGACAGTTCAGCGTTATCATGTTTGCATGATACTTTATGTTTTCATTATAGCTAATAATATTAAATACAAATTATTATAGGTAATTATTATGAAACAGTGATAGTTATATATAGACAGTTTAGATGTATAATTTGAATTAATGTCACTGTTTTTAAGTATAATATTATTAATAATGTGATATATATTAAATAGTGCTGATACAAAATATATCCGCTTTGGGACGCATCGCCGTTTGTATCACTCCGCTTGACCAAGTTCGCGGCGTTCTTCCTTGTGAACGGTGCGGAGTGAAAGCGGATTTGGCTGTTGCAAATAGCAGATTTTAAGAAAGTCGAAGCGTCAGTGTTTCCTTTTGCAAACGGTAGCAATGCTGTGAGAATTTTTAATTGCAGCATAGATAGGTTTGAAGTTTAAGTCATGTGTTTTGCTTCCAAAATCATTCGCCTCGTGTCGTGTTTCTCTTGGTTCATTAGCGGGAAATTGAAAACCTGGACTGAAGCTGGACTGGGTTACATAATGCTCTGAGAAGGAACGTAAACTCTGTCGGTCTGTTCTAAAGTTCCAGACAGACAGGGCTTTCAATCTGTGCCTTGCTGTTGGTGGCCTTAAAAAGTAAGTTAACCAATATAATGTTATAAATAGCTTGGATTTTAACACTGTTAAATAAGTGCTATCATAAGAACAAGAAAACTGTTTTCTTAACAACAGCACGGATGTCATATAATAATTATATATTACGCAAATAAATAAATATGACAGTTCAGATTTACCATGTCATCAGTGCAACTGTTGCAGCAGCAAAATCTCTTTTGTATTTAATACAAATTGCAATTTATATATGTAAAACATTAACTAGGCTACTATTATTATTATTTAAATATTAAAATGAATTACCCATTTTAGAGATGCGCATTTTCCTTTGCTGCAATATATGTCTATTATATTTTCCACTAGCTGTATATTACAAGCGACAATACCACTGCTGACCAATAGGTGGGGCTGCTCATCGTTTCATTCTGCCTTGCGTCCATAGACTGTAAGACTGCGTCTGATAGAGTTTGTCAAAGTGACAACCACAGGCTTTGCAAATTTTACTTGAATATAATTAAATGAGTAAACATATGTCAAATATGCATTTTGCCTGTGTTTTTATAAAAATAATGAATGTAATCACGCCATTTTCTTTTCTTTTATAATAAAATGCTACGCATAAAATAACAGCTTTAGGTCTCCTATTTTGCCGGTATCTTTTTTTTTTTATGTCCTGTTTAATTCAGTATAATGATGTTTGTCATAGACAAGTTTTGATTCTGGCAGCCACACATGTGCATTGGAGGTGAAATTTGTTATACCCACAGAAGCCTGCATGAATCACTTCTTAAAGGCACAATATGTAACTTTTTTGCTTTAAAAATAGCAAAAATCACTATATCTATGTTATATATATTTTTTAGTTGTGTACTTACATTATCCCGACTGTTTCCAACAACTTTCAAACCAGGAGAAATTTGTAATTTAATTCGAGAAACGTCCCGTGTCTTTATTTCCGTTTTGTCGCCGTCAATGGCGTCATATCCGCGTTGTCCCTGGTTTCCGCTCGTACTGCCATGGCAACCAGAGCTATGAACCAGAGCCCTCTGATAGTAACCAAAGCGACTGACGGTAGTTCGCAATGTCTATTTGCACGCTGTTGTTGTTTCGTTCAAACATTATGGACCATGGCAAGCAGACTTTGGATGCAAAAGGAGAACTAAAACGAGAATCAATATCAGCGCGGTGTTTTCGAGATGCCTAGAACTCCCATAGACAGTATATAAACGAGAGCTCCACGTCCGAGACTTCGACCGCTTCTACATGTACTTTATTAAACAGGTGAGAACATTTACATAAAACTAATCAATGTTATATAGCTCAACATGATGAAATGTTAGAATATGATCTGTATGTTATTCTAATGTTGATCTAGCTTACTGCTAGTCTCATACAGACAAACTAACACATACATTTCAACACATTCAAATGCAGTTTAGTGTGATAGTGTAATGGTAGACCAAGTGAAACAACGCTGCGTTACCTCACAAGTTTAATTTGTCTAATAAACTGACCTGTGACTGTGAGTAGTAATTCTGCACTCGCGTGTAACGTTAGTTCGGTAGAATGAAATGTCCATATTCCTTATATGATAGCTGATAGCTGTCTCTTAGCAATCCCGAACTGCTTCATATCACAGTCATGATAAAAGCATCGATGTATTCAGTCATCCATAAACATTATTAGATCCATAGATTAGATCGGTCGGCTTGACGTTGACGACAAGATCCATAATTCTTAGCAAATGTTGCATCATCAAACTACGCCTTTGTTATTGTAAATAGGTTAGCGACCCCTAGTGGCGAAAAATTCCATACTGTACGTTTAAGTAAAGCAAATGATGATGCTGTCAAGTTATTTATTTGTGCTGGGGAAAAAATAGGGGTATTATTGAATAATAATCCTATAGGGATTATAGCTTAACTGAGCTATAAATCACGTGATTTAACAGAGTCTATTTAAGGTCAAAGGTTATAACCCGTTTTAAGAATAGTGAACTGTCCTGACACCATTTTTTGTCCGTATCCGAATGTTTTCTGACAACTTCATTGTGTTTGATGTCTGCTAAAGGTTAGATGTAGAGTCAGGAGACAGTATAACCTTTAAAAAACCCAAAGATGACAAGATTGTGTCTTCTCTTGATTTTCTAAAAGTACCAGTATGTTAATGCAAATATTTTCATGAGCATATGGCGATGGAACCTGAATACTAAGCTGTAGCTGCATACAGTACATCCTGATAAAGCTATTAGTTTGTTTTCCATACAACTTTTTATTACAAAACTATAAAAGAATCCTAAGCTTATATTTGCCATCATTTTACAAATTAAGAGCAAACCTATGCGGCTGATTCAATTGTGTATGGATTTAGCCTAAGGTGTTCGTTTCTCATCAAGATGCATTATAAAGAATCCCTCAACCATGATGAATATGAATAATAAAGAGCCGCAACCTCGTATTGTAAAAATTGGCTTTGTACTACAACACTGGACATTATATTTGTGAATGCAAATCTAAAATGGGAATCTGTTAGCTTATGCATATTATACCTCACAGCCCATGCATTGCCATACCTTCAGCTTAATGAGGGAATGGATATGTTTGCTCATGATCAGAAGCATGGCCTTCTGATTAGACTTGCTCTAGAGGCATTTCTAAACGTCTTGCTGACATTAAGAGGAGCACTTTCTTAGTCAGATCACATAGTAACTCACCGGCTTCGTGAAATCAAGCACTTTTTTTTATCATCAGCGAAGTCACGAAAGCCCTTTAAATGGCTGAATGTGAGAGAAATTGTAATGACCCTCTGACACATTAAGGGGCGTTGAGAAAGCGAAGATAATTACGATTATTATTTCATAATTTAGCATTTTAGTAAAGATGCTGGAAGCATTTAAGTGAATTTGTGTCGGAGAGATTGCTTTTAGGATTGGCAGGCAAAATTCCTTAGCATTTTATAAAGCCCAAAGTGCCTATTTGCATAATGTCTAATGGGCAGAGATATTTCCGTTTATCCCCTACGAACACAAATTCGCACATGCATTCACAGTCAATTAGAGCATTTTTTTTTTTTTAGCTAGTTTTGGAGGTGAGGATGTTTTCATACACAACCTCTGCATGGCATGATGGTTGCCAGGAAGCAATTTTGGATCTTCAGGGTGTCCGCGCTGACTGACCCCCTACAGGGTCACAGATGTGCTACTTGTCCGACAACGTGTGCTCTGCCAAGATTCCTCCTGCAATGCCATTCCATACTTTCACCTATTAGACATACCAAGCCTAAAAACCCAAGAGCTTTTACTTGACATAAAGAGAGTTGATTCGGATCTCTATTTCGTTCCAGAGTCCAGAAATTCTGCCAGTGACGCTGATGGATACTTGTGCTCTTTTTTGTATGAGTGAGTCGTCAATGATTGGAGCTTTTTACACCCATCTTCAAATTCTGTTTCATCTCATCTCCCTCGACTGGTTTTAGATCAGACCATTATCACGGTGGTGTGAACGATCATTAGATTCACTCAGTGGCGCGGCTGATTGCAGCACCTGCAGACTCCAGTTCAGAGAAAAAGCACATTTTTGGTTTGGAGGCTTTCATTATGAGGCAGCCTTCTCTCTTTTTCACCTAAAGCATCATAAATCACACTGAAATACTCAAATATGTGCATGTGATTCTTCAAACCATATTTGATTCTTGATTCTATGCTTGATGTTTTCCCCCTGAGTTTTTAGTTAAAGCTTTAATGTAAATTAAAAATAATGTGTATAGAATCGGTTAGCTTGTCAAACATTTGCTAATTGTAAAGAAAGAGAAATGTTTAATTGAATTGATTGAACTGATGTGTTTTGAAATGAAGGACATTCATTGTTTTGTTTTTTTTTGTTTGTTTTTTCTATACAGGTTGAGACACCAAAGTTCAGTCAGTCAGTGGAATCGCTTTCAAGTTTTTTGGAGCCAATTCTGAAAGAGAGGCGATTCTCAGGTTCAACGTGTTGGTGAGTTGTTAACTTGAATCACTGCGAGTCAGACATGTCCGAAAGAGACATTCTTCGTTCAATCACAGTGCATTGACTAGCTTGAAACCGGTTCGAGGGATTCATTCTTAATCGTGAACAAATCGCTCAGAGGTGTGTTTCCCATACAACTATTTTACTCACAGCTTAACCACCATAGTATGATGCATCGTTGGATAAATGAACTAGTAAAAACTGTATCCTGAAACCTTATTAACTTTGTCACACATCCATTGTTCAATCTGAACTAGAGCGCATTCGCAAACCCAACTTAATGGTTTTGTTGACTTTAAAAGTTTGTGAGCTTTACAAAGTATTTATTTTATATTTTTTTAATACTCTGTTGTACTCATATTCCAAATTTTTGTAGCTTTTAAATTTTAATGCATAATGTAAATAAAAAAAGGAAAGTGCTTGTGTAAGGGTGGAATTCCTGCAGAGGTTCAAGCAGCAAGACTGCCGAATGACTAAAGAAAAGTTATTAGCAAGATGGTAGAAAACTGTAAATTTCTTGTCTGTTCCACCCACTGCCACTTATACCAATGATGGAAATGAGCGCAGTTACAATAGCTTAATATGTGGGAGAGCGTTGCTATAGAGAGTGATGACATTATATTGCAATTTGTAGCACTTCAAAGTCAATACCAAATCAAAACTAGTTAGCACATTAGTTGTAATTGAAAAGGTTTAATGACAAAATATAGTTATAGTTACACTTAAAATAGTTACAAAATAGATGTATGAGATGACAGATGATGGTATGAAAAATGTTACCAGTGAGAGTGAGTGAGAGTAAGAGACAAAGAAAAGAGGAGGTAAAGGAAGAGAGCCCCAAGAAAGGGACCCAGAGAATCAGAGAGCCAGAGGATAAAAAAGAGACAGAGCAACAGTTTCAATCTTCTTTTATCCTTTCCCGACCATGTGACTAAAACCCAGATGTGAGACATTCAAACTGACCAATCAGATAATTACACTTCCCCCACCGTACTAAAGGTGTGACAATTCATCGACCCCTAAAGTACAAACGTATTGGCCTACAGGCCTAGATCACTATCAGAAACCTCTGTGCCTTTAGGAACTCCAAATGGTCCTTGTGGTAGAAAGAGGGGGTGGAAAAAGTAAAGCAAATGTCTTTGTTCATTTAAAATATCTTGGATTATTTTCAATTCACACTTGTATAATGTTAATGTTAAAGGTCCCCTGTGGTCAATCATTTTATCCCTTAAAACTAATCTTTGATCACCAAAATGACATATTTAAGCGTTTGCTCCATGAAAAAAAAAGCCTTAAAATAGCTTGAATGTAACTCTACACCCTTGCCTCATTTAGTATAAGCGGTTCTATGAATATGCAAATTAGCCCTGCCTCCACTCACTCACATCAGCTCAGAGATCCACTCGTTGATGATCACACATGGACGTGATTGGTTACAAGGTAGTTTATGACGTCAGAAACACCAGCGATTTCAAACTGCGTTTTTGAGTCTGTCTTTGGTTCACTGCAGTTTTAAAGGGATACTCCACTTTTTTTGGAAATATGCTCATTTTACAACTCCCCCAGAGTTAAACAGTTGAGTTTTACCGTTTTAGAATCCATTCAGCCGAACTCCAGGTCTGACGGTACCACTTTTAGCATAGCTTAGCATAGATCATTGATTCTGACGAGTCCAGTAGCATTTCTTTCAAAATGACCAAAGAGTTTCAATATTTTTCCTTTTTAAAACTTGACTCTTCTGTAGTTAAACCGTGTTCTAAGATCGACGGAAAATGAAAAGTTACGATTTTCTAAGCCTATACTACCTATACTACTAGCCTATAGCCTATACTACTAGCCTATAGCCTATACTACTAGCCTATAGCCTATACTACTAAGAACTACTCTCATTCCGGCGTAATAATCAAGGAACTGTGCGGCCGTACCAAGAGTCCAGCAGGCGTAATGATATGACGCAGCGCCTGAAAATAGGTCTAATAGGTTAGACAAACTTAGTCCCGGTCACGTTGGAAGTTACCGAGCTGGGGGGACTATTTTCAGGCGCTGCGTCATATCATTACGCCTGCTGGACTCATGGTACGGCAGCAAAGTTTCTTGATTATTACGCAGGAATGAGAGTATAGTTCCTAGCCATATCAGCCTAGAAAATCGCAACTTTTCATTTTCCGTCGATCTTAGTACACGATGTAACTACAGAAGAGTCAAGTTTTAAATAGGAAAAATATTGAAACTCTTTGGTCATTTTGAAAGAAATGCTACTGGACTCGTCAGAATCAATGATCTATAAGCTATGCTAAAAGTGGTACCGTCAGACCCGGAGTTCGGCTGAATGGATTCTAAAACGGTAAAACTCAACTGTTTAACTCTGGGGGAGTTGTAAAATGAGCATATTTCCGAAAAAAGTGGAGTATCCCTTTAAGGAGAAAATACTCAGCAATGGTGTTGACTTATGAATTTACACATGGTTTGTCTTAAAGCATATTAAAAACACCAAATAGACATATAAACAACATTAAAACATAGATTTTTACCACAGGGGGACTTGAAAACTAGAGCTTTTCAAAAACAACACTTTCATTCTATTGATATTTTTTTATATATATATATGTAATGAAATGTATAGATTATATTGCATGCTAGCTTGCTTATTTTTCTCAAGAGCATGATCTATTTAAGTCCAAATACTAACAATAAACTATTCTTCTAACCATATGTCAAGAGCTAAAGCTCTGACCACACAACTTTGCGATGTTGTTTGCGAAAGTTTGTCGTGTAGAAAGGTATGTTGTTATGGGAAGAAGGAGGCGGGAACTGGTGAACATTTAAACACTTGAATAATAAAACAAACACAAAACGAAAGTAAATGCGGCAGCCTTCAGTCCAGGCCTGGTCCTCTCTCGTCCTTCACTGTCGTTGCTCCTCCGTAAGTTACGAGGCCAGGTGACGTTCGTTACTAATCATCACGCCACCGGCCTCGCGCCGTTCTCTCACGGCCCTCGGCCTCGTCCTGCTTGCCACACTATGGTTTTAGGGAAAACTATGGTTTAGTTGCTAACGATGGAACTTGTAACCATATTTAGCTAATGATGGTTTTGGAAAATGCACCCCAGACCAGTTTTGTGGATCATTTCAAATGATTCATTGAAAATATTTGACTCAAAAGAATAATTTATTCACAAATCAATAGGGGTGTACCAATTCATTTATGTTACGATTCAGTTCGAATCATGATACTGCTGTCAAGATACAGTACACTTACGATACTTTGAACAAAGCCAAAATAGAGTTTAAATGGTTAAAAAAAAATTACATTATTATTTCTTCTAACACATACTGTATGGAAAATTGTTAACAAAAAGTACTATACATTAAAATGCTAAATTTGGTATTACATCAGGGGTGAAATTGAATAGGCTTGGACTTGGTCGTTTTTTTACCTACATATGACACGTATGCTTGCATTCTGTCCCTGGCTATATGCATTTAAAAAGTTTTAAATATTGTATTTTATAAAATAATTTATTTTATTTTTAACTTCTGTATTAAATCTAAATTAAATGTGTCTAAACTTTTTTCTACACACACGGTACATATTGTTGCTCACAAAATAAATAAATATATATACACAGTATATATATATATATATATATATATATATATATATATATATATATATATATATATATATATATATATATCACAACACAAATATGGACATCGTTCTTTTTGTATTGCGATATATTGTGACACAATATATTGTAAAACCCTGACAAATCAGACATTGCTACATTCAAAAAGCCACTTTCTTAAGTTTTTTTTTTTTTTTACTTATAGTTGTATTTCCACATTAAGCTGAGATAGAAGTATTTTAAAAATTGTAGTTATATGTTATACTGTCATTTTTTTCACTTAATATGCAGTTTACAAACCTTATGATTTATGTAAATAGGTGATCATTTGCTACTTTGAGTGGAAAACCACTCTGACATCCTCACCGTGCCAAATGAATACCTAAGCAGACAAATTAAAATGACACCACATGCCAGAGAGATTCATATGGGCAGCATCCTTTAGTTCATTATGTTATTCCGTCATCCCAAATTCTCCTGCATGTCTTCAAACAAAAGCCTCTCTTGCTCATCAGACAGATAAAGACGAGGCCTCTTACGTGGCCACCCACCGCCCCGATGAGAATTTACCTCAACACCTCTCGCAGATGGGACCTGGTCCCGTGGGAGCGCCGGATCCGTGGCTAACCCCCCCTCTGGCGGCGAGGACCAGGTGTTTCCCCTCAGTCAGACGCCAAGGTAATTCATCGGCGGCTCCAAAACACACGTGCACCCTCATCAGCAGGCCCTCACCGGAGAGCAACTTTACATTAAAGACTTGTCTCATTAGAGCGCAGCGGACACGGCCAAGGCTAATGAGAGAGGCTGTGATGACGGCAGGCTCTGATATTCAAGTGCAATAACAGATCACGGTCAGGGCCAAAGCCATGTCACGCCTGGATGATGGTGAATGGGAAGGGTGCTGTGACGTTGGCTTAGACGGCATCCAAGTTCAAGGCTCAGCAAGATTGTATTGATGTTGGCCGTCTCTCTGTGCGTGTCGAGGGAGTTGCTTTTTAAGAAGGAGTCTTGTAATGAACTGTGCCAGATAGAGAGAGTTGATTTTGTGCATGATATCATGTTGGTAAACATATTTGGTCAGATCATCTGAGATTCATCTTGCTGTTTTTCAGTGATTAGTGGAAGGTTTTTCCAGATGTTTGAATTTATGTGCGCATGTAATGTAATTATCAAAGTGCTTTGTGATTTTGTTGTATCATTTAATCTATTGTTAAAGTTGAGATGAGACCCAATGCACTTCTGAATGAATATGTCTGGTATTAAGGTGCTTTCACATTAGCGAAATTTCACTGGCAAAATAGGTTCACTGTCAATAGTGTAGCAATGAATAAAGCACACCTCACACAAGGTATGTTTACTTATTTTTGTCAATCTGGATTCTGAATGAACCCAGCTGGTGTTCTGAGTGGTCAAAAAAGCATTTTTACAATACAGGGCTGTGTTTCTCAAAAGGACAGTGAGTGAGATAAGTTTATCATAGTATAGAGACCATTGGTGGCAATGGTTCTATGATCTACTTAGGCTTACAATGCTTTTGGGAAATGCAGCCCAGGTTTTTTCTCAGGAAAATAATGATTCCATGTTGCAAACAGAAATCAATTCTGCTGTAAAGAAGCTCTAAAAAGAAAATAGTGTGATTGTTTAGCTGAAGTCAATTCAATGTTGATTCCGTTCTGTTCAATAAGTGTGTAAGCAAGTCTCTAGGGTTTGGGTCTCATTCTAAGTCAGTTTAAATTAACAAAATATTATTAATAGATTCAAATAATTTAACTTTTATCTAAAATAAAATGCTAAAAATGAATACATACATTCGAGATGTAAGCTGAAATAATGTTTCTTTGTATTTTTTTTCTCAATAACTGCTATTTTTATTGAAGAACATACACTTCTGGAATATAGAATAAATTGTGGTTAATTAATTAATTCAATATATGAATAGAAAACAGAATTACAGAAGATATACTGTAAATATATTAGCCTAGCATATAGGAAGGGGGGTGTTTTTTTTTAAATATTGTGTTCGACAAGACAAGGGTTGAAAATTACTGCTATAGTGCCATTTTAAAGGGGACCAATTATGCCCTTTTTCAAAGTCTTGATTTTGTTTTTAAGGGTCTACTAGAATAGGTTTTAATGCTTGAATATTCAAAAAACGTATTTTTGACACATTTTACATAGTTGCAGCACCTCTCTTCCCAGTCTGTCAGTAATGCTCTGTTTAGTTCCTGTCTCTATGAAGCCCCTCCTTCTGAAAAGCGCAATGTGCTTTGATTAGTTAGTTGGAGCAGTGTGTTGTGATTGGTCAAACGCTTTGAGTGTGTTTCGGAAATGTCACGCCCCTTACCATAACCACGAGTTACAAGACACTACTTTTGATTGGACTTTGCAGACATTCTTCATACTCAAACAGCAACAATACACATTGAAGCTGAAAATGTAAAAAAAGCATAAAAGGACCCCTTTTATGTAAGTAAAAGCAGATACCTTCTTATGTGTTTGCTGTAATCAGAAGCAGAACATAGAAGTGGACTAATAAAATAATCAACTCTCAGCTGCACTTTAAACAGATACAATTGTGTTTTTCTTTCGAAATGGCTTTGTGTTGTCAAAGTGTTGTGTGAGGGGTCAGGGATGGTCGCTACTGCCCTCATTATCCCTTTATCCCCTCACCTCTATGGACCTCTTCATTTGCAAATATAATAAGATTGGGCAAAAACATCATTCATTTCCATTGATTTTTGTATGACCAGCACTTCAAAAGCTGAAGGATTTACAAGGCAGCTTTTCATGCACATGCACAAGTAGTCTCATAAAAGCAAATTAAGGATTCTAAAGCAAACGAAAACATTTTTAAATTTGTTTAAAAGGTTTTGAAGCCCAACTGAGCACTTAGTGAAGCATATCCATTTTTCTGAATATTTATTTCCCTCTCCTTGATGCACAATCAGCGCTGATAACTCTGTCAGAATGAGTAACTGTGAAGGGAGTCAATAAAGGCATCAAGATAGCGATGAGTTTGATATATGAGTTGATTGAGTAGTCTACTCTGGTTTGTATTGATGTGGATGGTGAGAGATGAACTGGCCTGATGGTGGTGTGGGCGGGAGGAGGGCCGAGGATGGGCAGTTCTCTCGTCCTCTGTGGCCCAGGTGTGGGGCAGCTGCATCTGCGGGGTCCGGCCCCTGACCTCAGCACTGTCCGTCGTTCAATATACCATTACCCCCAGCAGCTGCACTGACCACTGATAACTCACATGTCTCGGTCACCGCTCATCATAACAGGGGGTCTGCAGAACACATGGCAGCTTTGACAAGGCATGCAAGCAGATTGCAGCTTATTTGGCCATAACTTCATTTATTTGTAATACGTCAGGCTAATTAATCATTGGAATTTGGCAGTTTTGAGGTAATTTTTGCAATTTCATAATCAATACTGGACAATAACCATACACATTGAAATATTGTATAAAATAATTGTATAAATAATGATGAACATAATTGTTATGGGGGGAGGAGGGGGTATCGGTGTTGGTATTAGTCTTTTTAAAACGAGAATGGTAAAATATGTTCAAGGTCTAATTGTAGTTATGAAGTAATCTGTTTACTTTATTTTACTGAATATTTTATTTTCAAATATGCACATTCACTCTTATTCGTATGTCTGATATGGCAAAAGTGCAAAACAATGTCTCTTCACATTCAATTATGAATTACATGAATCATGTAAATTATTTTCAATTCAAATATGGTGAAATATTATAAAAGAGTTAAATAGTTTGTATTATATTTCTGTCTCTAGTTGAACATTTCTATCGTAAAACAGTTGTCAAATATTAAATGTTTAGCTACTTACATCTTACCATGCACTTTTTCAACATTAAAACTAAAGCGTTGCGTTGGAATTTGCACTCATCTTCTATGAACAGTAAGGCCTGCCTTCTTTGATTTGATTGGCCATGTCAATCATTTTGACATTGATAAGTGCTTTCAGACACTGAGGCAGACCAGCCTACATTTTTTTACTTTTTGTCATCCTAAACAATCAAAGTGTTGCGTAATGGAGTGCAGCAGAGAAACATCAAGAATATCAAATATTGAGGGGGACAATTTGGCCATTTCTAATTATTGTGAGGACTTGTCCCCCTCTGTGGTGGTTACGGCCCTGGCTTATTCTACCTCTTTACAGGACTTATCCAGTTCACTTCCACATGTGCTTGACAAACAGTAAGTCAAGTTTGCATGAAATCCAAAAACACAAGCGCAGGTTGTCGTTTTCAATAAGATTTCCAACCTCTGAATTTTCCACTGAGGCCGTTGCGTGTGATTGAGGCATATGAAATCCATCACAGCATGCCGTGTTAGACATCGGCCCTCTAAATCTCTGCACGGTGATTCATTCAGTCGACACCTTTCAGCTGCCTCATAATGAGAACGCTCTGCATGTGGAAATTGGCTCACTTGCTGTCCCCTGACTTTGTGCGCTCTTGATTGATAACCACAATCGAAGCTCAAGAGGATACGTGGTGAATGTGTGTCTTATCTCTCTCTGCTGAGGTTGTTCAGTTTCTGTCTGCAGTTAGGATTTCTTTATTACTAGGCCTGATACATGGTCGGATACTGTGGCTGATGTTTAACATTAAGAGATATTCAGTTGAGCCTTAATAAAGCCTGTGATCCAGAACCAAAGTTAACCAAAAGAGGATAATTTTATTGTTCATTGGGGTTCCTCTTTAACACTCAGACTTAGTTGAGTTATGTGTCTCGTAACAACTTTGTCTCAAATGTGTCCTTGGGAGAAATACAATGAATAGAAATTATAAAAATGTTGCCACTCAGTAAGCTGTAAAAATGTATGTGGATAGTGGGGAGGACATTTTTACATTCACTTGTCATTCACAGCCATTTAATGGCCACTTAAAGTTAATTTTTAAAAGCAATTATAATAATTTAATAATAACACTGGTAAATGAAAATCTTTTGCACAATTTTAAATGAAATTAATTTTCTTCAAACTGTGCATTAGGGTATAATACAAAATAGGGTATTACAAAATAGGATATGAATCTAATATTGGCCCTTTGTCATTTATTAGAGGGTAGCATAGTGCTGATAATTACATCTAGGACAAATTTGATGAGAAATATTTGAGCTCATGTTATAATTGTTTGACTTTTGATCGCAGTCTTTAGTTTGTTGGCAAATATGAGCACAGTTTGAGACATTGAGATCTTTTTTTTTTTACTTTTTTGAGACTTTTGTGAGAGTAATGTTTGTTTTTTTCTCAGGATAAAAAGCCATTGACATTTGCAAAAGTTGCTATTTAGTTGTGTTTTTGTCTAGGAGAAAATTAGCTCATTTGGGGTTTTCTGGAGTTAAGCTGAGATACTTAAGTCTTAAGATACCAAAAGTGTCCCATTATCTTCTTGAAAATCATAATTAATGAATCTTATTGTATTGCGGGTGTCATTCTGCTTCGGGGGTTGAGAGGTCTTTGTCCCGGGGTGAAAACTCTGTGGCATGACATTTTCCAGCAGGGTTAAAGGTCTACAGCCAAATGTCAGTGCGCAGGGGACTGGGCAGATGGCCAGCAACACTTCCAATCCTTCCCTTTGGTAATAAGCATCCCTTTATCCTGAAACGGACAGGTATTCTTTAAGTTTCGCTTAGTAGTGTTTTTCAACACATAGAGGAGACCATTTGAGTTCCTGTACAAACTATTTAAATCCTCATATAATCCTGTTAATTTTATTATTGGATGGCATTTAGACTGTTCGTCACACTTTTTCTTATTTAATATTGGTTACTGACAGACTGGGCAGGGAAATGGTCTTTTGAGCACATGACTATGATTATGTCCTGGCCCCACTGGGGCTCACAGACAGTAACTCATATACTGGGTGAAGGGGATGAGCGGATGATAGAGTGATGGAGAGAGCGAGACAGAGAGGCACGTGTGTGGGTAAGGTGTCCCTGCTGTGAGTCTAATTAAAAGGGGCTGGAAACAGAGGGGCTGCAGCGGGGCCCACCGGGGCTCTTCTTTTCCTTCTGCCTTTGATTAACGGCACGCACTAATGACCCTTCAGACTATAAACATTTACTGTAAACATTACATAGCAACCTAACATTTCTTTGTTATGCGGTAGTTTGTTGTATTTTATAAGTCATGCATCACTATTACTTTTGAACAAGAATTGCAGCTTTTAAAGGAAAGGTGGGCTTATAATTTTAGTGAGCAAAAGGCAAAAAAATCTCATGGGCTTATATTGAAATAGGACCAGAATAACATAGAGACTTGTAGGTGGGCTCTTTTGACTTTTGGCAGTAAGAAACCACCTTGCAACCACCCAGAACATCATAGTAACCACTTAGGAACGTCCTAGCAACCACACAGAACATTCTAGTATCCACTTGGCAACACCTTAACAACCACTCAAAACACTAGTAAGATTTTAGCAATGCCACAGCAACCACAAAGAACACTCTAGTAATCCATTGGCAACACCCTAGGAACCACCCAGAACTCCATAGTAATCACTTAGCAACGCCCAAGCAACCACCAAGAACACCCTAGTGAAAAATCCAACAGACTTGCATTGAAATAGGACCAGGATAACATAGAGATTTATTGGTGGGCTCCGACTAGGCAGTAAAAAAAAACCTAGCAACCACTCAGAACATCTTAGTGACCACCTAGCAACGTTTTAGCAACCACCTGTAACACTCTAGTAACCACTTAGCAACACCCTAACAACCACTCAAAACACTAGTAAGCATTTAGCAATAACCTAGCAACCACCAATAACACTCTAGTAATCTGTTGGCAACACCATAGGAAGCACCTAGAACTCCATAGTAACCACTTAGTTACACCCTAGCAACCACCAAGAACACCCTAGTGAAAAATCCCATAGACTTGCATTGAAAAAGGACCAGGAGAACATTGAGACTAACATTGAGAGTAGAAAAAACACCTAGCAAAGATCCAGAACATCCCAGTAACCACATAGCAATGTCCTAGCAACCACCCAGAACACTCAAGTAAGCACTTAGCAACACCTAGCAACCACTCAGAACATCCTAGTAACCACCTAGCAACGTCTTAGCAACCACCCAAAACACTCTAGTAAGCAGTTAGCAACACCTAGCAACCACTCAGAACATCCTAGTAACCACTTAGCAACACCCTAACAACCACTCAAAACACTCTGGTGACCACTCATCAATGCCCTAGCAACCACCCAGAGCACCAAATCATCGTGGTGGAATGTTGTAGACAGATAGACAAGCATCACTCGCATGGACTAGGCACTCTGCAATATTTGACTTGGTAGTTGGCAATTTCACTCACATTGACTAGCCAATTTTGGTTTTATGGTTCTTTTGGAGATAAATAAGTTGAAATAAAATGTTTAGGTTCTTAAGGTTTCTGGGTTCTTTAAAGAACCAGTTCATAGATTGTTTTCTCTGTGGAACCTTTTCTAAAGATAATTTTCTGTTGTTATTGTCACAACGATTGTATCTGTAGTCACACTACACACTATCTGGCTGCTGTTGTGTGAAGTGGCATGCTGGCCGACCTGCTTTAGAGGGCTTGCTTAGAGTTTGCTTGCATTTGCAAGGAAAGATCAGGGAGAACTTGTGTGGCATTGTGGCCTCATTTACAATCTAATCCGGCCCTATTTCAAAAGGATCTAATTGCATTCATCAGATATAATGGTGCTTTTGTTGATTAGAAAAGTCAATGTTTGTTTGGTTTGGAATAATTTAGCAAGCAAAGCAGTCATATCTAGACATAATATTAAGGGACTTCATTATTAAGTGTTGATGAAGCGGTAGCCTTTTGTTTTGTTAGTTATTGTGTGATTTGAACTGAGAATCTGAGACTTTAAAGGGTTAGTTCACCCAAAAATGAAAATTCTGTCAGCAATTACTCACCCTCATGTTGTTCCAACCCCGTAAGATTTTCGTTCATCTTCGGAACACAAATTAAGATATTTTTGATGAAATCTGAGAGCTGTCTCACTCCTTCATAGACTGCTAGGTAATCGATATCTGCCATCCCAGAAAAGTTAGTAAAGAAGACATCGTTAAAATAGTCCAAGTGACTACAGTGGCTCAACCTTAAGTTTATCAAGCGACGAGAATACTTTTTGAGCCTACGTTCTGATGTACAACCCAGAAGCGCTGGGTTATTAATTTATCTATGAATAAACCCATTAATACAATATTTTGTTATTTTGATTTTATTTATACCATTTTATCATTATACTAAGGCAATTTTTCCTTGCTGTCTCAAGTAATGATATTTAAAAAGCAGAACACTAATATTTCAAATTTGGTTAATGTAAAAAACTATGTTAAACAAATTTCATTAATATACTACCATTCAGAAGTTTGGGTTTGGTATATATATATATATATATATAAGTATAAATTATTATTATTACATTTTTTTTAACAGTTATTAAAGTTTTTGAAATAAGTCTCTTATCCTCTCCAAGGCTGCAATTATTTGATCATACGGAAAAAGTACATACAGTAAAAACAGTAATATTGTGAAATGTTATTTAAATTACATTTTATATTTTAATACATTTTAAAATGTAATTTATTCCTATGATGGCAAATCTGATGATTCAGAAGCTGTTACTCAGTATTCAGAATCACATCCTTCAGAAATCATTCTCATATGATGATTTGGTGCCTCAAGAAACATTTCTTATCAATGTTGAAAACAGTTGTGCTGGTTAATATTTTTGTGGAAAATATGATAGATTTTTTAGATTCTGGTGAATAGAAAGTTCAAAAGAAATGGCATTTATTTGAAGTATATATGTTTTGTAACATTGTAAATGTACTGTCACTTCTGATCAGTTTAATGTATCCTTATCCAAATGAAAGTATTAATTTATAATACTATCTAATCTAAGTAGTAGCCTAATCTAAGTAGAAAAAAATTCTTACTGACTCCTGTAGTGCACAAAGAGTCTAGGGGCCCTATCTTACACCTGGCGCAATGCAGCGCCAAGCGCGACGCAAGTGTTTTTTGATAGTTTCAGTCCGATGCAGTTATGATTTTCACGTCCTCCTGTGCCACGTTGTTTAAATAGCAAATGCATTTGCGCCCATTTGTGCGCCCATGGGCGTGGGTCTGAAAACGAGGTGTGTTCTGGCGCATTGTTGGTGCGTTGCTATTTTGAGGCAACAGAAATAGACTGCGCCATTGACCAACTGAAACCTGGAGGTCTAAAGTCAATGGCGCAATATTTTTTTTTATGTGGCGGGTCCACAACGCGCATACACTCTGCTTATTAAACACACAGGGACGCACAGCAGCATACAAACATGCCAAATATTTAAAATAAAAGGATTACAATGTAAAAGATTATTATTGTGTACATAAAGATATGGTGTAATCCGGCTTGTCCCGTAGATGGGCTTTATCTGGGCTTTACATGGGCTTTAACCTGCGCACGAGCAGTTCCGTTTGCGCTCTGGAGATGGCTTCGGTTTTTCCACTATCAAATTCTGTCATGTAAATAGCGAATCTGCCATGGCGCGAGCGCAACTGGCATTTAAAGGGAATGGGAGGTGAGACTCTGATTGGTTTAATGCACGTAAATCCCAAAACACAGCCATTACTCATTATGAGAATAGGGACAACCCTTTTAGACCACACGCCAACCATTTTTCCCGTCGTTAAACTAGCAAAAGTGGATTTGGACACGCCCTAAGTGAACTTGCGCCGTGTGCTTTAGACCATGCGCTTAGATCATTAAATTAGGGCCCTAGGTGTCTTACAGCATCAAGGCGATTTCACATTAAATTCATAATCAGCTGATTAATATCCAAGAGACTTATTACAAGGCACCACTTACAGCACTTTCTGAAACATCTATAGATACTGTGTAACTTTAAGGATTGACTCCTGACCTCTATAGCATGGTCAACTTTCCTGAAAGAAACGTTTTACCGTCTTGTCATAACCCTTCACCCTTCACGTCTTCCAAATACTTAACAAACTTAGTTCCGTATTCATCTCATCTTCAGGAATTCTCTTGTGTCGTCTTCTAGAAAGGGTCCGAGAATTCCATCTCTTGCTTCTGGAACTCTTTTCCCCAGTGTTGGCATGTCCCTCATTAGCATGCCCCCTTCATTAGCCTTGTTAAAGTCTGGGGGTCTGAGCTGCTCTTTGTTCTCTGATCCCCCCACTGGATGATGCCAGGCATTCTCGTCCATCACACTGTCATTGGTTGATGCTCTTGGGGACCAGTCCATACCAGCCCATGCATATTCAACCGATACCCCACAAGCCCCCTAAAGCAGGACAAATGTGCCTCTGGTAAGGGAAACGGTGCCATATCAACCCCCCAAATATTAAAATGCACTAATAAAGACCACATGGATTCCCCTCAATAATGCGTCCCACGAGAATGTCTGGGTAATTAAAGGCCTCGTGCCATATATGAACACCTATCATTCATCTCCAGAGTGGACATGCTCATACATACAAATTGCGTGCTACTGTTGTAAGTTTAACCAACTAAACATCATTTTCTTTTCTGGCGAGAGAAGGACAGTTGGCTGTTTTGAAGCCCTAATTTACCTGACACTTCAAGGACAATCCAAATTTTTTTTGTCCTTTTGGAGATCTGACTGAAGAATGGAGGGATATATTTTTATATGAATTGGAAGGAGTGCAAATGAAGGGCAAGGCCTCAATAAAGTCTCTTATTAGAAAAAAGAATCACAGTAATGAGTTGGATAAGGTAGAGCCCTCTCTACATTTGGTATTCCAGCACTGCTTTTGTTTGTAAGACAGGAGCAAATTAATACAACTAGAGGACAAAGGAAATACACAGAGCATCGTGACTGAAATGCAATGTAGCTTTTTTCCAAGTGTTTGAAAAGGGCCAGCGAGTACGGCTTTACTGTTCCCCCGAAAAAACTGAGAGATAACACCGGAGGAGGGAGCAAACAGAATATGTGTTTCAAGGAAACTTTTAATTGTGTTTGGCAAATAAGCTTGTTTGTGTATGCAGGATCACATAGGTCGGCTCTGTGCACTTCAGGCCTCTTCAGAAAGTTGATTGTGCGTCAAATTGTGACAAGAGTGTGATGATTATGTGAATGAAAAGATGGGAAGCTAATTACAAGGCTCTCTTCGTTGTGTGAGAGTGGGTTTGGGAATAAGCTTTGTGCTTGGAGGGTGACAGGGGTCCTCGGGGATGCAGCACTCACCCTGGTTGTGTTCTTATTCTGTAATCAGTCTGTCAGCCTTTGTGTGTGCGCGTTTGTTTGTTGTAAATAGATGACATTAAGCAGAATGTCATCATGCGATGCTATTTATTAAATTAAAACTAACAAAAGAGAAGTTAACAAAAGAGTTAAAAAATTCACACCAAGGATGATGATAACTGTACAATTTTAATAATCAGTCTAAAGTCCTAATGATAACGACATTGTTGGAATAACTTTCAGAGTAATTTTTTCCCCAGCTGATGAACGATTAAAAACATTGGCAGCATCAGAATCCACCGACTTTAAAGAACTTAAACATTTAAAGTGGCTGATGATATAACTGGCATGATTATAACAAACAGAATGTTATCATCCATTGATGTGGACTCTTGTATAGTTAGCATTATACCTAATGTCTTTGGTGTGAGTGGGGCTTAAAGCTATTACATTTTTATTTTTATTTTATTTTTTTAGCTATAACGATAATAAACTGTGTTTTTGAAATCAATTTCAGAATGTTTTTTTCCCAGCCGATAAAAGATAAAAACATTGACAGCCAATCAAAAGCTATCCGACTTTAAAGAACTTGAGCATTTTTTCCTGTTTGGTAATGTGTATAAAAATTCATTAAAAAAATGGCACTTCAATGATGCAGACCAAGTCAGGGTGATACAACTGTCCAGGAAACAGGAAATGATGTAATATAGAGGATCCTTGCATAAAGCCTGGTTCACACGGCAGGATAATTAGGCCGATTTTAGCCCCGATTCACCCCTTCCGACAATCTTAAGGATGCTCCGATTATCGTAAAATAATCTGATCAGATATTCCTGCCGTGTGTGGTGTGTTAAGACTGCTCTCGTCTGCTCGGAAGGACGTCGGGACCGCTCCAATCTCATGGATTTATTTGGCCCGATTTCTTCTCGTGTGTGGTGTCCCCCGAGCACGCAGCCTGTGGACTGTGGAGTGTAGCCAATCAGAAAGCGAGGTGACGAGGCGGCGAGGAAACACAGGGAAATATAATCAAAACAGCCGGCGGCATGGCACACCAGAAAGTCCGGTGGACGTCAGAGATCATCGCCTTTTCTTTTGATAACGTTTTTTTTCGGTTGACTACAAACTATTGCCACTGCATCCTCTTCGTCCGCCACAATTGTTTACTCTGAAGTCACGTTTGATCTCGAGGTATTTTGCGCGATTTCCCGTCTGATCTGGGAATGCTCGGTCGGGAGTCAAATCGGTTCGTGTGTGATGTGTTGATTTTGCCGTGTGGCTGCGCACCACACACTGTACGACCAAAACTGTTAGACCCGTGATTTTTTTATCCCCGTGTGTGGGGTCTCTCAGGTTTGGAAAATCGGCCGACAATTTTAAAATCGTCCCGTGTGAACCAGGCTTAACCTAATTTCTGTCATGACAACTTTTGTGTTTAAGTGTTTGGCATGGTAATGGGTATGCCAATGCTGATATGTTCGGTCTTGGCAGAATAGATCTGCTACGCTGCTGCTGCTGTTGGTTACTGTTGCTGCTGCAGAGCAAGTACAGGCCTTGCTACTGCCGATACATAGGCTACATGACACACTGCTATGAGCAAGTAAGACACGCTGCTGCTGTATATACAATATAGCATACATACCCGGAGCAGATCTATACTGGTGGAGCTGGGGAAGGGGAAGGGTTTCTGAAGGCGCGCTGCAAGTTGTAACTGCTGGGTTGAGCAGCAAGCTCATTGGCTACTGATACAGCAGGAACCAATCAGCTGTGCCCTATAGAGAATGATGTGATTGCAAGCAGATTGAGTTAAGTATCTATCAGCCTGCACCATCTAGAGTTTCATGACCGAATGTTGTATGACTGTGTGCCAAGGTTAGTAAGTTCTTAAAATAGATACGTAATTTTAGGTTTTATGACAAGGAAAGGTTAGTTCAGGTTGTAAAATCTCAAATGGTGCAACTTCAATATTCAAATATTGTAAATCATATTTATAAATAAAAAATACTTTTTTCCTTAAAAATACACTTGAAAATGTAACAATATTCGAAATGGTAATTTAGTTGATTTTGTCATTTAACTGATATTTTGCATGAATGTTTTTTTTAAAACCCATATGAAACTATGAATATAAAGTGTACTTGGATTTTTTTAAAGATTTTTTTTCTTTTCTTTATCACGGACGCTGTTATATGTCATTGACCTGTAAATTGGTTCTGAAATCATTTTCGTCTGCCTTTGGCGCTTGTCACATCTACAGTCATTCAGAGATTTCTGACCACCGAACCAAATTTTACCCCGGATTTTTCTTTTCCTCTTGCAGTAAAGCAGTCTTCAATAAAGCAGTTCCTCAGATCTGTAAGAAATATCATTATAAGCCTGTCATTTCCTCTGAAAGTCGTTAGCTCTTGGCCTCAGCGCGGGGTCCTAATAGCTTCAGTCTGAGAGATCTGAGGGAAGAGCCATGGCAGGTCTCAGTCTTTACCTGGAGGATGTCAGCGGGTGATGGAACCCTACCAGTCGGTCCTTTTATTTGTTTAACTAATAAAAAGCCTCTTGCTTCCCCTATAATTGCCTCCAAACTTCAGCAGGCTGGGGTCCAGAGGGGTAGGTGGGTTTGAGGAGGATAAGCCTCATTCGAGAGGTTTGTTAAGCAGCTTTACCCTCAGGAGACTAAGAGGGGCAGCAAAATGGACATCAGAGAGCGGGATGAAACAAAAACAGGGAGGCCTGGCTAGACAGCATGTACAAAATTTGCTTTTGATTGTCATTTAAAGGTATTTTTTCCCTCATTAAAATGTTTAAAATTATGTGCACTATAACGACTCCAGGCAAAGCTTTTAGAAGTTTTTTTTTTCTTCAAATTATTTTATATTCTTTTACAGATATGTTAGATTTATATATTTTTTGTTGTCCTGACTATATCTGCCATATTTTCTTTCTTAAAAAAATTAAAAGAACTATTTTATACTTTGTAATTAGAATGAATCGTAATTTCACTTAATTAGATTTGTTGTTTGAGCTAATATAAATTGGGTACATCAGGCAGTGATATTTGTTTAGTTATTTCTTTGATGTGTGAAACTAAATTAAACTAAGAAGAGCAAAGAAATATGGACAAAAACCTGAGGAGCACAAACAGTTTACCGAAATAACTGGAAGGCTTTTCATTGTCTGCAGAGCAACTTTTAATTTTCCAGCTTGTGATCACCGTGGACACAGTTAACCAAGCGAGCCCTTTTGCATTTGCATCTTGGAAGGAGGGAATGAAAAAAAAAGAAGGGAAAATAGGCTGAAGACGAGCAAACCTCATTGTCCCGTCCGTTAATCATTCACTCACCCCTCTGGCTTCAATAAAGGGTTATAAAAGAGTATAAAAGAACAATTTGGCCAGCCCAGCTGTGAATAGCCAGCTCATCAGATACACAATAGTTGAGTGACGGCTACCGTAATTTAGCGTGTGATCTCGGAAACGCCCCCCTCTACCTCAGTCTTTGTTTAACTCATCCGGCGATGGGACTTTCTTCACTTGGCCAGATGGGCAAATCCATAATGCAGAGAAGGGTTTAGGAGACCCCCCTCCCCCTCCCTTCATCACTTCATCTTTCCCTCAGTGTACCCCATTCTAGCTTCACAAACTGGCCCATTACAGGCCAATGGGGGCTCCCTCTCGGCTAATTAAGCGCAGCTTTGCTATCGCTGCGCGCGATGGGTTAGCGACCCCGCTGAAGCTCCAGCACCTGGGGATGCTACCTGTTACTCTACCCCTCCCGCCAGCCCTGCGGAGGGGACTCAGCTGTTGGGGACGGGCCCCTGGCCAGAGCTGACTGGTGATGCATGGTGTTCATATTACATTGTGCATACACTGTTTTTCTAACAGACCCGATGGGCGGTTTTCTGTCTGTATGTAGAGTGAACAATAGACAGGCGACTTCATTAACAATGGAGCAATGGATCTAAAGGTGTCATAGTTTCATATATTCTTGGTATGTGGAATTGGTCTTTGTATAAGCAGTGGAATTTTGAATATATATATTGTGTATAATTTCCAGTCAAGCTGTATTTGTGTTAAAATACACAAAAAGTGTGAAAATAAGAGTTAATTGTGTGTAGTTAGGATACATAAAATGCTAGCTTTGAAATTAGCTATGAAAGACAAAGGGAAGACAAATGTAATTTCTATCAATTTGTGATGTGTTGGAAATGTTCAAGACTTTCAGAATAAAATGACAAAATTCTCCTATGTATGGTATATTCACTGTAGGCCAATGTTAGAAGACAAATGAAACCAGTTAAAAGGGGAAAAAGTACACACAGTTAAACACTCTTGTATTTCAAATGAGATTGATGGACATGCATTTCACTCTCTTTTAAAACCAGTCTCATTTTATGCTGACTTTTCAGTACTCTGAATGCAATTGATCACCACCGCATATTTACAAACACAACAAACAAGATGGAATCTCTCACATGTGTGGAAGTGCTTTGTAAGGATTTGCTCAATAACAACAGCCGTTCCATCGGCAAATTGCCTTGCGAATAAGTCGAAATTCTTCTCCGAGGGACTTGATCAGACTAGCATTGATTTTCCACAAGGTTAATTCACCTGCAGAGGTCTGTCCTTCTCAACATGCAGTCGAAAGGCATTTTTCCAGAAGCCAAGCCAATCACTGGACTCCAATTCCCTTTCACTTTGGAGCAAAAACAAGTAGTTCATCTTTCCTCAACAGTCAATACAGAGCCCTCTTCTGTTTCGTCAGCCTTGATTGAGATGAACTCTCCTGTGTTCAAAATGGGATACACTGATTGTAGGAGAGCGAGGGGCTTTGCTAAGTACCGGTGAGGTCTTTCGAAATTGTGAATGCTAAAGCAGAATGCTGTGCTCAATTCAGAGCTAGTTATTTGCTGATTTAAGCTCTAAGCTTCAGACACAGACATGAGCCAGACATGGTCTGTAGGTTTTTTTTTTTTTTGCTCCTCATTTTAGACGGGGGTGCTGCTCTATGCATATTTAAATGAGTGTTTAGCATTTTCACAAATTAGCTTTTTAGAAAAAAAGGGGGAATTAAAATAAAATGAGGGATTGAGGCAAAAAAAAAAAAAGGATGATAATGCAAATGTCTGAAAGGCATGAATCAAGGGGGCGTGCTTTCCAAGCTAATATCCATGGGGTTACGGCTAATTGTGCCATTGTTGTGCGATTATGCTGAGTTTGCTTAGCGTTTATGGAGAGTTAACTCTGTTGACAGAGGAATAGGGTTTGTTTGAGTTCTTTACACCTTTGCCCCCAGTGTTCCCCAGGCCACCTAGCAGCCAATAGTCCCCTGGTACCCCAACATATTGCTTCTGTCACCCTGACCTGCCTCCCTGACTTAATGTCCACAAAAGAGGGAATCAGGTTATGTGACGTGCTCTACTGTGAGTTGTAGACGCAATGAGCCATTTGTGGAGAAATATGATTTTGACTTATGTTATTTTTGATAAAACAAGGTCTCTGATTTCATGTTATGTCAGTTTTATTAACAACAATAATTGCTGTTTTGGTGCTCTTTAATGTGTTGTGACAGATTGCGAAACGATCATCTCTTCCTCTTCACTACTAGTTATAGCATGGAAAAAACGTGAATGAACAGATACAGTATAACTTACTGAAACGTATAATCTGTCTTGTAACCACAGTGTTTCAACTGTAGAAAGACGTCAGTAAAACACCTTGTGAACAACGACATATGACTTTACATTTACTTCAGGAAAGTTTAAAACCCATTGTTTGTAACTTTAGCTATGAGCAAATCACTAAAATCATAAATGTATTGTTAAGGTGCAGTCACATTTACTGTTGTTTGGCGAATTTTCATGGGCGAAATCCAGTAATTTCAATAGGAAGCCACGTAGTCTGGAATTTTGTGTGAGGGACAAATTTCCACATGCAGATTTCGCAACGGGTTCACACAAATTCGACGTGTTGACCAAAACTTCTGTGTGAGCTGAGCTTTATACATTGATATACTGTTGACAATGGATATAACCGTAATATTAATGCATTATATTTTTACTTAACCTGTTATTGATGTCTTAATCATTTATGTATTTTTAAAATAAATATCCTAATTTTGTCAAATGTAGACAGGACATGTTAGAGGACATGTTCTCAAAAACAGGTTTTTGTGACAGCTACCATTTAAATTATTATTATTTCGAATATGGTTTGGAGTAGAAGCATAATAATTACATCAAAACATTTTTTATTCAGTGCACAAAAAAAAAAAAAAAAAAAATGATGGAGCAGGTCACATATGTACTTGTCAACATTTTTTGTTTGTTTTTTTGTCTGTTGAAGCAGAGGAACTGGTGAAGAACCTTTTCATGGCGTGGCATTTCCTCTCAAGAGAAAATGAACATTCTGCTCAGGCTGGATTGAGAAGGAAAGGACCAATTATATCTCTTGGCATATGGGCAAAGCAGCCTAATGATGAGGAAGACCAAATGCTTAGCCATCAAAGGTCAGAACCTGTTTGTGCCAGAGCCAAAAGACGCCCAATTACAAAAAGGGTTTTTACCCTGCTGGAGCTTTTACATCCAGCTGTGGGACCTGGTGGCTGCACCTGGATTCTGGGCTCCCCAAGATCACCAATCTGTCAGATGGTCCCACTTCACACAAACCCAGGTCCAGCGCGTCATCCAAACCTCATGACAGGTCCGTAACATTAGTATCCCAGCAGAGAGCTATACCAGACCCGGGCACAGCTGCTTCAGACAGTCCTGGCACAGCTTGGCATGCTGGCGGTGATCTTTATTATCTTAGCTGGAGGTCTTTTGAGAGAATGTGTCCCTCACGTCCATACCCTAGACAGACCAGACACATCTCTATATTTTTCCCCATGAGCAGGATGGCACGTGTCAGCTTGCTGTGTGTGTGTGTGAGCTCACATGTCAACATGCCCACTGATTATTCTGCTCTTAAATCATGTGTATAACCTTCTGTTTTGCTACATGAATTATTTAGTATCTTCCTGTTTAGAAGAGGGATATAAAATATGCTGAATGTAATGCAGATATTCACTGTCTTGGTGAGGTAGTTGAACCGACTATAACTGACGTTTTTGCACTCCAAATGGCTGTGTACGTTCTTATTATGGCTGCCAATTTAATGTGAAAATTTAGAGCAGTTAAATACTACTGACCCATAAATAATACTTCCAGCAAACAATATATGCATATTTTATATATTTTTATTTTTATTGAAATTAATTATTTATAAATAAATAATAAATAAATACAAATGTAGTGTAACGACGGCCATTTCCAGGAATGCACTAATATTTTTTGGTAGTACCAGTTTGCAACAATTATTAGTTAACACTAAGTTATCAACACTTCGGAAAAAATAATAATTTGTCGTTACACTACATCCTTATGCATCGCTTTCTGCCAGGACTTTAACGTACTTTTCCCAAATAACAGAAGTGACCTCGACGTCCGGGATAGCGGTAGCATAAGCCATCAGGCAAGCGTTATTTAAATAAACTCCTGATGTACTTATACAAACTTTCCAATGCCTCGTTTTATGAGTACAGAACCAATTTGTACTATTGTAGAATTATTAGTGGGGTAATTTACGAGATACAACCTTGGATCCATTAGCGCCTGCACTAAGCCCATTCGGCTGATATCTCTAAATAAGCTCTAACTTTAATAATGTTCGACCAAGGGAAAAAGTCATGTTTGGCTCGAGGTCATGGTGCAAAGGACCCTAGGTTGATTTTACTCAGAAAAATCCCTTTAAGTTGGACTAACTTAATCTTATTAAATTGCAACTGCTTAAAAATGTCAATCTACTAACAAGTTTTTCTGATTTCTGTCTACTTAAATTGTGTTCTATGTGTTCTTATAATTCACTTGTGACTGATTTGATGTAATCTCATTTTATTAATTTCTTTGAAAGTCTTCATAACAATTGTAGCCTACTAATATAATTCTTAAAAAATCTGAATTGTCCAAAACAGTTTATTCCTCTGTATTGTTAAATTGTGGTTAGATTAATTTGACTGTTTAATCTCATAATCGAATTGACAGCCCAAGTTCGTCGATATTTGAGACTATAACAACGAATAGCGGCAGACTTCATTGGAATCAATCGGTGACACAAAAACACAAATTAAAATCTCTGGCAGCTGGCATTACAAAGAACAAGTCTAATAGTCTTTCAAGAAAACAAAGCCTGCGTTTCCTCACTGCTCTTCCGGCGGTGTAAAGTTTTATCAATGATGTGCCGGTCCATGTGTCTTTTAATTGAGTCAGACTGATTCGTCTGGAGTCCACAGAGAGAGTGGAAGAATCTGTGTTAATGAGTCTTCGATTGTGCCGGTGTCGAGCAGGTAAAGGGAAAACGGCATGGTTGCTGTCTTGAGCGCAGTATCGATTTCTCTCACAGAGCTCTCTAGTCGTGATGTGACTGTTAGGGGCCATTTTTAAAGGATTGTATAGGATTCCAGAGAGAGAGAGCAGAAACCTGAATCTTTAAAACAGCAAGGTGCCGCTGCCAACAGCCTGGTAAATGGCATTAAATAAAGTTGTTCTGTTGTAGAGTAGTCTGCATTGATGTTAAAACTACTATGATGTGCTAATCCTGTGTTAGGGTAGATGTTATATTCGTTAATACAAATCCCGGGAAAGATCCTGAACAGGTTGCCTCACATGTATCCATGTATTCCCTAGTCAGAACTTTGCATTTTTATTTTTGATATACAGTAAATTGTCAGTATATGCATCTAATTATATTTGATTTCAAAACCATTTATATGGCTATATGCTTGATTTTGTGCACCTGTTAGTGATAAACATAGCTGAAATACTTAGGATACATGTACAAGGCGTCTGCAAAGTTTTGGCTTTATATTTTGAGTCTTTATAGAGTTCAGAAACATTTAAAGTCATTTCTTGAGGTTTTTCAGTTGGATTGATGAAACAACGAACTTCCTCAGTAAAAATTGTGAATTTGTGGCACTATAATATGTCTTAGTACACATGAGAGAGCAATAACTCCATGTTTGGGTCCACAGAGGAGAGAATATGATCATAACAAGATCATTATGCTCTCCCTAGCCAAAGGCACTTCATTTCTGATGACTTTTTATTTTTCATGTTTTATGCTTCATATAAATTGTCCAGCACTGTTTGGTGTGGAAATGATTAAGACATCTGCTTTGCATCTTTAACAGGTTACGATTTTACATATTATGGGTTGGGTTTGGTTGTTTGTTGAATGACTGTGCACATCAGAAGCATGTTGGAGAATGAAACATTCAGTGATGATCATGCTGTGCATGTCTTTTAACTTCACACAGAGCTTTAAAGTTTGACAGAGCAAAATAATGACTACTGTATTGGTTTCATCTTTCTAAGAGAATTAGGTTATGGATAGCTAGTCTCACGTTTCCATAGCAGCCACATTCAGTGTGTATCACATCTATTGACAAGCTGATGAGCTATTTGTGATGCATTCCGAGGAAACTGCTGCCTAAGTGAACTGCTGTTTGCAGGATCAAAGTTCATTAATATGAGTGTGATGTTTTGTTCACATAGCATCTTTACATATAGTCCTATACGAAAGAACTACAAATGAGATCTATTTGAGGTCTCATTTGTGTCTCCCAGACAGTAATGAGATCAAATGGAGAACAAATGGAGACGTTTGCCTTCAGATTTGTTTTTCTTAGAAAAAGATTTGAGTAGTCTTACGTCTCCATTGAGTTTTCAAAGACGTCTCAAATATGTCTCAAACTGTGCTCAAATTTGGCAAGATACCAAAGTCTTTTATGCTTTTTTACATTTTCAACTATCTTTAGTGTATAATCTTGTTGTATGAGCATAAAAAAAAGGTCTGCAAAGTTGCTAAGCATGAAGACCACTCTAAAGGGAGTTTCAATATTTCTGAACTCCATGAAACGTCTCGATTGAGTTTTCTTCCAGGAACATAGACGTCACAATGTTTCTCATTTAAATAATTCCTGCCTATATATACACAAAAAAAGGCAAGGCCTGGTTGAGTTGTTTTAGTAGTGTGATGTCGCCATGTCCGGCGAGGCCTGGTTGAGGTGTGTTAGTAGTGTGATGTCGCCATGTCCGGCGAGGCCTGGTTGAGGTGTGTTAGTAGTGTGTTGTTGCCATGTCCAAGAAACACTGTTTTTTGTTTTGTTTTTTAAACTGAAATGCGTGATTATGGGAAGGGGTGTGACATTTCCGAAACAAGCTCAAAGTGGTTGACTAATCACAACACACTGGTCGAGCCGACCAATCAGAGCACATTGCGCTTCACAGGAGGAAGGAGCTTCATAAAGACAGGAGATATGTTCGACTTAAAGCGGCACTGCCCTGGTGAAGAAAAAAAAGCTAAGTATACTTGCAGCCAGACCAATTATCAGTATACTTAAATTGTGTTAATGATTAGTTAACTTGAAGTGTGCTATTTTGAAACAACTAATTTTACACTAAGGATATTTTAGTTGTAATTAAATTGTAGTAAAGCATAACTTTAAGGGCCCTATTTTAACGATCTTTAAAACGCAAGTATCAAACGCGAAACGCAAGTAACTTTGTGGACGGATCTCGACGCAAATCTAAAATGGGTTGGTCTGAAGTAGCTACATTACTCATAGGTGTGGTTTGGGTGTAACGTGCAATAAACCAATCAGAGCGTCATCTCACATTCCCTTTAAAAGCAGGCGTGCTTGTTCCATGGCGGATTGCTATTATAATGGCGGATTTGCCAGGTGCACGCCAGGAGCGATTAACAGCCGAGGAGACCAACGTTCTCAACAGGGCCGCAAAAGACATAGAAGTGACATTGTATGGGGATGGGAGAAACCCACCCAAATTAGCTTCGGTTAAACAGGCGTGTTTAACTTTGGGTAAGAGTATAATTTGAGTAAATGTGTAAGCTAGATTTATGCCTATTTTTTTCACATCTTCATGGACACCACAATGATTTCCCTCGTGTGGTAATATTTTTCCTTGTAATTGTGTATGGTTTGCAAAAATGGGAACTGCTGCGTCTGTGTAGATGAGAGAAGCAAAGTGTATGCACATTGTGCACACGCTACATTATGGCCAAGCATGAGCCCTAAAAATAGCATCTGAATAACGCGCTTATGACTTTAGACTAGGTTTTTCCTGGTCTGTGGCGGAATTGTTTTCTGAAACTGCAAAATAGCACCAGGGAAGTTGGGAACGTTTGCGCCGGAACACGCCGCCTCTTTTCGCTGAACCGCCCCCGGGAGTGCAAGTTCATTCCCTAATTTACCAACGTGCGTCTGTGGAGGGAAAAGCCCGCTGTGCATCGGGTGCAAAATAGGAATGATACATGCGTCAGTGTACAAAGTCAATTGTGCTGGGTGCAAGATAGGGCCCTAAGTGTATTTAGTGTACTTTTGTGTACTAAATTGGACCAACTTCAAGTATACTTTAAGTATATGCCTGTGTAGGGACTAATTACATGCTTGATTTGTGATATTAAAGTGTACTTTAACAACAACCATCCCAACATGTTACAAGTACATTACAAATCCATTTGAGTGTTATTTTACAAAATAAACTGAATTTTCACTTCAAGTAGATTTTTCTAAAATATATTTTTAGAAAATATACTGAAGTACAATTATTTCAAATGGGAAATTTATCATTAGCTTGGCAAACAGTTTTGGAGAATTTGATGTTCCCCATTCAAAGAGATAGAAGCTGCACTTGCAAAGATGGCTGCCGAGTGAAATTACTGGTCTTAAAGGGACTTTGACGCTGTGCAGACTGATCTGTGTATGACATCAAAGTATCATGAGAGCAATTAGAGAGCAGACGGTTCCATATGCTTTCGAATCGCTCTCGCGTTACTTTGATGTCATACACCAATCGGTCTGGGCAGCGCCACTTCAAGTCAAACACACCAAGGAACTAAACAGAGCGTTACTGACAGACTGGGAAGAGAGGTGCTGCAACAATGTAGAATATGTGAAAAATTATGTATTTTTTTAACATTCAATCATGAAAACCTATTCTAGTAGACCCCAAAAACAAGATCAAGACTTTATAAAATATGTATAATATGGCATCTTTAAATTAAACGTAAGATATTTCAATATGAACATTTGATCAACAATGAATGTATTATAAGCCACTGAATAAATCCGTCAAATGTAATAGAAATGAGAAAAGGTTTATATTTAAATTGCCATTATTGAGAACTTCTGGGCTGTGAAAGAGCAACCTTTGAGCAATAACATTTATTTTATTTTATTTATTTTATAACATTTTATGTAACAATATATCTAAAGAAGGCCATATCAATAAAAATGTAAAAACTTATTTTCAAAATGAACATTTTCTGAACAGTTAGCATGGTAGTACCATTATATTCTTTGAAGTACGGTGTAAACACCATAGTATATGGTTATGATAATCATGCTGCACCATGGACTATATCAAAGTACTATGGTATTACCATCTGATACCCTCACTGTGCAATAGTACCGTCACATCTCTTCTGTGTAAAGTCTTGCAGTCTATGAAATCCCCCTAACTCTGTGAAGATTGGCACCCTGTGTTGAAGCCTTTGGCACATCTACCCCATGAATACAAAACATCACTGACAGAAACGGGGGCTGGGCTGAAAACTTCCTCTCCGAAAGTGTTCGATGGGGGTCGTCACGCTAACTTTGTACCGCGGATGCGTCCCTTTGTCTCGCGACGAACAGGGGACGGGCCGCACTAATGGGCAGCACACTGATCCTGTCAAGCGCCGTATCCAAAGCACATGAGTCCAGTGAGAACGCCTCATACACACGCATTCACATACATACATGCATGCACACGCAACAATCCCAGCGCCCTCCTGCTGAGTGTTGTGTGGACATGCACAAAAGCCTTTTCTCACAGGAATGACACCGTTCAGTCCTGTGCATATGGTGATGTGCACAAGAAAACAGATGGAGGAAATAGATTTTTTTTTTTCTGTGTCCTTTTTTTAAATGTGTGGATGAAACACCATTTGATTCTCAATCTGATACTTGTTTACAAAGGAGAGGCATCTGTTCTTTCAAAGCTCAAGAACAGAGAAAATGCAAACTGTACAAATTTCTAACTTTAAAAGTTGTCCTTGTCTGTGCAAAAGTCACCAACACAATGGTTGCTAAGACATTCAGAGTGTTTTCAGTGCATTGCTATGGTGTCTAAGTGTTGTGGTTGCTTATGGCGCAAGTCAAATGAGTCCACCCAAGTCTCTATGGTGCGTAGGTATGTCTCTGGTCCCACCTTCCATGTAATTTTATGGGACTTTTTCTAAAGATATAGAAGATATATATCCCAAGAACACGCGAAAGGGAACTCAGGGTGTACTCACACTAGGCACGGTTGCCATGAACCGGGCCCGAGTACGATTGTCCCCCCTCCCCACTCCCCCTCTGGCCTGCACTCACATAGGGTTTCAGCATTCGTGCCGGAGCACGCTTACTTCATTATGGTGCGACGGTTTCGGGATAAACAGGAAGAGCGGCGCTCTCACTGAACACAATGGAGTCCAGCACGGTTAGCGCTCACACTGCATGCGAACCGCGCCCGAGTCCAACTGAACCGTGCTCTGGCCCACCTCTTCCAAGCGGGCCAGGGCCGGCTAATCGAGCCGCGCCCGGGCACGGTTCGGAGCACTCACACTAGTCAAACGAACCGCGCTTTGGTGGTCAAACGCACTCGGGCACGGTTCAAACTGGCTAGTGTGAGTACACCCTCAATCCGTTACTCGTGCGCTGTGGGAAGTATTCTGTGCGCAAACATCCGAAGCGCAAATCCAAAATCTGCATCTCATTCAGCGCGCGAATACTGAATTGAACTCTTTCTCTCCGTCTTGCAGTTAAAAAATGCCCGTATTGGCAAGTATCCTTGTAAACATAGTCAGTTATGTCTTAAGTGAACATAAAGAGTTGAGAAGGAAAACACATGTGTGTCAGTATATTGGATCTGTGCATTATCTTTTAAAGTGACAGCAGCTTGATATATACCATATTGTTAATCAAACAACAAAAAGACAAAGAAAAATCACTCACTGCTCTTGACTGAATAACTTTTGTAACTTTAATTAAGGATTAATACATGTTAAATGTATACAGTGAAGACTATGCAGTGTTATTTTACATTTAATTATTACATTTCTGTACCCAAAAACAGTTTCATGGCTAGTAAAAAATATTTATGGCCAGTAAATTTTCTTAAGTCACTGGCCATTGGCAGATGTGGCAAAAAGGGTAAAAATTATATATATATATATATATATATATATATATATATATATATATATATATATATATATATATATATCTTACTTTTGATTTGTTTTATTTGCTTAATTTTCTGAGTTTTTTCTGAGTTTTTTTAGATGTTTTAATACAATACAATATGCTTTTAATACTATTATTATTTTGTTTTATTTTTTATTATTTATTATTTTCCAAATACTTCTACTACTAATAATAACAACATCATATTAATAGCATTTTTTGTTCATTGTTTTATTGAATTTTGTCAAAAAGCAGATAACAAAACAATAAAAAATTGGTTCTGTACATTGGTTAACGGATACCCAAGAAAATCTGTCGGTTATAAACCTGCAAAATTTTTCATCCGTTACTGTCCACTAGGTGAAAATTGCCTGTCTGAATAGCACATCCCTCCCAAACTAGCCGCACTATTTTAGGTATCATTCATGTGGAGATTTATGCATCAGAAACTAGTTTAATGCTGAGGGGTTTGTTAAAATCCCTAACCCTAAGTATTGAGCAAGCACCAGCAACTTCAAACCGACTGAAGAAATTGCCACAGATTGGATTCATAAAACTGGCAATAGAACAAAAAACATCTCCACTGATTCCAACTGCTACCCAGAACAACACTTCAGACAAATGTCCTCTTTTAGGATTTCCAACACACAGCCGAGCCCTCTGAGATTTCTCTAAAGTGGAAATGCTGGAAAAAAGTCTATTACTGTAGGAGCACATCACAGTGTGAGATCACAGTGGGCTGCTTGTTGTCAAAAGACAATGTAGCAGTAATTGACACATCATCTTTTGCCATATTGCCAGACGGCTGGAGTTTGTGCTGCATCATGTTTGTTTGTTTGCGCGTGTGTCTGCGGGAATACATGCACATGTATACGGATCCGCCGGCGGGACAGTGTATCGTCCTGTTCATGTACGCCTCCAGGGATGATTATTAATCCAATAATTAAACATTTATTGCCAACAGCACCTGCTCTCCCTTCTTTCGGTGACCCCTGGGGACTCAATCACACCATCACAGGAAGCCAGAGGATAGGAAGAGGAGAGGGAGGGGGTGAGGGAGGAGGGAGAGCGAGACGGAGCGAGGGATAGCGGGAGGGGTGGGGGAAAAAGAGCAGCGATTCGGGAGGGTCATCAGATAGCCAGATTCTTTCACACCAGCGAGGTGTTATTGTGCAGAAGGACAAACGTGTGTGAAGTTATGTGACTCCAGAACAAAGGACAAAAGACGAGGACGAATTTTAACACGTTCCACAAGAGAAGAACAACAGAAGGATGAAAGAGGGGCGCCCCCCTTCATCGAGACGTCCCTCCGAGTGCTGACAACTAATGAGAAAAGTTTCCACATTTGCCTGAATGGACTTTTATTGTCTTTTTCGTGATTGTTGCCAAAAGGACTGAATTAAGGAAATAAGACTTGTGCATTTCTTCCGCCCTGGTAGAGCGAGGAACTCGAATATCTACTCTCACTCCGAGAGCGAGAGGACTGTCAAACCCGTTACAGGAGAGCTAGAAGAGCAGATTTTAGAGGAAGAGGGGCAGCGTCCCTCCGCAGCTACAGCAGAGATGCTGCGTTACCTGATAAAGACGCTTCTACAGATGAATCTGTTCACCGACACCATCCGTGACGCCACCAACGGAACCGACCTGTTCTTCAACATCTCCTCCATCCCGTCCTTCAACTCGTCTCTGCTGGACTGGGCCAACTTCACTGGTCTCAATGGTGAGCATTTTTTTTTATATATATAGATTATGTATATTCATGCATTAAGTAATTATAAAAATAAACTTTTGATCAATGCTCTAAAAGTATTGTTAATTGTTAGATCATGTTAAATTCAACCTTATTGTAAGATCTTAAGAAAAGTATAATTTTTTACTTATTATTATTCTGAGATATAACTTTCGTTCTGAGATTGATGTATTATGTATCACTGCGCGTCTGAGATCTTACGTTTCTCAGATCCTTTGAAAAAGTTTTTTTTATTGTACTGGTTAGAAATGTGTATCAAATGAGTGGATTTGTTCTTAGATAATAATCTGATGACTGTGATTCTTGCTTATGATATTTATTTGATATTAGAATTAATGTGCTCGCTAGTTGCTGAGATATTTATGGAGCATTGAGCTACTTTTGCCACACATTTTATTTCAGTAGACTTACAGTATATTAAATCAGAAAGTTGTCAGGACAAATTCAGTCAGAATTTGTGCTTGAAATGATTCATTTGATTCACTGCATTTGTCTAAAGCTCTCAGTCAAACACACTCAGTGTGGCTCAATGTTGATGGGATGCTTAACTTAATTTTCTAATCAATTGAGCATAGATCCAGCTGAAGATCTGGCCAGAATATTAAATACGAAGAATATAGAATCCTTTAAACTGTCTCGAGCAGCAGTGCTTAGATGATGTGATTTGCGAGGTCCTGTTGAAATGTGGTTATCTCATCCAGAAGTGTTCTATGAATTCATGGGGAATCTGAATGGATGTATTTCCTCCATTGTCAGCGAGTGTGTGTCAGCGTGTCTTTAAGCAGTGTGTGTAATGGGAATCTCCCGCTGTGGTGGGTAATGACAGAGAGCTGAGTGAGTGAGTGTGTGTGTGTTTGTGTTAAGGTAATTGGGAGGAGGTTATTTTTACCTTGATGCCTGTTTAATGAGCTTTCATGTATGTGGCGGTGTTCAGATCAATAACACATCCTTCCTAAACGCACGCCTCCATTCATACTCGTCACACACTGACTGATTTTCTCAATCTCTCAGACTCTCGCTCTGTGCTGAAGCTCAGCTGATAGACTGACTCTCTCACTTACTGTCATCTCACACTGTTCATCACGTCTCATTCTCATGCCTGAGAACATCTCACTTCTTTTTCTTTTCTTTTCTTTCCATCCGTCCATCCACCTTCATTCAGTCCTTTATTTATTAATTCCTTCTTTCATATATAATTTTGCTTTCTTTCTTTCTTTCTTTCTTTCTTTCTTTCTTTCTTTCTTTCTTTCTTTCTTCCTTCCTTCCTTCCTTCCTTCCTTCCTTCCTTCCTTCCTTCCTTCCTTCCTTCCTTCCATCCATCCATCCATCCATCCTTCTTCTTTCTTTCTTTCTTTCTTTCTTTCTTTCTTTCTTTCTTTCTTTCTTTCTTTCTTTCTTTCTTTCTTTCTTTCTTTCTTTCTTTCTTTCTTTCTTTCTTTCTTTCTTTTTACATTAATCCTTCTTTCTTTCCTTACATCCATGCATCCTTCCTTTCTTTCCATCCATCCATCCTTCTTTCTTTCTTTCTTTCTTTCTTTCTTTCTTTCTTTCTTTCTTTCTTTCCTTATTTCCATCCATCCTTCTTTCTTTCTTTCTTTCTTTCTTTCTTTCTTTCTTTCTTTCTTTCTTTCTTTCTTTCTTTCTTTCTTTCTTTATTTCTTTCTTTCTTTCTTTCTTTCTTTCCATCCTTCCATCCACCCATCTTTCTTTCTTTCTTTCTTTTCCATCCATCCTTCTTTCTTTCTTTCTTTCTTTCTTTCTTTCTTTCTTTCTTTCTTTCTTTCTTTCTTTCTTTCTTTCTTTCCATTTTCACCCCTCTCTTCACATCCTGATGGTTAACTTAATGTGCTCTAGACTCCCTGTTCCGTTTCAGTGTAGAGGTTTATTCACAGCTGCTTTCTGGAGACAGAGAGAGAAATAAAGAGTCGATTTTTTTCTACAGATGGTCATGTAGGAGGTAAATTTGCTTTTGAAATGTACCTTTGAAAAGAAGCTTATCACAGCTTGCCTTATCTGATTTGGTGAGCAATGATAATACTGAGACTGTAGCACCATTGAGACCTCTGCTCCTACTGTGCGTGTGTCTGTGTCAGTTAGTGTGTGTGTGTGTGTGTGTGTGAGAGAGAGAGAGAGAGGGAGTTTGGAAGCTACATGATCAAAACCAATACTCCCCCATCCTTCTCCCCGAACACTGCCAACACAGCAGTGATTTTAAGCACAAAACACACTCAAACACACACTGCCCAGCTCTGGGCAGCACCTCTCCATCTGCTGACAGATATGAATTAGAATTTTACATCATGCTGCGTGTGTATTTGGGCTCCCGTGTGTGTTTTGAGCCTACTGAGATCTTCCTTGATATTTTGTTATTGTGTAAATACATTTTGCGCTGTATTCCTTAGCATTTTTAGTATTGATTTTGTGCTAGCATTATTTCTAAAATGAATATAGAAGTTGATCTAATAGCTTCAGGAAGCGCTTTGTGTTTATGTGTGAGTCTCTGGGTTGAGTGTGTGTGTGTGTGTGTGTGCTTGCTTATGAGTAATTCAAGAGATGAGAGAGTATTAGACCTGATCCCGCATTTCATACCCGTGTTGATGACCAGTGAGTTTGTCCACTGCATTCACCAATACAATGTGCTGATTTCTATGAAATGAGTGCTCAGCCGGCTGCTGGCCCTCTAAACTAATCGAAGATGGGAGGGAAAATCAATAGCGCCTGATAACTAAGCCAGGAAGAAATGGTGAATTCACATAAATGGAGTCTATAGGATGTGGTAATGCATAGCTGACCGAGGTGTCTGCATTTGTCTTGTTTTTTTTGTTGAAGTCGGTATGATTTATGAATGTGGCACAAAAAGTTAATTTCCGTGAGCGTTTTTGATTGCAAAAGGCTCCTTTGTGTATTCTTTCATTCCAGCTCTAGTGGGAATGAAAGTCCAGACCCCTTTGAAACGGTTTTTGTAACAGTCTCTGTTTTTCAGAATGGTAATTGACCCGACGCAAGAAAATGAAATTTTCGGGTGACAATCCAGCCTGTCATGACAGCTTATTTCAGTGACTAATCTGACAATGAATATAAATTCATGAATCTACAATGAATAGTGACAGCAAATGAGTTTTGCCATGTGAGGAAGCGTATGGCACCTGAGGCCGCAGCTGCGAGCTTTCCAATGGATTCCTGTGCTTTCACATCAACGCTGCGTCCCATTGTGCGTTCAGTGTGTGAATGCGTCTAATATACACATTTTAATGAGGCCGCTCGGTTTCAATGTATGTCAGAGGCAGTGACAGACCGTCCTCTCGCTTTATAAATCTCAATTAGTTTACTGTATGTTTAAGGCAGTATAATTTAGTGACGCAAATGGCAGGTTTGATTTGGTCAGCGTTTCCATACTGTGCTGTACTTTAGTATATACATCATTTTGCACTTGCGTTTAGCTCTATAAAGTGATTTCATGTAGTTTTTGCATCTATAAAAAAATGACGCAGCCAAGAAAAGCCATATATTTGTCTCATTTTCCTTTTATTTTTTTGTCCATTATTAATCCAGACCGCAGTAGGGGGCTGATCCCATGTTCTCTAATTGGCTGTGTTGTTGTCGGGGGTAACGGGGCCGTGTTGTAATCCCGCTGTGCTAATGTATGTGTTTGTGTGCTCAGAGAGGTCAAGTGGGCTCAGCCCTCCCTCATCTCACGGGTCTTTTACTCCCTCTGGGCTGACACGAGGCATCTTTACCTCCTACATTTTTCATGGTTTGGTGCTTGTTCATCTTCATTCATGTCCAGATTTGTCAACATTCTGAAATGTGAATTAATAACTGGGATATAAGAAGAAAAAAGTGAAAGTATGCTTTTCAGACAAATCCTTCAGAGATTTACCATGGTATGTTCCACCAAAAGCAATAAAAATTGCCTGATGTTTTTTTTTTTTATGCAAATCCTTAAAAAAAATACCACTGTAACCATAGTTCCTGCCAAAATACTGCATTAAAACGGTGATAACTTAATATGAGCTACTTTTGTGACCAAAATTTATACTAAAAATCTGTTTACCATGGTAAATTTATGTAAAGGGTTCTTTTTCCAGTTATCCATTCACATGGGAAAATCTTAACAAACCTTGAAATGGATAAAGATGGATAAGCACCAATTTAATGTGGTAAATTATCATAAGTAATAGCTCAGTGACAGTAGTTACTCACTTGTGTGTGAATTACACTGGAGGAATGTTCTGAATTCAGAGCTGTTATAAATGCTTACATTATTTGTTCATTAAAAGGCTGTTATTGAGTTTTGCATAGAACTTGAACAAGTGGTTCTCTGTCTAGATAATCATGTGTTTATCAGATGCAATTAGAAAGCTGTTGTTACATAGAAAACAAGAGGCTGTAAAACGTCTGCGCCAAATACTGAAGGAATTCATATATAAACAAAATACTTTCGTCCGTAAGCTCAAAAATACATCAGTGTTTAACAAGGAGAGGAGCTCGCACACATAATCGTAGAAAATTTCTTATACGAAAAACTTTTTTTAGAGGCCAAATACAAAGGCAAAACTTTTTCGACTTACATCGTCATCTGTGCCGTAACAGATAACAGCACACCTGATTCTTTACTGTATTTCATCCAATAAAGTAAACTCAAAAATAATTTGAAAGTACATATTAAATGATCAAGTTAATTGTCTGCTCAGAGGGGGAAACATAGGACAGGAAAAATCTAGATGGATATTTTATTTGAAGTCTATATATATATATATATATATATATATATATATATATATATATATATATATATATATATATATATATATATATTAGGGCTGTCAAAAGATTAATCGCGATTAATCGCATCCAAAATAAAAGTTTGTGTTTACATAATATATGTGTGTGTACTGTGTATAATTGTTTTGTATATATAAATACACACACATGCATGTATATATTTAAGAAATATTTGCATACATATACTGTATATATTTATATTATATATAAATATAATTTTTTATATATAAATTACACATTTTTCTTAAATATATACAAGCATGTGTGTGTATTTATATATACAAATTTAATTATACACAGTACACACACATATATTATTTAAACACAAACTTTTATTTTGGATGCGATTAATCGCGATTAATCTTTTGACAGCCCTAATATATATATATATGAAGAGTTCAGATGCAAAAGCCTCTAAGTGCCATCTGAAATTTTCTTCTAGAATGATAATTTTTATCAAGCTCGTATATTTAAGTTCAGTAATTTCACTTAAATGACAATGAAAATTACCTATGAATTGTCATTTAAGTGAAATTACTGAACTTAAATATACGAGCTTGATAAAAATGAGGATATAAAATATATTTATATTTATTTATTTATTTTATTTTTTCTTTGTATAAGACATTTTCTACGATTATGTGTGCAAACTCAACTCCTTGTTGAAGACATAGAATGATACGACATATTTGTGTTCCTTCCTTGTACTACACTTCATCAGTTAATAAAATCTTAACCCTACCTCCTCAACTGTCAGATATTCAATATAAATGTAACAGCATGGACACACAGCCAGCTATGTTTATTCATAGTATGACACAACCTGGAATTCAAATCAGCCCCACATCTGTGCCCATTCCAAAGGCTTCCACCATCATTAACACACTAATCATATGTGCACACACACACACACACACACACACACACACACACACTTAGAGTTTTAAAGTGACAGAGGTTAATTCCTCAACCACCCATCATTAAATCTGACCTTTTCACTGCAACCTAAAACTGTTCAGTTAGTCAGGCTTTATATCAGCAGAGGAAGATCATATCAGATATAGAGACTGTCTTCTATCTATCTATGTATCTATGTATGTATCTATGTATGTATCTATGTATGTATCTATGTATGTATCTATGTATGTATCTATGTATGTATCTATCTATCTATCTATCTATCTATCTATCTATCTATCTATCTATCTATCTATCTATCTATGATATTATAATTGTATCTACACTCCTCTTCTATCTAATCTATCTGTCTCTCCGATTGTCTCTCACTCCCTCTCACATTATTTCAAGAGATTTCTCTACCCCTACATCAGTCCTTCAGAGCATCAGGCTATGAATAACATTGTGAGGAGCGATGTGTCATGTAGCAGCAAATGACTGTCATTTCTGCTCCTGGGAGGACAGATGAGCTCCCTCAAGCTTAATCAGACACAAACTTATTCACTTTATATCCTCCACAACTCCTCCCTGTCGCTGACAAGCTAATCCAGGGTTTTAATAGCCCCTGCGGCTCCGGATGATATGCAGAGTTATGTACATATCAAAACGTGCATGGAAATCAGTTATCGGCTGCATCTGCATGAAGGTGACTAACTGGAAAGGCGGGTTCTCCAAAGACCTGGCAACCCAACGGTGTTCACATGCATATGCAAATGACTTCAAAATGACCCTTCAGTAGTCTGAGGATTTTGAGAAGGGCATTACAGTCACAGACTTAGAGAAGGTTTAGAGATAGATGTAGATAATCAAATAACAATTATTAAGCAGTGTATGTGTCATAGGTTAAATATCATTTGAATTCAATTCCTGCAATCCATTATTAATGACTGAAATTGGTAGAATCCGTTTTAAATGAATTATTACTCATAGAATGTTTGTTTGTGTGTAAGAGCAAAATTATGTGACTCAAGTATGATTGATGACTGCAATGTGTTTTTTTAATATTAACCTGTCAATCAACCTAGCATTGTAGCAAATAAGTATATCTGTATATCTTTGATATTAGACACTGTGCGATGATACCGTTGCATTGCCTCGAATGAAAATCCCTCAAAATGTATGAGATCTTTCAATTACAGCACTGTATATTGAATCAATTTATTTGTGGCAGAGTAATTCAGCTGCAAGCGGAATTGAATACGGTGTCCTTCCTTGTTGTACGGTCCTTTGGGGGAAACTCAAGTAGGCGTGAAGTCAATGAAAGTGTGGGGTTCACTGTTCTGATGACGGAGGGGTCAGGGAGAGGGGTCGTGACCCCAAACCCTCCTTCTCATCGTTACATAGAGCTGAGTTCATTTATTTCTCTCTGTCTGACACAAGTCGATGACAGAAGTCCATGCCGCCTGCATCCGAGTAGTCCGGTCCGCAACCCAACACATCTGCCCCTCTGCTTTCTTATGTAAATGAGGGTGGTCCCTCCAGCCATAATGGAGGGCTTCGTGTGTATACACACAGATGTGCATGAGTTCACTTGTGCGCACACACACACACACACACTCCCGTACATTTGCATACATTATGCATATTAAAATCACATGCATTTATGCATAATAAAATCATTGTTTACAGAGATAAACGGGTGGACATATAGAATGACATCCATTTGCATGCACATTACAAATAGAGTAGTTTGCAAAAAGCAAACTTCTTTTTCCATTGTCTGCGCTACTGCAGACCGTACGGACAGAACCATCATGAATATTCATGCAGGCGCACTGATTTGCACAAGCGGTTTAACAAATTAGATGTTCTTTTTTGGAAGATTAGTAGAAATAATTTTACTGTGATGAGTAAATGGCATGCAAGATTAGATGAAAGCACTGAATGTTTGTCTCAACTTGCCTTAAGTTTTTTTTTTTTGGACCGCTTTTTGCATGTTTATAGCACCGTTTTGAAAACATCGACAGTCAATTTGCAGAATGTGATTGTGTTTAAGCACTGAATTTTAAACATCATTTAAACAGTTTTTCTCATTAATAGTAGTAATGAACATTATGAACTAGAAAAAAATATGTATGTGTATGTATACATGTATATATGTATATGTATGTATGTATGTATGTATGTGTATATATATATATATATATATATATATATTCGATAGTTATATATATGTATACAGTATATATATGATAGTATAAAATATATATAAATTGTAAAGACAGATAAGACTTCATAGACTGATTTTCACTTACCTTAATACATATTTCAACCATTATGATTCAAAGTCTCTGTATATATTTAGTGATATTGCATACATAAGCCAACATGTGTACTGATAGTTAATCATGCGCCATGATTTATGGCTGTGGATTTTTCATTATGTTATTTTTGTCTTTGTCGGGATGTGATTGCAGTGGGTATTGATTGATTAACTTGTATCGCTAAGAGCCCACTGATTAGAGAGAGCGGACAGGATGGATGAATCTTTCTCTCTGTGTATTGAGAGCCAAGGCCTGCAGTGAACCTCTTCTTAGCCAATCAATGAGTGTTTCACACTTAAACACTAATTAAGTCGTTAGAGGGCAGCAGTGTCAGTCCTGCTTGGGCGCTTGCACACACACACACGTGTATATATATATATATATATATATATACATATTGGCCCCCCTCAAGGGAATGTGTGTGTGTGTGTGTGTGTGTGTGTGTGTGTGTGTGGAGGGGTGGATGGAGGAGGGGGCACTAAGGCGATTTGCCAGCAAAAAAACTCTCCGTTATCAAATATGCACACTCACACGCACTGTGTTGTTAATATAATGTGTGTAAAGCTGTGCTGTGCCATGCATTGCAACGTTTGCAGCTCTAATAATCTGACTCATAATCACTACTGCAGATCTGAGAAAACGGCAAGCGTAAACAATAACAGTAAACTAATCTTCACACACTGTGCTACTGAATAATTACATATCGAGCTGTCACATAGCTACAGTTTAGAGTGCAGAGTGCATAGTTGAGAAATTTAATTTAGAGGATGCTGTTGCAATAGTACAGTGACACAAACTGTTCATTTAAAAAATCCACAGCCATAAATCATAGCTCATGATGAAATATTGTTACACACTTTGGTTCATGTGTCTGCAACATCATTAAATTAAAGTTGAAAAATAATGTGTATAAAATAAAGTGGCTGTTTTTGTCGCTGTAACCATTCTTTGAAGTTTTTCACCATTTTAATTATATTTTAAGTTTTTTTTTTTTTTTGTAGTTGCACTTGAATAGTCCTGCTGTGTGACAAATTAATTTTTAATGTAAAAATATTGCAGGTAGCCTCTCAATTAATATGAGGTTATAAAAACCATATACCAAGAATCTTATTGAAATAGTGGCATGTCACGTTGCAGGACGTTGCTGTCACTGTGTGCAATTTTATGTCAGACATTATTTGTGGATAAAAAATTCATTCTTATTTTAATTTTGACAAGTAACAATAATGCATTGGCTGTTACTTTTTCAGTCCATTATTGGTGGTGCTTGTAAAGGAAAGCTTCATAATATTGCTCATACTTAACCTTAACCTCTAACCCTAAGTATTAAACTTTTGCTCTGACTTGCACTATTTATGCTATGGATATTCTAGCAACCATCTAGCAATTTCATGGCCACCACCCACAACTACCTAGCAACCATCAAGTGTAAGAAACCGCTCAGCATATCTTAGCAACCATCTAGCAATGCTTTAGCAAACACCCAGAATACCCCACAACCTCCAAGCAACCTCCTGGCAATGCTCTAGCAAACACCCAGAGTACCTTAGCAACCTCCTAGCAATGCTCTCATAACAGCAAGAACATTTTGCAACCACAAATCAATGCACTAGCTACCATACAAAACTCCCTACCACCTACAACACCCTACTAAACACACAGCTGCAATGCCCTAGCAACCATCCGGAACATCCTACAACCTCCTAGCAACCACCTGTCAATGCACTGACAAGCACCCAGAAAATCCTACCAACCTTCTAGCAACAACCTAGCAATGCTCTAGCAATGACCCAGAACACTCTAATAAACATTGTGCAATGCCATAGTAACCATGTGGAACATGTTAACATCATAGAAACCACTTAACAATATCCTAGCCGCCACCCACAACTCCCTAGCAACCATCAAGTCTAAGCAACTGCTCAGAACATCTTAGCAATCATCTAGCGATGCTCTAGTAATCATATAGAACACCCTAGCAACATCCTAGCAACCATGTTACAATGCCCTTGCAACCACCTAGTAGATTTCAGCAACCATTTTGCAATGCCCTAGTAACCACCTAGAGCACCCTAGCAACATCCTGGCAATGTCCTAGAAACCACCCAGAGCACCCTTTCAAGCATGTACGTAGCAATTCCCTAGTAATCAATTACAACCTAGCAATGTCCTCTCAACCACCTAACAATGACTTAGCAACCACCCAGAACACCTTAGCAAATGCCTAGAAATGCCCTAGTAACCATGTAGAATACACTAACAATGACCTACAACCACCCATAGCACCTTAGCTACCATCTAGCAACCATTTAGCAAGAGCCTAGCCACCACCCAGAACTGATGTGTGAGTTGATGGTTGTTTATGTGAATAAAAGCCTAAATTAAATCTGTTCATATAAAGCGATCGAGTCTCTTCAGAAAATATGGGCTAAACCGCTCGATTCATATGGATTAGTTTTACGATCTCTTTATGAACTTTTTGAAGTGTCAAAGTTGTAGTTGCGTAGCTGTCAATGGAGGGACAAAAAGCTCTCAGATTTCATCAAAAAGATCTTCATTTGTGTTTCTGAAGATGAACGAAAGTCTTACGGGTTTGGAATGAAATAACGGTAAGTAATTACAGAATTTTCATAAATTTTGGGTATCCCTTTAAATTATTTAATATGCAATTAAACATTTGGTAGTTTCATTATAATGTTCTGTACTCTGTAGTTGATCATTAAAGGCAAGGGTATGTGTTCACCTGCGGAAGATGAGACTGTTGGCGGAGCGCTTGATTAGTATTCAGTCTCTGTGATACTGCAGCGAACCTGTAAGATCCTCAGCATGGAGGATTGTGGGAAATCATCTTCACTGTGCTGAATATCCTGACAGGGCTGGAGAGAAAGAGAGGCAGAGAGACAATAGCACACATTACCCAGAATGATGGAGTATAAATCAGGTACAGGGCAGAGGGACCTTGAGTACCTGATTCAGAACAGAATCTATTCTGGTCAAAGCAGCTTGAACCACAACCAACAATTCAAGAGGAAGAGCAAGAAGAGCAAAGCAAAATAAATCTTCGACTGGGTAAAAAAGAGGGAGTGATGGCGTCAGAACAGGCAGAGGCCGGCAGAGATGCCCTCTGTGTTCCAGCATCTGATCGAAATTTAATAAGTGTATTAGGATTGGCAGCTACACTCTCCGGCTGCCCTGGACATTAGCATAAAGCTATTTATTAGTCTGATTTCCCTGGCTGAGAGCGACCCGGCTCTGACTCGCACAAGGAGCACGCGTTGCCATAGCAGCGACAGAGCGGAGTGGCCAAGTGTTAGGAGAGGAACGTGCGGGAGAATCTCGACTAGTCATTTTGCCAAAGGAGGACGAAAGTGGGTTCGAAGGGATTGAAACAAAAAGAAACGAGAAGGCAGGGAGGATTAAATGAAAGTTAGATTCAGGGAAAAGGTTGGATCCAACTTACTCCAGCTCTAGCATCTCTGGGAGAGCTTCAGGGGTTGATGCTCTTCTGTAAAGGCCAGGGATATTGTGTTCTAGAGAGGTTTGGGGACACATATGGCATTTCAATTTAGGCCGCATTTACACTGCAGGTATTGATGCCCAATTCTGATTTGTTGACTATATCCACATTTTTTCTTGAAAAAGTTACCCATATCTGATATCTACATTTACACTATACACTTGGCGAAACAACCCAAGTTAGACCTACTGTCCTGGAAAAGCTTAGGCTGAAAAGGAAGTAAAAAGACGTGATTTGCAATTGACACAGATGAAATGATAACACAAGTTTTTGCTTTCCGTAGCATCTTTAAAGGTCAGCAAAACATTAGGTTGAGCCTTTGTCCTCCATTGCGCCATTGAAAAGAGTTATGGGATCGCGATTGGTGTCCACCTGAGTTGACGTCATTTGCCACAATCACTTTTTCAATGACGTACAACTCTCATTGACCAGGTAATATCCGATCTGTCCGCTTACATAGAATCGGGCATTTATATAGCGCTTTCATATGTACTACACCCAAAGCGCTTTACAATCATATCAGGGGATCTCTCCTCAACCACCACCAGTGTGCAGCATCCACTTGGATGATGCGACGGCAGCCACAGTACAACGGCGCCAGTGCGCACACCACACACCAGATATAGGTGGAGAGAGGAGAGAGAGTGATAGAGCCAATTCAATGTAAGGGGATTATTAGGAGGCCATGATTGGTAAGGGCCAATGGGTGGAATGTGGCCAGGACACCGGGGTTACACCCCTACTCTTTACGAGAAATGCCATGGGATTTTTAATGACCACAGAGAGTCAGGACCTCGGTTTTACGTCTCATCCGAAGGACGGTGCTCTTTGACAGTATAGTGTCCCCGTCACTACACTGGGGCGTTAGGACCCACACAGACCACAGGGTGAGCGCCCCCTGCTGGCCTCACTAACACCTCTTCCAGCAGCAACCTGGTTTTCTCAGGAGGTCTCCCATCCAGGTACTAACCAGGCTCAGCCCTGCTTAGCTTCAGTGGGCAACCAGTCTTGGGCTACAGGGTGATATGGCTGCTGACATGGCACGTGCATTTTAAATGCACGTGTCCGATTCATATCAGATTTGTTTCCACATATAAATAAGACCTAAAACCGACCTGAGAATATCGGAATTCATGCGTTTTTTTCCTGCCTACACATTTGTGGGTCATATCTGATCTGTGCCACATGGAAGGAAAAACATCGGGTCACTTGAACCATGGAATGTAAATGCGGCCTTACACTATAAGTCTTAATGCGCAGATCTGATCTTTTGACCATATCCAATTTGTTGTTGTTGTTGTTGTTGTCCCGCCTGGTTAAATTCACTTTAGACATGACTGGTATCTGATATCTGTGTTTATATTAATCCCCGCTCAAAATGATTCTCTTGGTGACCGCTTTACTATGCGACATGGTTGGCCCTTGCGTTTTAAAATGGCCGTACTAAAATTATTTTATAATTCACGTCGTGTGGTCATGATTGTTTGCCAGCATGGATAAGTTAAATGCTGTCATGGATGTTTGCAACAAAAATGTGACTGAACGGATAAAGAGCGGAAAATAACAGTAACTTTCGTTTGTTATTTTAGTAGCACAGTAAGATTTCAGTTATTTTAATGAATTAAAGGAATTAACGAGAGAAAGAGAGAGAGAGATTGTGAGTGTGAATTACTGTACCTGCGTGCGTCTGTATGTTAAAGTGAAGTTTGTTAGTTAATTTACTAAAACAGCAAAGTTATCACCTCATTGCTGAAAAAATTGCCTATAATGTAGCTTTTAGTAGCGAAGCCGAAAACCAGTTCTTAACTCTAAAGTTTCCTCCTCAGTAAAAAAATCCTGTGAGTTTTAGTGCGAGCGGATACAGGCAAGTCTGCTTCATAAGTCTGGCCAAACGTGTCGCCTTCGCCATCGGATATACATGTTTAGACGTTGATCAGATGTCCAGATATCGGATATGTATCTGATTTGAAACCACATGTGGGAGTGGCTCAGAACGGATGCTTTTACACGTGTGCAACAAATTCCGATCTGTGTCAGATGTGAGTTAAAAATGGGATTTTCTGTGCCAGTGTAAACACAGCCAAAAAGGCTTGATGCAGTAGGAGAACCGTTTTTAAAGTCTGTGTTTCTTTGGAAAAACATCTTCAGTATGTGCTGGATTCACTTCTCCTCTGTTAAAGGAACAGTCATCATTTACCCACCTTCTTGTCACTGCTCTTTTCTATCCACCTTATTTTTCAGGTAAGAGCGAGCGCGGCCATTTGTCATGTGTCTGGCTTTCGGTGTCATTCGCTTCCAGGTTTTTTTGGCTGTACAAAACAGCTCCTTATGCTGCTTGATGTTGCAACCTGGTATTTCTTACCATATCATTTTAATGCATTGTCTTAATTATAAACAACGCTGGTTTGTAGTGCAAACAGTTTTACAGTTTACTGCACTTTGATATATTTTTCTAAGTCTCGCGCATTCACATAACTTCCATGTTGAAAAATGAGGTGGATAAAGCAAAAGTCAATGATTAGTGGGGCTGTCAAGTTTCAAAGTGTTAAAAACATCATAAAAGTATGATAAAATTAGTCTATACGACTTATTCAAGTTTTCCTGAAGCCATATAATAACTTGCCAGTTGTGACAAGATGTTTTGACTAACATGAGGGTGATAAACAATGACAGCACGGACACACACTGTAGAATCAATCAGCCCAAAACCAGTAAGAGTAAGCTAGAGTAGAAGTAGAACAGAAGATAGAGTGCAAGTAAAAATGGACAAAAGTAAAATAGAAGTTCCTCCAACTGTGTTATTTTATTATTATTTATAGTAATGCATACATACTATAATAATATACTATTATAGTAATTAGTAAATTAAAGGATCGTTTTATATTATGAGTTTTATTTTAGTTCAAGTTTTATGTGCTTTTGTAATTTTTACTAGTTTTATAATATATATATATATATTTCTATTTAGCTTCAATTTACTTTATTTCAGTTTTAAACTTGTGAAAACTTTAGTTTAGTTTTTTTCTTCAACTTGCCAAGCCAACATTTCTCATTTTCATTCTCATTCTCATTTCCATCTAATTTTTACTTTAATAACTTTTTATTTTTAATAGTTTTAGTTTCAGTGGTGGTGGTTCCTGGATGAGTTGTTTCAGCTTGTTCTTGAAGGTTGTAATGGTCTCAAGCAAATCGGGTTGGTGGTTGGAAGCTCATTCCACAGTGGAGGAACAGAAAAAACAAGGTTCTTGTAATTCGTTGTGATGAAACCACCAGGCGCTTACTCACGGATTGTTGAGGACAACACTTGTAGGCTCTATAGGTCACTTGAATGTTCCAAGGAGAACATTAGTTGGATGATTGTATAACGAGGAAAAGGGAAACGTTCTCATAACGTATTGAAAAATGTTCTTAAAACATTTGACAACTAGACGTTTCAATGACCTTTCATAAATAGTTATTATAAAAATGCTTGTAGAACATTGAAGAACATATTTGTAAGAGTGTGTTTACTTTTCAGTGGTCTCACAGGTTAACAAAGGAGCAGCAGTGTTGCGGGTTTCTATGGTTCTGGGTATCACAAAAATCTGAGGTTAGTATTTAAACGAATGAAGCGTTGTTACAGATGACTAATCTCTCATTCTCTTTCACCTGCACCTTTGAGAGTCCACATTAGCATCCTGCTGCGGCCAATTACAGTGCTAATACCGGACCTGAAGGTTTCAACCCCAGCAGGCCACTGAATGAAGGTTTCAGGTGTGTGTGTGTGTGATTTCAGGGGAGTGTGTGTCACCACTGATTACTGTGTGAACCAAAGTGCTGCTCTTCTCCTCTTCTTTTCCCATGTGTAGATAGAAGGATAAGATCTGGTCTTATTCCCTCTCACACATCTGTAATGAGATTCGACGGCTCAAAGCTCATCATTATTCCACTCTTAAAGTGTATAAGGTGAGCTCATTCTCTCTCGCTCTTCCTCCCTCCAACTCTCCCTCTTTGTCCCACTCGCTTTCTTCAGGTCATTTTCAGTCACACTTAATTTAATGTGATTATACTCCAGCCCAACTCAGCACAATCTCAACGTGTTAAATGAAATGAGTTGAGGAACACTCAGCAAAATGTTCTAAAAATGTTCTTTTTTTTTTTGCTGCTTCATAGCACTGCTTTTTCACTGTCAGGTAGTTTACGAGCAATTCAGAAAAATCCAGTGTGCAAAAATATGCCCTATTCTCTGGCAGGTCCGTTCACATTTATCATTGCTCCGCTACATTTTTGGGAAGAAATCCAGTCATACCAATAGGAATCCGCGTGATCGGGAGTTTCGTGTGAGGGCAAAAATTTTCCCTGCACAAATTTCGCTTGTGTTAAAATTGGTCACATTAATTCTCCGCGTTGACCAACAAAAAGCTGCTTGGTTTCAAAGACAATTGTGTGTGAGCTGTGCTTCATACATCGCTTTGCTTTTGACAATGACCACGTTCACACAGCAACAGAATTTAGTTGTCAGTCCTGTGTAGGCTACGTTCACACTGTCAATTTTTGGGATTGACAACCGCATTTACTTACAGGGGTGAGTCTCGAAATGTCCCGTTCACATAGCGACTCTCAAATTCTGTCTATATGAACGTGCAACAAGAATCAAGCCCGTATTCTCTTACCTGTAACCTCAGCGACAGTGACCAAAGTAATATTAAAAATAGCGACATCCATAAAACTGAAAAGTCTCATCACTTTTACATGAAAAGAGTCCAACTGAGCCGCGAGTTCATTCGCCAAATCTTCATTAACCAATAGAAGCTTCAATGCAAGCACACGCTTGCCTCTAGCAGTCTCTAGCCATTTCGCTAATGTGACCACACCTTAACTTCTAAATACATTTCAAAAGAAAGGTCTCATTTTCTATACCATCAATGTCATGCTTTTGAGGCATTTAGATTCGCAGATTGAATCTAAAGGGATTCAGTGGCTTGCAAAATGGGTTTTCAGGCATTGATGTATTGTGTGTCAGGTATTTAGCATAACTAGCAAAGTATGATTAAATATTTACTGAGGAACTTAGCTACTTGTTAACTGAATCTGGCCGATTAAATGGACTTCAATAAGCACAATAGCACTTCAATTAGCACTTTTGAAAATGCAAAAATGTTTGGCTGAGTTGTAAACAGTATAATTGGGTTCTGTAGCTTTTTATTCACTTAGCATAATTCCATCTTATTACTGGCTCAAAACACAATTGCTTCAATAAAAATGAGAAGTTCAAAGGCTAATCAAACCCAGTCAACCTATCAAATTAAACTACAGGACCTTTTATTTGTCACAGAAACAGGCCCTGAGGTAGACTAGCATTGCTCTTTGATGATGAGACTGAGTTCGAGGCTTTGTTCAGTTTTGAAGCGGTGAGAACACAGTAGGCATGGCAGTCGACTAGCTTCAGTGTGCCTAACTAAAGTTCTAAAATCTACTTCAACATCTAAAACACATTGACACACAACCCAGTTGGAGGTCTGCAATGTTAAGCCCACCCTGACAGGCGGTTTTGAGCTCAGGTTGCATTTGGATTCAGACTGGCTGTGGGGAGCTGGCTTTTTGAGACACTCTGTCTTTATTAAAGGTCAGCGGCTATTGATTTGAGTGAACAACTCATGATGGCGAGATGAAACTGTTGAGGGGGCAAGCAACAGATTCACAGGTCTTTTGTCTCTTTCATTTGTCACACCAAAATTACAGCACAGGACCTCAGTAAATGACAGTTCAGTAAATCTCATATTGGGTTCTTTGATGACTCAGAATGACAGTACTTGTTGTCAAGATCTATTTGGATCTTCCACACAATGGAAAATATCCTAAGTGGTCACAACTGATAGATGAAGTTGACAAAGTATTTTGAGGTGCAGTAAATCGGATCTTTTTTGGGAAAAACATTTGGTCAAATTAAACTCAAGGGAACTCGTTTGTGTCAGTTCTGATAGTGGGCCTTTGTTGCATTTATTTTTTCTCCACATAATCTGTGCTTTTTTCTCTTTCACGAAGCACCCTTGCTGTCATCGTCCTTTCGACCACAAGGGGGCAGAATTGATGAAATTAACATGAACTCTATGAACCCTTTTCTCAGACTCTGATGATCCATTTCCGGAACAATTAACATCATAAATCTAAAAATGTGGTGGTGTTGTTATTATTAGTGGTAGTAATTATTTTTTTATTTTTTTTATTAAATTCTATTAACATTCATAACACTATACTATTCATGTTTGAAATGTGAGATCTGGGGTTTCTAATACAGCTGCTTAGAGAGTGATCAGTCCATCTCTATTTTACTACTCTTATGGAAATTTAAGTAATGGTCGAGTATATATATATATATATATATATATATATATATATACACTGTAAAATATTTAGGTTTTTATACTGAAAAATAGCAACTTGTTGTTTTATATACTTTTTTACATTTCTAATCACATTGTCTATCTAAATTTCAGTTTGAACAGTTTTATATATATATATATATATATATATATATATATATATATATATATATATATATATATATATATTATATATAAATCATGTTAAATTGTTTAACAATTATAACTTAAACATCCAAGTTGATTGTACTTAAAAATTTAAGGGAGCGACTTTTTTTCCACAGTGTTCTGTGACATCACAGCCCTCCTCCACCACTTTTTTAAAACAAACCAAAAGCCATGTTTTTGACATTTAGTGGATGAAATTTAGCTTGTTGCACCGTGTGCTGTATTAGGTCCTTTTTGTATAAATATTTACTTGATAGCATGAGACTGACATGCACACTATAGGATAAGGTCAACTGGGCAATTAACATTTCACCATTTTAAATGTATTCTGGGATGATAGTGTATTTCATTCATATTCCTTTTGTGTATAAAGAATGAGACAATCTGAGGAGACAGCTTTGGTATAAAAGCTCTGATTCGCTATGCGCATGGGGTTTAGGGTTAATATTAAATATTAAGACACTGTTTAATTCAACATATGATTTAGTCATGATTTTGCGTCAGCCCAGTAATATCATGATATATGTCCCGCTGTGTGACAGACTGTGGAGAGATGGCTTCTCAAGGGTGCTTCAATAAACTCTGTTATAATTACATCAGGGGGTTCACAGCGACTTCTAAATTGTATTCTTTAAAAAGGTAAGGGGGTCTGAATTCTTAGCTATATGGTACTGTATACGTGCTCCAGCATTTACTCAAGTCAGTTTAGAGGGAAACAGGAGAGATGGAGTGGAGAGGAGAGGTGTGCTCTCTTTTCTCTAAGCTTCACCCTAAACACCATCCAACACACTTTGCATTTAAAAGACCCACATTGTAGCCTGTACTTGAAAGAAAATGTCAGGGTCGGAGTTCGTCTCAGATAGCCGCGCATCAAAGCGGCGGATGGCTGCGTGACATTTCGGGGATCTCGTTGTTGCCCAGCCCCGCTGTGGCGGGCAGACAGACGGAGCCGGGGCAGGGGTACAGGTATTAACCCCCAGATAGCCTGATGTACTTTGACCCACTGAGAGATTGAGTCTGGATAGCGCTGGTAGATTAGAAGGCTTGCAGGCACACGTGTGACGCTGGGCTTTTGTTTCTGGCATTGTTGTTCAAAATATGGATATTAGAAATGCCAGAGTTTAACACACACACACACACACACACACACACACACACACACACACACACACACACACACACACACACACACACACACACACACACACACACTCATTCTTGTACATCTATCTTTGAGGACATTCATTGACACAATGCAATCTCTAGCCGCTTACCCTAACCTTACCAATCACAACTAAGTGCCTAACCCGAACCCTTACCCTTAACCTAATTATAACCTTATCCCTAAAACCAAGTCTTGACCCTCAAACAGGCATTTAAAGAGGTCTCGGAAAGTGAGGACCGGCCAAAATGTCCTCACTTTACTCTCTTTGTCCTCACTCCAATGGTCGAAAACTCAAACTGGTCCTCACAAAGGTAGTTGTACAAGTACACACACACACACACACACACACACACACACACACACACACACACACACACACACACACACACACACACACACACGTCTGGTTCACTATCTTTGTGGGGACTCTCCATAGACGTAATGGTTTTTTATACTGTACAAACTGTATATTCTGTCCCCTTACACTAACCCTAACCCTAAACCTACCCATCACAGAAAACTTTCTGCATTTTTACATTTTCAAAAATATATAATTTAGTATGTTTATTAACCCATTTCCCCCGTGGGGACCGCTGGCTGGTCCCCACAATGGAGGTGATCTCAGGTTTTACTATCCTTGTGGGGACATTTGGTTCCCACAATGTAATATAAACCAAACGCACACATACACACACACACAGATAGAGAGAGATCGTTTGTGTTGAATTGACCATGAGAAGAGGTCGCCCTCTTGTGGCCAAGTGACAAAAATATCTGTGAGAAATGTTAGTGCTTGTAGTACGTCTAGACGAACACATGAGGGCGACTGGCAACAACTCAAACAAGTCAGTTAAATGGAAATTATTAAATGCAAAACATGCGCATTGCGTAGTTACAGTAAAGTGTGTATCATAATACATTAAGGAAATAGCATTCTTTAAAATGTTTTATGGTGAAATTACAAGACAATTGACAAATACAGTCACATAGAAATCTTGTTGATTTATAATTATTAAAATACATAAAATAAATGGCATATACTACTGTATAATAACACAATTTACCAATAAAGTGTCCTTCGTTTTATTGCTGCTCATAGACAATATCCACGTACAAGATATTCCTCTTTATGCAGACAGATGCTCATAGGAATTCCCAAGAGATTAATTAATTTCACATTCAGCCTTCATTATGAAGACTGCTTCCAACACAATGCCCCAAAGAACAATTGGAGGAAAAAAGAGAGAGGAAAAAAGCAATTTGCCCATATGGCCATCAGATGGCAACGTATTCACACAGCTAGCAACATGTCTAGGGTGTTGGCAATTTTTATTCGACTATTTATTTATTTCATTTGCGTATCTTTAGAAAATATTTTGTGAAATTTTAAGTTTAACCCATTCAAACCCCGTGTCTATTACAATGTTCCCATGTATATCATTTTCTTGAAATACCCTTAAACAAATCCATAAATATAATGATCTGGATTCTGGATAATCAATCTTTTCACTTTTGTTTGATTATCATTTATGGGAGAAATAAAGTTTGGCCATATCTTTTGGTGTTCCTTGAACACAGTTAGGGTCTGAATGGGTTAAAGAAATAGTTCACCAAAAAATGAAAATTCTGTCATTTGATCACCCTCTAGTTGTTCCAAACCTGTATGAATTTCTTTCTTCTGCTGAATTCAATTCAATTCACATTTATTTGTATAACACTTTTCACAATACATATCGTTTCAAAATGCATTGAGTCCACATTACAATTTAGAGTGATCTATTATCAGAGGTAACTGTCTAAGTTATTTATTTCAGAAATGTACATATACAAATTCACAGTTAGCAAAAAAAAAAATTAATTTAAACAATGTAATAATTTAAGGCAGAAACACAAAATAAGACATTTTGAAGAATGCCGGTAACCAAACAGTTGATAGATTGACTTTCATATGGGGGGAAACATACTATGAAAGTCAGTGGGGTCCACCAACTGTTATGTTACTGAAATTCTTCAAAACAATTTTTTTTGTGTGTTCTGCAGAAGAAAGAAATTCATACAGGTTTGGAACAACTTGAAGGTGAGTAAATTATGACAGAATTGTCATTTTTGGGTGAACTATCCCTTAAAGATTTGCTGTGTAAACATCTTAAAATTTATGAACAGTTCTATAGCATTATAATTTTCACACACTAAAAAAGAAAGAATTTGTCGTAATGTGTCAGAAGTTGTTTTCTGGATCACTCAAGTGCGTTTCCTGCAGCTGACCAGTAGAGTGCAGCACAACTTTATGTTCGACATATTGCAACACAATTAGGAACAGCTTCCAAATGGCTTAGCCTTTCGTCAATATACTATAAACATAAATATTGATTATAAAAGACATATATTGCTTCTACCTGTCAATTAAAAGAAAAAGAATATTTAAACCCACATGCAATACAACCCAATCCATAATTCATTCAAAATTTGTGAACTGATAGTTATTCATACATTATTTGATTAGGTATTTGCTTTGCATTTACTACACTGAATGGCTGAGTCATGATGGCATTTACCACAATGTTACTGGCAGTTGAACCGAGATGAATCATCATCATGTTCATCCAATTTTCTCAAAGTCTATATGTAGAGTCCAATTTGAGCTTTTAGGCTGGTTTCACTCTTTTCTATGCACACAGCCATCTTTATTAGTGTTTAAAGAATTCGTACATTTATTAATATCCTCATACGCTCATGCAGACAGAGAACTCTCTTCAACCTCAGAGCATGACATTTCAGTGCAACCAATTGCATTCAAAAATGTGCCATTCAGAATATCTGAAAGAACTCCATTTCTTTTCACAGAGACCAAATATTCCTTTTGCTTGGTGTTAGATTTTTGTCCTTGGGTTGACCACAATGCCTGTCGAAATAAAATGTTTTATAATGGCAACTAACTTACAGTCTAACAAAGTCGACCATTCCTGAATGTCTCAATTTTCATATTGTAGAAAAATTGACTAATTATTTTGAACAAAAAAGCTGTCGCATAGGAAGGAACAGACGGAGCACACTGAACCAAAAAGATGCCAGTCACTCTGCCATTATAAATTCTGATGGATGTGATTTTTGGGGTTTTGTTCCTCTCAGGAGGCGGATCTGTGAATGTGTGTGTTGATTGACAGGTGAGGAGGCGGGTTCTGGCCTGATCTCCAGTGTCAGCCCCGCCTCTTTTTTTGAGATCCGCCCATATATGGTTTCCAACAATAAGTACTGTCCTACACTGACAAAAAAATTTGGTGTAGGATTTACTTAAACTAGTTTCACTCATAAATTGCTAGTGAATTTCACAAATAATTTCAAAGAAATGGCAAGTAACGATAAATTAAACATGACAATTTCTTTAAAATACATTTTTAATTTTGATATTAAGTTACAATGACTGACTTAAAATGTGACAAATGTGATTTTATTTAAAAATTTTATGGTGAACAAAAACACGCATACTTGTATGCACGTCCAACCCCTCCTTTTTCTGTCAGCAGCCGAACGGTGATTGATCGGTGTGCGTGTGCATATTTAAACGTGTCGTTTTAAGCATATGTATGTTTTTGTTGTCGCTGTGCACTCATGCGTATGATTGCCGAGTGCTGCGTGAGACAAACTAGTGTTGTTTTGTGTTGACGCAGTCTGTAAATGTCTGTCTGCGTCTTATTCTCATGTCAAGCCTCCTGTCTTTGACCGCTGACCTGCCTGTCTTCGGCTGTCATAGGAGAGTGAGTCTCAGATGTGAATTTCAGGCATATGTGAGAGGCGCTTGAGGGAATACAAACCATCATCGCCATCCACACACAGGGCGACCTCGGCCGCATTGCACAGGAAAGGCAGTCTAGACGCTGAAAAGTGATACGGCAAATGGGAATAATGTGTGGAGGAGGGATGAATTAATACATGACCTTCCTCATATTCATAAAGCTAAATGTACTGCATAATGGAGACGCAAGCAGTGGTGTCGAGCATAAATCATGTGATGATCTTTCTATGTTCTTCTAGTCTTTGCAATATAGATTTATATGGAATTCATTAGCAATTCATTGTCGGTTTGTTTCTAACGCTATTTATCTTTAATGTAGCTCTATTTGTAGTGAGTCTCCAATTTTCCAAATGCAGCATTATTGTGGTGTTTCTTATTCTTTTCCTCATTGGATCTTATTGATTTTTCTCATACTGCTATTGATCTTGGGATCAGGTTTCCCCTGTGCCGTGGAATATGTGTGTGTGTGTGTGTGTGTGTGTGTGTGTGTGTGTGTGTTTGATGAAGAAAGAGGGAAGGGTCTATAGGATTTATAGGTTTTAGCAGTTCTAAACCTAAATCTAAATCTAAATCTAATATATATATATATATATATATATATATATATATATATATATATATATATATATATATATATTCTACCATATTTAGGAATTTTGATTTGTTATTATTACAAATAGTCTGCAATTTATTGATTTTGTAAGTAATACTTGTAAAGTATAATTTAAGGTACTTTTGGCCCTCTAGCGGTTAAAAAACAAAACCGCATGGATTTTGCGAAAGAACATTGTTTTGGTTGTGCTTCGGCTCTGCATGGCTGAGCGGATGAATATGAGCTCATAAAACGTTCACCACTAGGCTTAAGTGATATAACCAGTTTAAATGGAAAGGATCTCAATCTGACTATCTGAAGATGTTACTCACGGTAAAAAAAAGTTGCTGCCTTATTTTTTAAATACAATCAACATGGATGTTTAAGTCATTTCAACTTAAATTACATTATACTGACTTAAAAAATGAGTTGACTCTTGTATAACGTATAGAAAATAGCTGGAAATTGCTTAACTTATTTTAATTAGTTAAAGCATTGTAAAAACACGTTGTAATAGTGTATACCTATAAATATTCACGGTACTTACTTGAAAATAAATTCTAGTACAGCGCTACAACAACCATAATGACCCTTCTAAATATAGTATGTTCAACAACATACCTTACTCACCTGTTGAATAAAAAAGGCCATCTATTTTTGCAACATTTCACATACCTAATTTCTCGTCATCTCCGAAAAGCCAAGCCAATGTTGATTCTTGTTTTATTACGAGCTGTCGCGTTCTATTTTTTGTCTTTAGATTCTCCTCCGTTCTGCGTTTTTTAAAACAGGTGATTCCCTGGAGGTTCAAGAATTAGCATGTCCATGTCAATTTTTTCACTTGTGACAACTAACCTATGGAACTCCACTCTAGACATGCGTCCAAAATAGCTGGAGCAACTTTTCTCTATTTATGGATATGACGAGACACGGGCGAGTGACGTATGTGAGCAATTTCCTGCAAAAACCATTCCATCAGGTCTAAAATATAAACACTTATAATAGGCTTACCACAGTGAATCAGGGTAAGACAAAAACACATTTTGGAAGAAGGATTGATGATGCATTGATTAATTATTTAAATTTAGTTGAAAATTATGCATTGGCAAAACATCTACAGCAATCTTTACAAGTCTATATTGCACTTGCAATTTTTAAATGTATTTAAAAATAAATAAATAATCCTAATTCACAACTGAATGGCTGTCAATAAAGGTTCATTTGTTTGTAAAGTGAATAAATACTGAAATGATAAATTATACAATTTAATAAAGAGGATTCATATATTGAATAGTGTTCAGCTGGTCATATTTATATGTTGCACAGCTGTTCCAGCAGTTTTATTTAATAGGTTATATGTATTTTTTAGATGTGTTTACTCATCCATCTGAAATGATTTCAGTTAGAAAATGCCATGCATTTATTATTATGAACGTTATGTATTTAAACAAATTCTGACCATTACTTCAAAGCCAGCTTTTGGTTAATAAAATAACTAAAATTTTTGTTATTATTCAAATTTTTGTTGTTGAAATTATTCAATTATTTTTTATTACATTTCTATTACTCCCTTTTTTATAAAGTCTTGATTTAGTTTTTGGGGTCTACTTGAATAGGTTTTCATGTCTGAAAGTTAAAAAACACATTATTTTCACATATTTTACATGGTTGCAGCACCTTTCTTCACAGTCTGTCAGTAACGCTCCTTTTAGTTCCTGTGACTGTCTCTATGAAGCCCCTCCTTATGAAAGCACAATGTGCTTTGATTGGTTAGTTAGACCAGTGGGTTTTGATTGGTAAACAGCTTCGAGCATGTTTCGGAAATGTTACTCCCCTTACCATAACTATAAGTTTCAACACACTACTAACGCATTGGGAATTATGAGGAATATTGTGATGTGTACGTTCTCGGAAGAAAACTCAAGGCTACAATCGAGGCGTGTCAGGGAGTTCAGAAACTGTGTTTGCTAATGTAACGGTCACCAGCTGGAGTGCCCTTGAGTGCCACCAGAGGGCACTCCACACCAGACTATCATATTTCACTCACACTACATTTCCCAGAACTCACTGCCCGGACTCATTATCATATGGAGCTTATAATATGACAAAACGATTTGAATTTGAATTGTGTAAATTTGAATTATTTGCAAGTGAAATCTAACAAAATTGAATTTTAGGTGGTAGTTTAAATAGTTCTGAATTAGATTTTTTTTAAACGAATATTGAACATTTGAAATTTAACAAACTGAAATGTTTTTATGGCTGAATTTTATAGACATGTATTTTCCAACAGCTAGTTTTTTTTTGTTCTGAATTCGTATACTGCAAATATTCAGTTTAAAAAAATACAGATTCAAGTTTTCAAGATGAAGAAATTCGGAACTTCAAATTCAGTTTTCTAAAATTCAAGTTCAAAAATTCAAGTTCAAAAATTCAAGTTCAAAAATTCAGATCTTACAGAAAGTAGGTCACAGGTCATCCACAGGGAAGAGTAAAGGATCTCAGATAAGTCGAACAGAGCATTTTGGCTGCACTGCAGTAGTTTTCTGCCAAACGCAGTGGTGGTTCAAGAATCCGTGTATCTTTCGTTCAGTCGTTTTTTTATTTAATATTAAGAGTAGAAAAATGAGAAAACAGCTTGAGTATTAGATTTCTAATATTCTAGTAATAATAGTCCGCTGTTGCACGGAGCTTACAAAAATTGTGTATTGCAACTATAGGCTATATTTCATTTCCTCATCAAACAACTAGACTAACGAATGGCTCGGTACAACAGAAGAGCCCAGAAAGGGCTTTTTCTCTGAGTAGACCAGCAGTTGGTCTGAATTTGCTATAGCCTATTTTCCGGACTGTATAGGCTAAGTCACGTTTTATGAAACACGCTGTGATTTATTCCAAAGTGACTCTGGCATATATAATGCATTTAACATTAAATAATATAAATGTTGACTTTCAAAAGTAGGCGCGCCAAGAAGGCTATTCTCTGTATTTTGGTTCATTTTTGGTGAGCGCCAGAAAGATCTAAAGAGACCGAGACGCGCTAAAGCAGCGCATCATGTTGTTTTATTTATTTTTCAATGGCATTATATTTTGTAGTCATTTTGAATGTATACAAATAAAAATATACATTTTACTGTTTCGAATTATGTCATATTATCTGTATAGTTATTTCTCAGCAGTGGAACAAATCCAAGTGATGGCGCTCGCGCATCGCGCTCTCACACAACATACTTTCAGACCTGACGTTACTTCATATCGCAGACTGTTCATTATCAAAATGAAACACAGTCAACCAAACATATAAAAAGTTATTCTGCCTAATTTTATTGGTCTGTTGTACAATATAAAGGGCAAGCTGTGCCGCACACAGTCCTACTCCAAACATTTCCCTTGCTGTGAAGACGCTGATTTAGCCTATACGTGTATTTTGGGATTCGACTGAAGTATGACGCCTTCTTTATATTAATCGTTAGCATCCACGTGTTACATTGCAAATATGAAAACTTTTGACTGAATGAGAGATGCGCGACCGTTTCGATTTAAATAAATTTGTTTAGGCTTGGCGTTTAAAATAGGCTAAATGTTGTTTGTAATAAAGGGCACAATATAGCCTCTTTTATAGGCTATGTAGCCTATATTATTTTATTAGGCCTATACATGGCTACTTATTTTTCATTCTTGTTGTTTTTTCTTGGTGGAGACCATTTGGGCAAAAAACAAACAAAAAAACAAACAAAAAAAAACATATTGTGTTCATTACCCCCACCCACATTTGGGCTTAATCACTGTTATAATTAGGGGTTCCTTGGAAATGTATTTAGGTGTAGACAAAATCAGTTATGTTTATTTCATAAATATGAACGCATCTCCCGGACACTAGCCGTTAGTCTACTTCCTTGGCCTATTTTTTTAGCTGGCCAATTCTCAAAATCTGTGTGGAAAAGTTGCGGAGCTTTTTTTTTTATTATTCTTTTTTATTATTATTTATTTTGGAAGTTTAGTTGCCATAGAAAATAACACAGTTTTGTTTAACATCAATTGATACTCAATATTAATGGAATAAATAAATGTAATGTCAGAGAATGCACAAAGCGCATCCTTTTGAGATGTAAATTACAATACATTTTAATTTAAATAAAACACAAAAGGCCTAGCTACATCATAAAACTCAGAAGATGATGTATTTTAATATATTATATTATAATACAAATAAAAAGGCGTCATACTTCAGTCGAGTCCCAAAATACACGTAGCCTAGGCTATAGGCTAAATCAGCGTCTTCAAGGGAAATGTTTGGACTGTAGGCTACTGTGTGCGGCACAGCTTGCCTTTTATATTGTACAACAGACCAATTAAATTAGGCAGAATACCTTTTTATATGTTTGTTTGACTGTGTTTCATTTTGATAATGAGCAGTTTGCGATATGAAGCAACGCCAGGTCTGATAGTAGGCTATGTTGTGTGAGAGCGCGATGCGCGAGCGCCATCACTTGGATTTGTTCCACTGCTGGGAAATAACTTAATACTCTGTTATTTATAGTCAATTTGTGTACATTCAAAATGACTACAAAATATAATGCCATTGAAAAATAAATAAAACAACATGATGCGCTGCTTTAGCGCGTCTCGGTCTCTTTAGATCTTTCTGGCGCTCACCAAAAATGAACCAAAATACAGAGAATAGCCTTCTTGGCGCGCCTACTTTTGAAAGTCAACATTTATATTATTTAATGTTAAATGCATTATATATGCCAGAGTCACTTTGGAATAAATCACAGCGTGTTTCATAAAACGTGACTTAGCCTATACAGTCCGGAAAATAGGCTATAGCAAATTCAGACCAACTGCTGGTCTACTCAGAGAAAAAGCCCTTTCTGGGCTCTTCTGTTGTGCCGAGCCATTCGTTAGTTTAGTTGTTTGATGAGGAAATGAAATATAGCCTATAGTTGCAATCAGGGCCGGCGCTAGCCATTTGGTTAAAATTATAAATACCAAATACCACCACAATTACTAAAAACACAGATTTGGAACTGAACAATGTAAACACAGAAAGTTAAAAGTGCAAAGGTCAGGCACAATATAATAATTCTGTACATAATTTGACAACTCTGTGAATATGAAAATATACAAACACTGAGATTGTGGGGTTTTTTTTTCTTCTAATTGCAGTTTCAAAGTAAAAAAAAAAAAAAAAAAAAGATTTTAGCCATGCAGGGCTAAAGCCCCGGATCTTTTGCACTACTATAGCGACGCCCCTGGACATGCATACGCATAGGCGTAATTTGCGGGTAGGACATGTCCCCACCACTTTTGAAACATCTCGCGGCACGAATGTACCAATACAAACAAACAAAACATCTCCAGTTAACCAGCAGAGCATTCATTTCATTCGTTTTTTAAATAAGAGTCGATCTAGCGCTGAAATGTGTTGTTTTTTTAAATCAACTGATCAAAGTGCTCGTTGCCGAGCGATCAGTGGCGCGGATACTAGAGCTGTGTCCCAATGTTGAAGGCTGCATCTTTCGAAGGACGCAGACTTCAAGGATGCAGCCTATGCGTCCTCTGAAGGACGCTCCATGTAGCCTTCCTTGGATTTCCTAATTGCGCAGCCAGGTGTTCCCGATCACCGCTCCTGGCGCCAAGCAACAGTGCGAGAGGACAGCTACTATCCTGATCATTCATTTTGATACAGTAAACAGCTATGGAGCCAGAATTGGCTATTGTCATTCATTTTTATGTTTTATATTTTACTTGAGGACATGGTGAGGATGTTTTAGCCCCGGCGCTGCCAGGTCATGTATTTTCGGTTTAGCCCTGTTTGAATACAAAACCCAATTGAATATAAAAAGTCCAGTATTTCTCGCGCTCGTCATTGGCAGCTGTCACAGTTGCCAGGCGACAAGAACAGTCCTTCGTAGGCTAGACCGGTCCGAGCGCGTCAGATGCGCCCTTTGATATGGGACGCTGCTGTAGTGAGCAACAATTTGTTAATATTGTGACTAATTTTGTTACTTTAATTTTCGGAACTGCATATTTCGTTAAGTATTCACTTACAAATGTGAAGTAACCTACTGAAGTACTTTTTTCCTCACATCACAATATGATTACATTAAACTACACAAAAGTAGCTATATAATGTAACAACCAGATTTTACTGTATATTGAAAATATACAGAAGTAAAATGCAACATATACGCAGTAATGCAGTAGTAGCCTAATATAAATGCAGTAGTTATTAAAAGTACTTTTTTCAGAAAGCCGTCGATTGAATCAGCCCTGCAAACCTGTTGGTAGACAACTTAGTGGATAGTGGAAATATGCACTCAAACGCTCTGGAGACAATCCCAGATGATGTCCCACCAGCAGGAGGCCTTAGGGGCAGCCCATCCCGGTCCAGCAGCTCAGCTCAATAGAGTCTACATCATTTTTTTTTCTTATTTTATGTATTGTAAAATTAAATGTTTATGTTGATTTTGATATGTTTAACGTATTTTGTAAATAGTTGGAAAAAGTGCTTTAATGTAGCCTATAGAACAAATGATTTTCATTTACCAATTTTATTTGAAAAAATAAAAAGCTATAGAATTTGTTTCATGCAGAAAGTATTACTGTCATTACAAAAATAAACAATGTCCAGAACAATTCATTCTCTTTTATTTACACAATTAAAGTAGCATAAAAATAAATGTACATAATTTTTCTTTTAAAAAATAAAAGTGAAAAAAGTTAAACAAGAATATGTAGAACATTTTTCAATCATTCTCTCAAGAAGAGAAAACAGCCTGTCCATCCTCTCCCTTCTTTCCTGTGCACTCCTCGCCTCTGCCTCCCTCTGTAGTTGTATTTCTTCTCTGATCAAGTTCAAAAACCCGTCCTGTCTCGCCGCCTTCGTGCTGGTGCTACTGGTGGTGCTGGTGCTGCTGCCCCTGGCTCCTCCTCACCGTGGGCACCCACTACTGAACTCGGCCCTGGTGTGTCCTCAGGGATTGAGGCGATGAGGACAGGGGGGTTGGTGCAATGCCTCTGTCCCAACACCTCATCCATGAGGACAAACCAGGGCCAAGTTTCAGCAGTGGGTTTCCCACTCACACTCTCACCTGTCCCAGGACACTTGCAATCCTAAAGGCAGAGCAAATGAACCATGGCTTGTTAACAACAACAGGACAATACATTTCAGCAAAGATGTGTGTATTACTTTTCTTATATATATATATATATATATATATATATATACTGTATATATATATAAACCCATTATTTTCCTGAATTGTTCTAAAAAAGCAGAAAAGGGTACTTAACACAGAGGAGCAATCTTAAGTGCATTGTTAACACTGCAAAATATGACACATCAAGACATGCATACAAAATACTTAAGAAATCATATTTCTGTATACCCAAATAGCATGACAGCACTACAAAAACACATAAAAGTGAAACCCCATTGCCTTATCTACTGCTTTTCTTATTGTTTTGGGCTTTATTGGGTGAGTGATATTTCTTATAATACACAAGTGCAAATATTACAAATAGGTCGTTAAACTAATAACGTTATTACCACAAGTTTTGCCTAAAACTACATGATAAATGTAGCCACGCAATGGTGACGAAGGAGTTAAGAAGAAGTTTATAAGAAATTTAACTCTGGTTTCGCTAGCTATTTGAGTAAATTAAAACATAATACTTACATTTAAATGTGAATTTGCTGTCCACCACCGATCTCTAGTCTCGGCCGCCTTTAAAAATAAGTAAATAAATGCTGTCGTCAACGGCGCGCAATGACTTATGGGGTAGAATAGGCCGCTAAGTGTCCATTTATGTATCCTTCTTTTCACGGGGAAACGAAGGGTGCATTTGGCGTCGCTTTTGAATCAGGGAAGCCTTCGTCGCGGCGCGATGACGCAACCGGCCTTCAAATACGGACTTCGGAGGATGCAGAACTGAATTGGGACAGCCTTCATCGAGCCGCGTGACGCAATCGGCCTTCAAATGCGACCTTCCAAGGATGCAGCCTTTGAATTGGGACGTCCTTCGTCGCGCCGCGGTGACGCAATCGGCCTTCAAATACGGCCATCCGGCCTTCAAATACGGCCTTCGGAGGATGCAGCCTTCACTTTGGGACACAGCTTATGTTTGTTTCTGGCTCGCGCACAGCCTTCACTCAGACGCGCGTTTCAATCCGTTGTGGAGAGACTCTCTATTCGCTCCGGTACAATTAGAAAACAAAAAGCACAAAAAGTGTCCCTGCCTGATATACAACCACTAAAAAACATAATCGGTTTTGATGAAAAAAAAAAAAAAAAAAAACGATATGAGTGCGGATTAGAACTCAGAACCTCTGACACGCTTGGCAAAAATTCTACCACTGGACCACTTAAATACACACATAATTTTCGTCGGATCAACATATAATAGGCCTCATTGAACGACCACTTAAACCCAATATTAACATGCTTTAGACATATTTTATTTGTTATTTATACTAGTACCCTATTGTGATGATTTTTCACGACCCAGATTTTTTGGTGCCCCCCCAAGCACTTGGTGCCCTACGCGCAGTGCGTGATGTGCGTGTGCGGAGCGCCGGCCCTGGTTGCAATACACAATTTTTGTAAGCTCCGTGCAACAGCGGACTATTATTACTAGAATATTAGAAATCTAATACTCAAGCTGTTTTCTCATTTTTCTACTCTTAATATTAAATAAAAAAACGACTGAACGAAAGATACACGGATTCTCTTGAACCACCACTGCGTTTGGCAGAAAACTACTGCAGTGCAGCCAAAATGCTCTGTTCGACTTATCTGAGATCCTTTACTCTTCCCTGTGGATGACCTGTGACCTACTTTCTGTAAGATCTGAATTTTTTAACTTGAATTTTTGAACTTGAATTTTTGAACTTGAATTTTAGAAAACTGAATTTGAAGTTCCGAATTTCTTCATCTTGAAAACTTGAATCTGTATTTTTTTAAACTGAATATTTGCAGTATAAGAATTCAGAACAAAAAAAAACTAGCTGTTGGAAAATACATGTCTATAAAATTCAGCCATAAAAACATTTCAGTTTGTTAAATTTCAAATGTTCAATATTCGTTTTAAAAAAATCAAATTCAGAACTATTTAAACTACCACCTAAAATTCAATTTTGTTAGATTTCACTTGCAAATAATTCAAATTTACACAATTCAAATTCAAATCGTTTTGTCATATTATAAGCTCCATATTATCATTGATTGCATTCACCTGTATCTTATTACCCTGTTAGTCTCAGCCTATTTATACCTTGTACATTCATTCATTCCCTGCAAAGTCTTGTTTGTGTTACACTGCATTTCTGAGCATTCTCCTGGTTTTCTTGTCTCTTGGTTTTGGATATCTTGCCCTGTTCCCTGGATTACTCTCTTGCCTCTGGTCCCTGCCTGTTTTGTTTCTTTGTTTGGTTCTTTGTTTTGACTGCCTGTCTGTGCATGACTCTTGCCTGTACATCTGATTACGATTCTGGATTGCCCCATACAATAAAGCTGCATTTGGATCTCAACCTTCGTGTCTCGGAGCGGTTCGTAACAGCTAATATAGAGAATATAACTCCCTGTGGAGCAGACCTTTTTCATGCTCAAACAGTTACAATACACACTAAAGATAGTTGTAGAATGTAAAAAAGCATAATAGGACCCCTTTAAAATGTTAATATTATAAAAAATAAAATAGTCAAATTTTGTTTACAGAGAATTTATTTTGTGTATTTGTCAATAACATTTTTTTTTTTTTTTTTTTTTTTTTGTCAATAAAATGAGTAGTATTTGGCTGGTCATATGATCTCAAAATGGCTGCCTCCATGAGGGTACCTGCTCCATGTGAAGTACAACAGCTTTTATTAAAGGTGCTCTAAGCGATGTTGGGTGACGTCACTTCTTGTTGGCGTTCGAAGTATTGTCAAACAAAACGGAGGCTGGCTCGACCCTCCCTCCTCCTCATCCCGTCCCCTCCCCCTCCCTTCCGTGCTTCCTGAAACAGTCATGAACCATTTAGAAAAAACAAACTGGATTTACCCACCTGTCCAGCAAAAACAGAGCCACCTGAATGTCGGATTGGAAGCCCTTCTGCCGGCGGAGTTCTCGCCACCTTTTGAACGCTTTTCCGATGTAAATTCAGGACTTTGCGTTCCTTCTCCTTTTCCCTATTCTTTGTTCATTGGAACGTCGTCTCTTTGGTCGTGTGTCGGCCATATCAAAATTCTCAAGAATATACAGTTTTAACGTTAGTCGTTGTTAGGACATCTCTCCTCTAGCTAACTTCCCTCTTCATGCTTCTCTCTCCTCCACTCCCCACACACCCCCCTTCATGTGCATGCTCACCCCCCAACCCCCACCCCCAAATCATTCTTGCCGGTTATTGGCTGAAACAGTGTTTATGTTTCGTGGCCAAGGCTGGACCAGTTTTTTTTTCTTCCCGTTTGTGGAGCCTGGGCTGTCTACAGAGACCGCGTTTTTTTACAGTGTGTTCAGGGGACAGGCAGCTAGCGGATAGTGAGGAGATGTTTGTTGGATGTGACAAAAAATGTTTTGGCCTAAAAAACGCGTGACATCGCTTAGAGCACCTTTAAGCCACTGAAATGACTGGGTGCTTTATCTCACATAAGAGTACATCATTTTAAACATCAGTTTTCAGGAGGATTCATGTGTAAAACTTTTTTAATCAGGTAAAATGTCTGAGTGCACCTAATTGAAATGATTGCTAGCAATTTCACAGAGATTTCAAACCCATTCAGATGTACTCTTTTGTTCTGTCTAACCTTTTTCCTGTTCCTGGCGCCTTGTTTTGTGAGCTCTATTCAGTAAATGTTTGTCATTTGTAGCGCACACAATTTCTTCACTGGTACATAACAACACACACACACACACACACACACACACACACACACACACACTCAGTGTTGCTCAGATGTGGTCATGCAGTCTAAAGGTATTAAATTATTCCAGCCTAGCAGCCGAATGGAACTGCATGGGGAGATGACAGCGCAAAACACACATATAAAAAGCTGAAATGCATTTTGGCAAAACAACGAGAGATGATGACAGCGCCCTGAATAGCTACCGATGGTTGTTATGTGTAAAATATTTCAAAATTTGTTACATTCAGATGAAGCCGTTTTTTACAGTTGGAATAAAAGCTAACTCAACTTCCAGAAGTCTGAGCTGAACAGGGTTTGTTAACACTGTGCACAGCTGGCGTTCCCTGATCAAACTGATGTTTTTCCTGCTCAGAGATCATGGTCTTTTAAAAGCTTTAGTGAGTTGTTGAGCAGAGGCTTAAAGACTTTTGCCCTCTGCAATGCACCACTGAGCAAAGAGCACTACCCAGAAGATCCATTCTGCAGGCTTGCTCATTTCAGTATCTGTTGCCATCATGCACATCCAAGACCAATCAATGCTTGATACAGTATGTATCGGTGTGTTCTTGCTTGAGTATGTGAGAGTGATATAGTATGTGTAGCTGATATAGATTGATATACTGTTATGTATGTTAATGGCTGTAATATTGTGTGATGAACGTCTATGAGCAAGAGCAAATCAAAATGATTCCTACTTGGACTTACTGATGCTGAGGGATATTTTTTTTATTCTTTTAAGGAGAACATGTCATTTTTAAGTTTACTGGTTAATGCCTGATTTCTACCTGCATGTGGAATGTATCACAGCTGTTCCAGGACTTTCATTTTATATATTTTTTCTATTTGTATTTATATGTTTTCCTATCCCTTTGAAATAAAATTATTTCAGTTATAGATTTTAGATTTCGTGCATTTATGAATCAGAATTTTATTTAAATAACTTCTTCTGACCATTACATCAAAGCAAGCTTGTGTTCTCAGCCTAAGGCTGTATATGTGTATAGTATGTGTGTGTATATATTAGAGGTGGGCATAGATTAATTTTTTTAATCTAGATTAATCTAGATTAATTTTGAAATTAATCTAGATTAATCTAGATTAAAATGGCTCATTTGAATTCTGCCGAAGGCATTCAGAATATGTGTGCTACCCAAATAATGACTATAAAAGTAAGTCTTTGAGAACGGGTTTCTCAAGCCAGGTGGCGCATTAGACCAGGGGCTCATCTCCTGTTTCCAAAATGCATCATAAACTGCTTGAGAAAGCTGTTCTACTCATAGACTGTAAAAGGTTACTACTGTACTGTTACCGTCCGTAGGCAACATTAGGTAGGCCTATGTTATTATCAACTACTATAGGCTATCAATTAGGGATGGGCGATATGGCCTAAAATCTATATTGTGATATACATTGCAGCCTCTTGCGATAACGATTTACAGTATATTATAATAAAACCATTTCAGAACAGATTACACAGACCCATGCTAAACAACTGCTAAATGTATATTTTTTTTAAAGGGTGTATGTAGTTTTGAGAACATATATTGTGCAAAACTGTAAGTATACAACATAATTTTGCAGATAAATAAAATTTCAGTACACTATAGCTGCAGAGACTTAAGTAGGTCTAATGTTTATTATGGCTTGGAGCTTATGAAACCCCAAATTTAAAATTAGAATATTGTCTAACTGATGTCTTTTCAGTTAAAAAGAAACACAACAACGATTCTTAAAATCGAGATGATGTGCTACACCACTAAGCAAGGCTGGATTAGTACCCCCAGGGGCCCCTGGGCACTGAAGCTCATGGGCCCCCTCCCCTACCTGACAACCACACCCTCCAAAGGAACACACACCAGGTGTGGGATTTAACATGCCAATCACTATTGATCAAAAGCTGAATGACTAGTTCACAAGACAATGATACGAAATACATTTTTCTGAAAAGTATGGCTGCACGATTTGGGGAAAATGTCATATTGTGATTATTGAGGTCAATATTGCGATATGCGATTGCGATATAGTAAACAAATGGTTTCATGAGTTAACTTGCTTATTTCTCAAGTAAAATGCACACACAGATTAGTGATAATGCTGAAATTTGTAGCCCATTTCTCAACTCAAACTAGAAACAACAACTAAATGCACTGTGTTTTCAAATTAAAATAAATTCAATATTGTTATTTGTCTCAATAATACAAGAGTTAAAAATAAATGTCATATTTACCTGTGCCTGTCAAACAGGTAGACCTAGGACATATACCGAAATTGTCAAACTGCACTGCATAAATTATAAATTAAATATAGACTAATCCTTATTATAGCAAAAAAAATAAAAAAATAAACTTTAGTCAACAGCAGTGAGTCATTTTCTCTGTTCTTTTTGTTCTTTGATTAACTTTACTGACAGAAAGCTTTATTGGCTGCTGTCTCTTTAAGACCAGCTGACGGAGACGCGGCTCTCGCACGCGCCTCATTCTTTCACAACTCTTGACGTTCATCATAAGACAGCTCTTATGTTATGAAGATACTCGACAAAACGGACATTTTGGCATAATTGTGTGTGTTATTGTAAGTTCAAGCACGAAAGATAACTGTATTCTGGCGTGCTGTCTGTGCGCACGATACAGGCGCGCGCGCGTCTTTCTGTGTCTGTGTGTGTGTGTGTCACAGTCAGACTTTTGTCTTGTCGCACATGAATTGTTTAAAAGCAATTTTAACAATTGCTTTTAAACAATGGTGCCCCTGCTTTTAAACACGTGCCCCTGGGCACGTGCCCAGATTGCCCATATGGTAGATCCGGCCCTGCACTAAGATAAATTGGAATGGGAATAATACGCGCGCGCTGGTATTCAGTGATATCATGTTTCGTTTTGAATTTGAGGTGGTCGAACGGATTAGTCGTGTGTTAACTTACCGAACTGTTACCCCACACACTCTGTATATAGTTTGCTGCTGCTCGTCTGGCGGCTTAAACCCGAACCAAGTCCAAATAATGGATTTTGCACCGATCTTTTTCACCAGCTTTCACTTTCAGCCGTGTTTACTTAAGATGACGACGAATATGCGTTGCAGCCGGGTGTACCTCGCGGCCGCGAGTAGATTGCGTCATCATCTCCCAACCCAACTTGGAGAATAGATTAACGGCGATATTTTTTTTATCGCGCGATAAGAGTCTCGCGTTAACGCAGCACGTTAACGCCGATAACGGCCCACCACTAGTATATATATATATATATATAGAGAGAGAGAGAGAGAGAGAGAGAATTTATTTTGTTCGCAAATATCTTTTTTTATACAATCTAAGTAGGCTAAAATAAGTCACAAATAACTTTTTTTGTGTCACATATTTAAGTAACATCAATTGTGGTCACAGGCGTACTAATTTTAAAACATCTTTTGTTTCTAACCATTTGAATATATGTCATATTGTATATTATCATTATGTGATAAAAAAGAATGAAAGACAAACATACTCTCAAATAATGCATGCAAAGTCCATTTTTATGTGCTTATGTATTTCTATGGAAAAATAAGTAGTAAACCAAAAAAGATAGTCTAGTCTACCTTAAATTTTTTGGCTCGATGGTTAGTTTTTAGTCTTTAAATCTCATGCTTCACTGCTTCCAGTGTAGACACTGTGTAAGATATGAGTTTCAGGTCACGTGTAGAGTCTCTGCAATGAACTGCTGGAATTACATTATGTTCTTTGCAGTGTTTGCATATGTATGAATGCGCGTGTGTGCGTTTGTGTGGCGGTGTATTCACTCACAGGCCACTGAAAAGCTCCTAATGCAATTTCACACTGAATCTGGCTAATGTAATTAGCAGCTCTCAGTTTTTCCTAATGAATGTAATCACCCAAATGGACAAACGGATTAAACTCATCTTCAGCAAACATGGAGTTTGTGTGAAAAGATTAAGACAGAATTCCTACAAATTAATGCATTCCTTAGCAAACCGACGTGGACATTCCGCAACCGAGATACGATACTAGCTTGTTATCCGTGTGGGGGATTCGTGTCTGAGCAGTTACCCGATGATGTTTCCTGGCTCCCGTTCAGACTTAATGAGTTTGACAGGTGTTGCGCTGAACTGGAAGCAGGAAGGACAGTCCTGTTCTGGGTGATTGCTGGCCTTCAGGCTCCATTTTCAGCACCTGTGGAGAAGATCTCAGATCAGTCTCCGGGGCATTCGCTTTCAACGCGACTCCCATCCTACAGGAAGCCCGAGCCAACTCCGTAATCATCCTCAAAACAGGCCGAACGAGACAGGATTCTCTGTCCGAGCTCCTTAAAAGGCTTGCTGGAAAAGTCCAAGGAGGAAGCGATGGTTGTGACATCCTGTAGTGGTTTGTTTGTATTTGCTTGAGCCATGTAGAAGATAAATGACATCATATCCTGTTTACAGGTCTCTCTCGCACTGTTTTTTCTTTTTCTTTTGCTGTCTCCCTTTCCTCAGATACTATCTCCGGAATCTCCCATGTGGAGCGCCGGCCTGTGATGGATCCACAAGTCCAGGAAAATGAAAGTGTTTCTTGGTCATTTTAAAAATGGAATGAGGTCCTTGAGAAGTATTAAATTCTGTAATATATTGTGTCCCGCTATAGAGGGGTGTATAGGAACCCTGATATAAATCAATACAGAAAACAGCAGCGTGGGGGTCGCTGAAATATTAAACAAGCGATTTAAAACATTGGCTGAAGCCTATTTGGAAAAGAATCCATTAGGGTTACTCTCTGCAGTTGTCTGCAAAATTGAATTCGGGTAGTGAGTGGTTTAAGGACTCATTTGCGATGAAATTGAGAAGGGGTTTAATCAATAAGACATACTGTATGTGGAATGCGAAACATAAACAGGGCTGGAAGAAAAGGAGCGGGGTGAGATTGAGGTATAAGTACGCCGATGATTGCTAACTCCCTTTCTCACACCCACGTACCCATAAATTCCTGAAGAACACCTCAGAATTGCCTTCCTGCCAGCGAAAGTGTGAGAATGAGAAACGCAATGCTCAAAATTCCTTAATTTAGGGAGGCATTATAAGGGAATTGCCCTTAATGCTAATCTTGAAGCTAACCTCTATCCTTTTCCCAAGAGCCCAGCTCACACCACCATACATTTCCAACTCACACACACGGTTCCTGGATCAGTTTGCTTCAGATTGAATTCTATTCATAGTCACATTAAGTCTCTGAGGACAGCCAGAAGGATTTACGCTATTCTGCTTGTGAATTACCTCTCTCCTTACTCGACATAATACCCACGTATTTGAGTTTTCTAATCATTTAAGTTTAACATTGACAATAATTTAGTTTTTTCAAAGCAATTGCTCAATAGCATATTCCAATGTGACTTTAAGCTTCCATTTCGGAATCTTCTGAATCGTAGCCTTTGGAAATGAGAGGTAAAGTGCTAGTGAAGCAGAATGTCTGAGAGAGAGAGAGAGAGAGAGAGAGAGAGAGAGAGAAACCTGATGTTCAAGCACTTTGAAAAGAGTATGAAATAATAGAGAAAGGGAGAGTCACATCACACCACCCGAGATACTGCGTTTTCCAAAGTGTAGCAGACATCCATTTCCAGCGAATCCACGTCACTTCCAGCGAACGCCTCAGGTAGAAATCGATTTCCTCAGAGTAAACTTTGCTCTGGAATGTTCCTGTGGTTTGGATGCTGCAGACAAAGAGAGAGAGAGAGAGAAAGAGGGAGACGAAATAGAAGAACAAAACTCTCTCTGGCACTCTAAGACCACTGGCAAGTTGAAGACCTCCAACTCTCGATTGCTAGAACTTCATGCATTGCTTTGCAGTCATGCCTGTGGCTTATTCTGGGCCCCTGTTGTGGGTCTCTGCATCCTTTCGATTCCCTCTTTCTTTTCCCACTGGTTTTGTGTGTACTAGTACTGTAGCCTCAGTCTAGGATCAATTCTGATTTTGGAATGCATATAATTCTCTCTTGCGCTCCTCTGGAGATCATTGTGTATCAGATTGCTGTGGGATATGCCAGTGCTGACCTCTGACCATTTAATGTCAACGTGAATTACCGCAATCCATTTTACTTCCATATTGTGACATATTTCTGAGAAAATATTGAATGAGGAAAAAATGCAGATTGGAACTTGATTTCATCCATTGGGAATGGATTGAATGAAATAAGTTTTTGTCACTTATCTTAAAGGTGAACTAAGTAACTTTTTTACCTTAACTGAACAGCTTCGGAGTCATTGGAATGGTTATATTACTTATTTCGGGTTGAATGGTGGTCGTTTCGCACCCCCCTGGTGCCCGTGAGTGGAAAATACGCACTTGCAACTTTGAGCCGGCGGGCCGCCGGCCGCTGCGTCAGGAAGTCTCGCGTGATATCAGGTCTCGCGATGTAAACAATTGCTTTACGGCCAAAAGAAATCTGCTAAAATGCTGTCATTATTGCGCTCCCTCACGCTGTCCGAACCCGAATGAAGAAGACGTTTTAAAGAACGTCCCATCTGCTTTGATGTCGTTGATCTATAGCCTCTGGTGTCTGAGAATCAACAACGAGTTTTTACGACAGTGTTGTCAAATATCTATTCCGAAGCTGTGGGGGGAGCTCTAGAGAGAAACCTGCGAGCAAAAAGCAAGAATACAGCGAAGAAGTCCCGAAGCTACTGAGTGATGCTTTAATATTGATGTTTAAACATAGGTAATGGCAGTTATTGGACTGCATTCATTCTGCTTCTAAAAGACTGTGAAAGTCATTTAAATAATTTTAATAATTTTTGTAAGTCATTCAAAATATCTCATCATTTGGTCATTAATTTGAAATGAAATCTCGTAAAATATCTTGTACATTAAGTGTGATTTGTGAAACCCAGACCAATTGAGTTTTTGTTGAGATTCCTGTTGCCATAGAGAAAAGATTATTTCATGCTATTTTGTGCCTCAATTGTTTTGATAAATTCTTTGAATGACTGCTGAATAATGCCTTTGTGGGTTGTTTAATGAGTGAAGCCAAACGTAGCGGTTCATCTCAATTACTAACCCCTTCCGCTTCTACGGCAGAGCAAACCGATTCATCAGCTTGCTTTATGTGAGCTAATTGCTCAAGCAGTGGTTGATAATAGAGATTGATTCTGGACATTTCCACATCACTACTTCATTTTCGTAGCGAAATCAGCTTTCTTTTCCTCTTCTAAACCAAATCAATCAGCTTTCTGTCTTTCTTACACACTTTCACTGTTCCCCCTCATGCTGGGACCCAGCGGGCCTGTTTGACTGAGCTCAGATCTTCTGCATTAATTAAGACAGAATATCATCAGGTACTGCAAGGTCACCTCTGTCTTTTAGAAGGACTATCTATCTGTCCGTCCATCCAATTTAAATATATGTATGTGTGTGTATATATATATATATATATATATATATATATATATATATATATATATATATAATGTATATATACTGTATATATACTGTATATGGATGGATGGACCAACGAACCAACGTAATAGTAATACTGATCGGTGTAGTCAATGTAAGCTTTTTCTTGTGTGCTTTTTGTTTTTCGATGCATTTTCTTTTTTGCATAAAATAGAACCTGTAGCTGTTTTTTTGCCAAATAATTTTGAGAGATAAGTTCCTTTACCAAGGTAAGTGTTTTGTTCTTCCATAAAAAAAAAAAATGAATTCTAAAAATCTAATTTATTTTCCCCATATTTTGATAAAACTTGCATCCCCACTGGACATTAGTCTGGATGCCAGCCGAACTTAGCCCTGCCCACAACATTTTTAGGTCGGGAAGTTCGGTCTGGACTTGATCCGTTGTGGAGCTATTATGCCCGAACCAGAGCCATTAAATACGGCTCTGGCCCGAACCAAAGCTGTTCGGACCAATCAAATTGTCAGGGCGGGCTTTATACGATGATGGACAGATGATCAACAGTGACGTAATCATCCACGTCACCAACGAGCGCTTGGGTTGAATTCGTTTACAACTTTTTACAGTCTATGGTTTACAACAAAGATGGCTGCTGCTGGAGAATTGAAATTTCACACTTACAAATAAGTCAGATAGAATAAATGCATATTTGGCGTACTGTCCGAGGAGAGGGCTCCGGGCTCGGTATTCGGCCCGAACCCAAAGTACTCCAGGCTAAATATTCCAGGCTATGGAAGAACAAGCCAAGAGTGAGTGCAGGGATGCTGAAAACTGTCAAGGAATGTTAGGTGAGTTGACAGAGTGAATACATATATGCTTCCTCTCATGCTGATAGGGTAGACATGGTAATTGTTTGATGACAAGTTGATTGGATTGATTATTTGAACGTACTCCCGAACTTTGTTTATGAAACATCATGTGTAGATTCCGCCATCGCGTCTGTTATAGAAGATATCGAGCGCATTAATTTTAAAAGAGGAACAGAGAACCGTGATCAAGGCATTTGTCGATCGGAAAAGTGAATGAAGAACATACGTCACTTACTCCGTTGCTCTGATTGGTTGTAGGTCTATCCAATTGAGTGCAGAGGCATTTGCCTTCCTGGTTCGGTTGAAACCATTTTTTTTACAGTCTATGGTTGAAACCAGGGGGGTAATGTTTCAGAAAAAACTGAAGCTTCCCTGGGCGCCGCCATTGATTAGCAGACCCCCCCACCTGCTGTTAGCATTCCATTGACTCCCATTCATTTTGGCGTCACTTTGACAGCGAATAACTTTACATCTGAGGCTCCATTTGTCCATTATTTATTTCTAAAGAAACACGAAAATGTTTAAAAGGCTCCATTACCTTGTATCTTATGGCTCGTTTCCACTGAGCGGTACGGTACGGTACAGTACGGTACGGGTCGGTAAACCATGAATCGGCTAGCATTTCCACTGCCAACAGTACCCTTACTTGATAGGCGTGGTGTAGCCTATGCCGGAAAGAAGCGATCGACGTCATTTTCGCGCGAAGAAGAAAGCAACATAAACAACATTGGATATTTGTCTGTGTGTGTGTGTGTGTTTGTGGTTCAGGTATACCCTGTTATAGGGACAAAATGTCAAATATGCCATTATCCAAAATCCTTGTCCTTGTGGGGAAATTGTTTTGGTCCCCTGGGTTTTCTATGCTGGGTAGGGTTAGGATTAGGGGATAGAATATACAGTTTGTACAGTATAGAAATCATTGTGTCTATGGAAAGTCTATGGAAACACAATGTGTGTGTGTGTGTGTGTGTGTGTGTGTGTGTGTGTGTGTGTGTGTGTGTGTGTGTGTGTGTGTGTGTGTGTGTGTGTGTGTGTGTGTGTGTGTGTGAATTAAGATTTTATTATTTTAATACATTTTTGGTAATTACGCAGGTAAGTAGATATCTGATGAATATATCATTGAATTTGACTAAAGTATAAAAATATTAATTCAAAATATATCTATATTAAATATAATAAAATGAGCCAAATTCCGGTTTCAGACTTTCCCTCAAAATCAGCGGGAAAAAAATGTGTGCAGAATCCGTCTGGCCCTAGCTATATGTATCTGGTTATGTTAGCATGCTCAAGCAGTGTGAATGCGGACATTTCTGTCCCCTATAGAGTAGAGCGAGCATACCTCTGTAAGTATGTGTGTTTGTATGCGGCACGGACCGCAGGGAACTGTGTGGTCAAGCTGCGAGAAAGCTCTCTGCATGCTTATCATCTGTTGCTTATCTCTCTGCATGCTACTGAATGGCTCTGACCTACAGGTGAGCCACACAGGCACCTCACGCTGGGCTCATAAATTACAGGCGCCTTGAGAGACTGCTAGAAGCAGAGAGAGAGGAGGCGGAGGTGTGGAGGAGAGGTGTGAGGGTTAAAGTCTTTGTACCTGCCGTTCCTGGAGCGCATAGGGGGTGGTCATTTCTCTCCCTTCCTCTGCTGACAGCTAATCAGCATCCGTAAATTAGGATGTATCCTCTCCGCTCCTGCGCGGTTGCTATATTATTATTAGCGAGGAGCGGTTGGACAAAAGACAACAACCTCGGCAGTGTCACAAGGCCCCCTTAGCCCTGAGCTGCATCCTTGATTTAGGCGAAGGCAAGTGTGGTGCTTTTGATTCCTGGAAGCCGTTGCAGATAACAAAGAACCATAAAACATTGTTATTGTGCTGCATTGACAGTGTGATTCTGCCACTACCTCCTACATAATAGAAGCTGAGCAATCTGTATGTTAGCTATTTCCTGTCAGAGCCTGCTAGTTCTATAAAAAAAACCCAGCAAGATGCAGAGTTAATTGCATCAACGAAATTGACTGAAATGACTACATTTTAAGGAATATTGCATGAACTGACTAAAACAAAAACAGTTAAAATGTGCCACACTGGCCAGGTAGAAATTAAATGTATTGTGCCCATCTTTAAGATATTTTTACATACACATACATATTTTTTGCTATAAATGGGCAGATATTGCAAAATAATAACACCCATTTTAAGTACTTCAAAAAATCTGTCATTATTGCTCTTTTAAAATAGAATTATGTTGTTGTCGGGCTGAAAAGTTTAAATTATAGCTGAAATAGCTCATGTAAATGATTGCTTGCTTCTCAACATATACAAAGAACACCCAAGCCTCATCCTCTCTCCTAGAACACCATCCCTTTGTTGTCTCACCATAAAACCAAATGGGGACTGTAAAAGGGTTAGTGCAGACAAAACAAGCAAATGTACCCAACAAGTGTGGTCCTCCAGGGGGAAAGATAGACAGATGTTGCAGTTAAGAATCGCCATTAGGCATTGGAGGAGACCTTGGCTGAATTTACTAAAATTACCTCTTTGTGTTTGCGGTATCTGTGTGCGAGAGCTTGTATTTCTGTACGAGTGTCATTTGTGTGCGTGTATTCACTAGGTGTGTTGGAAAATCAAATGGACATGTTGGGCAGTTTTATATTTCTTTCTTTCCTTTTTACCTCCAGACTATCTATCTATCTATCTATCTATCTATCTATCTATCTATCTATCTATCTATCTATCTATCTATCTATCTATCTATCTATCTATCTATCTATCTATCTATCTATCTATCTATCTATCTATCTATCTATCTATCTCATTCAGTGATAAAATAAGAACAATTAAACTAATTACAAGCAATATGACAAAAAAAAAAACTACAATAGAACAAAGACACAACTAAAATAGACGAAAAAATTCAAGGGCTAAATAAAAAATGCTACATCACATGTATAAAAACATTGTGTGGTCCTCACTGTGTAAATTAAATAAACATTTGTTCTAATTAAATTTACAAAAAGGGATTTAGTCAAGAGCAGTGAGTGATTTTCTCTCTTTTGTTGTTTGATAAACATTAATGAAGATGGCAGCAGGTTTATTAGGATTGCTGTCACTTTAAGAGCTGCCTGGATCCAATAAACTGTTACACATGTGTTTCCTTTCTCAACTGTTTACGTTCACTTAAAGGGGTGGTTGATTATGATTTCACTTTTCTAACTTCAGTTGGTGTGCAATGTTGGTGTTTGAGCATAAACAATATCTGCAAAGTTACACTGCTCAAAGTTCAAAGCAAAGGGAGATATTTGCTTTTAAAGAAATTCCTTTTTAAGGACTACAACAAACGGCTGGTAGGGACTACACGACATTCCTCCCAGGTTAGTGACATCACCAACACTAGAATTTACATAAACCCCGCCCCCAGAACACGATTTATAGATTATCAAGACAGAATATGCAAATTCATGACTAGAAGATAACTACACATAAACTACAAATTCATCAACTAACCATACAGAAATGTCCAGTTGCATCCACAAGTGCAGTAACTTCTTCTTGAGTCTCTCCATCATTGTCTGACTTTTTCAGTGCATGTCAGTGTGAGGTAAAAGGACACGAGCTGTTGAAGCTCTGCCCTCTGTGCCGGGAGCAGCAGCTCATTTGGATTTAAAGGAACAAACACAAAACGGTGTGTTTTTGCTCACCCTCAAAAAGTGAAAATTTTAACACTGGAGACATCAAAGATTTATTTTACAAAATCGCAATGCTTAAAAGTGCATGCAAACCTTAAGCTTTCGTAACAATGCAGTACAGCAATGTCACGAGAGAGACGATAATCCAAAATCTCTACCGGTTGACACATTTCTACTGGTTTATCATGTGGTACATGTATTTCCCACCCTATGTAGTGTATAAAGACCCATTTAGAAATAGTAATATTGTGCAAAATTAAATAATTATCTGTTATTGTTTTGAAGCTTTTTTTTCTACCCACTATTATAGAAAAGTTAGATGTATAAAGCAAAAGAAAATAATTTTCAGGTCAATTCAAATTAATTTTAATGTTTGTTTTTGTTTTGTTTTTTACAATAACTTCAAAGTTTTACAGTTGACTCTGATTGTCCTAAAAACACATTTTTTTTTTCTCAAAGTTTTCTCCTAGAACTCTCTAGTCTAGTCCCTAGTTTGAAAGCTTCTGAGCTAGATAATATAGCTGGAAAATCCCTGGCTCTTTTTGAGGGTCTATTTCTGTAGCAGCTGCAACAGACAATGTCTACACAAAGCACACTAAGGTGGAGACATCACAGATGTACCTGCAGGGGCATAGGCATGGTGTGTGTGTGTGTGTGTGTGTGTGTGTGTGTGTGTGTGTGTGTGTGTGTGTGTGTGTGTGTGTGTGTGTGTGTGTGTGTGTGTGTGTGTGTGTGCGTGTGCGTGTGCGTGTGCGTGTGCGTGTGCGTGTGCGTGTGCGTGTGCGTGTGCGTGTGCGTGTGCGTGTGCGTGTGCGTGTGCGTGTGCGTGTGCGTGTGTGTGTGTTTGAGAATGAGAGAGCTCCTGACATGTCGATCTCTCCGGCTATGAAGCCCTTGAGTCTCTCAAACCCTTCCCCAGCATTGAGACTGGACCCCTCATCTCATTCGCCTCCCCTTCTATGGGCCAGTCAGAGGTGAATCCAGTCAAGTCGAAAGAATGAAAATTTTTCCTCGTTGCCCGGTCATCTTTATCAGCAGCAAGTAGAGCAGAGTGTTTGTGTGTGTATACACCACTCACGCTGTGGCCTACCGCCTCTGACCAATCAGCAAACACAGAGCACTTGTAGACATTACCTTAGTGATGACACACAGGTCATGTTTGTGTGCGTATGTAAGGGTCAACATCTGGAACTCAGTGAGAGCATGTAGATGAAATATAACCTGCTGAGTTCTCCGAGTGGAAAGCGCTGTAATGGTGTGTGTCCATTAGCTGAAACGCTGCGTGTTATAGCTCTCGGTGCCTGCGGTCCCACTCCTGCTGGGCCAGACCCATCGCATTTGGCCTAAAAATTACATTTCAGACTCCATTCATCTGTGTGCTTCCTGTCCATGCTCCTAAACAAATTACGGATGCATTTCCTTTCTTGTGCAGCTCTGAAAACTGCAAACTTTTAAATTAAATCAACATGTGTTTGAATTGGATGTGTGGATGAGTTAACATTCAGAGATTGCTAGATACATTTCTGATATAGCTAACAAGATGCTCCACAGTCGTTCCTTTCATCCTCGCGTCGCCGCGGAGTGAATTTAGCTAGATTAGTTTGACGTGAGTGCTGCAATTTGCGAGGAACATGATGTGTATGGATCCAAGGCAGATGAGGCCAATTAACCCGATCTAATCAACTTGTTACATCTGGGAATGGAAATGCGGACTGTTGTTGCTGGGTGGGCTGTCATCCTAAAGGTCGCTTTTGACATAACTGTAGCATGTTTGCAGCGAGCGGGTTTATTGCTCCCTTCGGCGCTTTGGTAGTTCATTTCACTCGTGTGAGGTTATAATTTGCCAGTGTGTCAAATGTGAGTCTACCAGCAGTTATATTCAGATGCTCAAATTGATATGCAAAAGCGAAAGTTAATTTAATTTGGGAGCTAAGTATGACAAGACATGAGTGGAAAGATCTCAAGACAAATTACTTCAAACTAAGATGCAAATATAAGGCAAGAAGTGATAGTTTTATAAAGCTACATTTATTTCCATCAAGAGGTGCATACATTTTTTACCAAGATCTTGTATTGACAATGCAAGAGTCAAGCACTCTGTAAAGTCTCATCCAGCACATCCCAAAGACTTTCAATGAATTTAAAGGTCTGAACTCAGAGGTGCCAATTAATGTGAAAATGGGGGGATGTATATTAGATCCTAAATGGCTTATTACAACTTTAAATATGAACAAGATCTCACAAACTTTGATTGTTCTTCCACAACCAAATGTTTTCATACAAGTTCATTTTTCCTACAATTTCAAATAAGTTGATGATAGAGGTCTTTCTTCATGCACATTTCGTGCTTGCCGCTCTTTCCAATCTGTTATTCTTCTCTCCCTGGAAATAGACTCTGTCCCGAGGAGCGGCGAGAGGAGGAGACCCATAAAGACTGAAATATTCATTCTCTCTATGCCCATGACCTTGTGCGGTTACCTGCGCCGCATTTTATTGTGGGAAATGGGGAGATAGTGAAAGCAATAGATGTTGAAGAGTTTTCCCCTTGTCCCACGATAAATGGAATGTGTGACTCTTTGACACCTCAGTTCTGAGGCTTCAAGATGCAATATTGAAGAAAGAGAAGGCTGCGGATATTTTAGAAGAAATCAAAATGAAGGCTCTTCCTCTTTTTATTTAACTCGATAGCTTTGGATGGAGTCCCATGTGGTGCATCTGTAAGTGTTTGTGTATGCGAGAGCATGTGTGTCACATTCACCCTGTGAAGGACAGATGTGATCAATAGAGATTATTAATGTTTCATGAGTGTTGCCACATGTATGCGTGCTTGTGTAGTACTTGGCTTCTCGGGGCGCTGCGAAGCCACAGGTTCACTGTCATTTTTTGAACCCTTCGTCCATCATTTCTCTCTTCCTCGCATTGTCTTTCTCTCTCCCTTCCCCCTCTATCTCCCTCTCTCATATTCCCCTGTCAGAATTGCATCTCTCCCCCTCCTCCTCCTTTTCTCCTCTATTTTACCTCTAGTTGTGTACTGAAAGATGAACTCCAGCCATTTGGAGACATCATAAGGTCACCCGCAATTTAAGACACAAAATCCATATGAGCAAGTGATGTAAGCCGCGAGCCCCTCTATGTCTCCAAAGTACATCAGGTGTTTGTTCTCATTCTGTTTACACAATGCCGCTACAGGGTAAACATTCGACTGCAATACACTGTCCATTTACAGCACTGTGCAAAACTGCATTCAATTATAGTCTGAGTTGTGTTTTTCTAGTTTTATAGAGGTTTTTTTTGTGTGGTTTATAGTCTATGTTTGAAGTCATTCTAGTGTACTCTTATACAAGACTGGGGCTATATGTAAGACTGTTTCACTCCAAGTAAAAGATTTTAGTAAAAAGTATTTTTTGTATATTATTTTATTGTATACACACGCTGACCTTTTGCTATTGGGGCATGTTTTCACATTATATAGGGCAAGTTGTCACAGTAAAACTTGCAATGAAAGAGTCTATTGTAGGCTTTTCAGTTACATTTAAATGTTAAAATAATTAAGACATGCAAACCTATTAATGAAACAGCAAAATATAATACATATAGAATATCAGACCTTTTTTTGTATCATTTTATCATTTTTTAACATGTGACAGTTCAACTTTTCAGTTTAAATTGCCCTTAATTACAGTATATAGTGACTCTAGCCAGCTAGTGTGGTTTTCATTGTGTTTGGCCAAAAGCTATTCCAAAAATATTATTATATTGGATTTTTTGAGGACTGAATTTACAAAACATAATCTAGTTTATTTAATTTAATTTAGTTTAAAATGGTCATACAAAACCACTGCTAGAGAAAACAATTTTTTTCTAAATTCTTAAGTATGATGACTTCCTTGTGTGACAACCAGTGTTATTTTAGTTTTATTTATATAGTGTAATAGTATTTATCCATATTTTGGGATAAAATATATCCATATTTTGGGATAAAATATATCCATATTTTATTAGCTTTTTTTATTATTATTATTATTATTTTTTATTAATTTGAGTAGTTTTGTTTTGTGTGTTTGGCATATTTCTATTTTGGTTTCATTTTTTTTAATTTTAGTTTTAGTACTTCAGTTTAAAGGTAGGGTCGGTAGTTTTCGTAGAGGCTAGCAATAGCGAGCTAGCGTTGAAAGCATCGCCACACTTCCTTCAAAGTGTCTTCAAAACCACACTTCCTCCAAAACACATGAATGCGTACAGCAGGGAGCAAACAAAAGCGTTAAACTACCTCGTGTCTCAAAGCACATAACATTACAATAATAATTAACACAACTTAAAGAGCATTGACCTGTATCACCTGACTTCTGCAGATTCATTTCGCCGTTGATAGTGTTGCCATTTAAAAACATAAATCGAGTCAAGAACCGCTCCGAGTATAACGTCACTGGTTTCCATTTCTTACAAATTACTGTAGCTGTGGCGTGAATGCAGCATAAGCTTGTTGTTTTGGTTCAGAAGGAACTGTAAAAGGTGGCTGCTGTTTTGGTTGCGGTGCTCGGTGACTGACGTCTGTCTAACTCTGCATAGCATGAAACACGCTGATGACGTGTGATGTCTGAGCGAGCAGGGTGTGCAGAGGTATGGAAATACATACGGTGACAGGCTGGTATAGGACATCCTATCGTAGCTCTCGGAACGAGATCTATGATTGGACGAACATTTTAACTTTCAGCAAGCATAACAAATTTTTTTATTTTTTTTTAGCAAATCACCTTCCCTGCCTTTCAACTTATTTCAGTTTGACAAAGGCAGTATTTCAAATTTTCAAGTTTTTCATCTTATACGTCTAAGTCATCTATATTAAAATATTAGTTTTTTAAATTTATTTCAGCCTTGTTTTAATTACCAAAAACTAAGTTTTAATTTTAACAATAACAGCACTGATTACAGCTAGCCTCCCCTCTATGCATTTAAAAATTTCAGTCTTCATCTTGTGGGAAATGGACCACAAGTAGGCCTATTGACAATTCATCTTGTACTTAGGGGTGTATACCATTTTTTTCCCCCAATCAAATGCTTTTAATAATGAGAATGCCTCTCCCACTATTAGCAATAGCAAGCTAATCATGCTCCCTAATTAAAACTTAAAGCCTATTTGCTATCAAAAAAGGGGACAAGCCCTTCAATATGTCTTAGCTAAACTTTCTTTTTCAGTAGGAAATAAAAAAAAAAACATGTCAACCCATTTCATATGGTAAAAGCCTTGCTTGATCTAAACAGCGCATCTTTATCCTGACAGAACAGAAAATTTTAATTTGATTCCACACAGCCTTTTCTTTATTTACTTCTAGGTGTTAGCAACACTTCCCTCGTTAGCATAGCAGTTAGCCTTGTGGTAATTCAGCAGCACTGAGCAAACTGTCTGTTGCATTTTAATCTATTTTTTACGTTTGTTTACAAGGCAGTGTTTTGCGGATATTGCTAACTTTGACAGCTAACTTTAGTCGTCATCTTTTCTTTCTCATCTCAGCAGTAGTTAGCAGGTTTCAGGCCTGTTTCAGACGGTTAGCTGTGATGGCAGGCCGTGTGCCCGGGCGGAGTGGCAGTGTGCCTGGAGAGGGCTGCTCGGGGGAGGAAGCCGCTCTCTGATGTTTACTTTTGCTTTTTGCGGCTTGAATTAGGTTGTTTAGCATTGCAGGATGAATGTGAAAGTGGGGCAGCGTGGTTTGATGAGCCGCAGCACATCAAATTAGCATCAGGAGCAATCAGTGATCAGGAGAGACAGTGCTGATGCGTTGGTGTGTGTGACGGGGTGAAACGCAAACACACACATACTCGTGCTTACATTAATGTGTTTGACAGATCTTATCCTACACACACCAGAATTTCACATTGTACATACCCTAATATTGATGTTTTGAAACCATTGTGACAGTGAAAATATCATGGCCAATTCTTATACTCATAATTTTGCAATGCATAGTCTTGTTTATCAACTGCTTTATGTATTATTTTATATACTTTAATATATTTTGTTGGCTATTTAATGTGTTGTGACATCTAGAGCCATCTTCAATGGATGTTTTGCATTTTACATGCCATATTTAATTTGAAGTGAATGAAAACAAGGCTGTGTGGAATAGACTTACAGTCTCAAGGTCTATAGTCACATCTGATATTCACAACTTGGTGTGTCTTTAGCATTAGGCACTTTTATGTCACAGTATTATTATTATTATTATTATTATTTAATTAAACTCTTTTCTTTTAGTTATAGAAAGGCTGAAACGTTTATTATGCCTTAATTTATTTTTTACTACACTTTTATAAACATTTTATTGTTACCCTTGTCCGAGAGCCAGACTTAAATCATAAACTATAAGAGTCTGTCATAAAAATGAATCATTATTTTTAGTTTATGAATAATTATTTGATTGATTATTACATTTTAACTATACTGATAAAACCCCCCAGAAATAATCGTAAAACACAATGTTATAATTTATTTACTTATTCAAAAATTAAGATTGTCCCATCATTTACACTGAACAATTGCGCCCCTTTTATTTATTTATTTTTCTTTTCTAAAATGAGTGTACTTGTTTATAATGCTGTATGTAAGGAGCTTGAGATGAAACAAAGAAAAATCAAGGTAAATATCGATTGTGAGCAACATATGTGCATAATTTCTGGTCAAGCTGTAATTTTGTGAAATTATGCAGATAGTGTGAAAATATTATTTAGTTGTGTAAATGGGTACTTAAGATACATGAAATATTAGTTATGAGAAAAGGTCATTTTATTCAATTTTTTTTGTGTGTGTCATTTTCACCACATAATGTTATTAAACACAATGCGGAATGTGAGATTAGGTGAAAATGGAAGGAATTTTCAGCAATTTCAGGTGGGTGGTTGCTAGGGTGTTGTTAAGGAGTTGCTTACTGGCTCAAGTCCCACCCTCAAGTCTATTTGATGTTCAGTTTGGAGCTTTGTAAATTAAAAAAGTAATAGCGATGTTTACCGCATTATTAGCTTCAGCAATTAGTATTAAATGGACTTTGCTTTCTACCCCTCAGAGCCTTGTTTTCTAACTAAGACTCATTATTGTGTGTTATTGTGGGGGCTGGAGGAATTATATTTCCTTGTTTGTCTTTCTTCTTACTAGTCTGATTTAAGAAGAATTGACTCGACTTGTCTTTGATATAGCGGTGTACCTAAGCACAGTTTGATTGTCTCTCCGACACAGTTGCTTTTGCATTATAAACTGTCATTTGGGATGCATTGTAGCGACTTCTTTCCCTTTGGGTGTGAGCGAGAGCAGTTTATCTGAGAAGCAGGAAGATTACGCAGAGGAGAATCTCTCTTTCTCTCTCTCTCTCTCTCTCTCTCTCTCTCTCTCTGTCTTTTCCTGAATCACTGCATTCTGTGCCTGGAGGGGGGCAGAGGAGCCGAGAAACAGTGAATGAGATAATTGTCCCTCTTAATTGAATCCCAGGAGCATTTAAAGCCCAGAAGACGATCGGAATCAAATAGTAAAGTTTCCAGTAGGTTTTGTCGAAGCTCCCTCGATGATGCGTTTCATGTTTTTGCTGAGCGGCTGCTGTTTTCAACACTTCTCTCTCGTTTCTTTCTGTCAGAATGATTCTCTCCTCTCTCCACCTCCATTCTTCTCTGAACAACAAGTGCGCCTGGTCTCAGTGCGAAACGGCTTTTTTCTTCCTCCACTATTTTTCTTCACACTCTTTGTCTCCCTTCCCCCTTGTTCCTGCTTTTCTCTCCTCTGGTCTCAGGCTTAATTAGGGAGATGCCTGCCTGATCAATAGGACTCCCTCTCGGGAGAATGAGTGACTACGGCCGTGGTGTGTGTAAGGGGGATGAAGATTGGAAAGAGGGCAGGGACAATGCACCATAGGGACAGACAACAAGCTAGTGTGCACCGGTCTGTCTTTGTAATCTGCCCACTCAGAAGCAATACACACATTCACAAACACACTGGCTGAGCTATTTTCTCCGAGCATCCCGCCTGCAAATGATCCCCTTAATTGCGAGCTCTCTGCTGAGTCCAGGTGCGGAATGCAAAGCAAACGGGAGATGCTCCTTGTGATAGCGCCGAGCATTTCACCGGGTTCCTTTTACAGCACTCTGCAGGTATCTCACTACAGCTGCCTCCACAAAATGACCTGCTGGACAGGAGCTACAGACTGTGTGTATGAGAGAAAATACATTCACATGCACTTTCATTGAAGCCTGATAGATGTATTGGCTTTGATCACAGCCATTGAGAAAATTACTGTGCTGCAAAAAAGCCAAAAGCCAATATCATTTTGTTTTTTGTCTTTTGCGATAAGAATATCTGAACACCCTGAGAATACAGAGCTGTCAACTTAAGGACAAACATTTTTTTAGGCCGGGCATGGCAATTTTCACTTGGCAGAAGAGGTGAAAAATAGGTGAAAAATAGATTAATATTGAAGATGGAATATGAGGCATACGGGGACCGGAATATAATATAGTGATGCTCAGTTTTTTCATGCTCCGTTTTGGAACTACAAAAATGATTCGATTTAGATGTTTTGTTCAAAGCAACTTCAAAGTGAGAAAAAACTCAAATTAACAAACCATTTTGCATCGTTTCTGTGTAGTCACTTTTTCTGGTAAAATAAAAAATTGTGAACTTTTATTCAGCAAGGACGCATTAAATTTATCAAAAGTCATAGTAAAACACATTTATGTTACAAAAAAAATCTATTTCAAATAAATATATTCTTTTGAACTTTATCATCATCAAAGAATTATTACAGTTTCCACAAAAAATAAAAAGTCACAGTTATAGTAATCACAGCATGTTTCTTGATCACCAAATAATCATATTAGAATGATTTTTGAAGGATCATGTGACATTGTAGACCGGAGTAATGATGCTGAAAATTCAGCTTTGCCATCACAGGAATACATTATATTCTAAAATAAATATAAAACAGTTATTTGAAACTGTAATAATATATCACAATATTACTATTTTTGCTGTTTTGATCAAATATATACAACGTTGGTAGAGATGTAGAGACTTCTTTAAAGCGATAGTTCACCCCAAAATAAAAAAAATTCTGTCATTAATTTCTCACCCTTCATGTCGTTCCAAACCCGTAAGCCTTTCGTTCATCTTCGGAACACAAATGAAGATCTCTTTTATGAAATATGATAGTTTTCTGTCCCTCCATTGACAGCTACGCAACTACCACTTTGACGCTTCAAAAAGTTAATGAAGAGATCGTAAAACTTTTCTGAAGAGATATGATCGCTTTATATGATGAACTGATTGAATTTAGGCTTGATGAGTTGATGTTTGAGATTTGACAACTAGGAAGTCTCTCGTGCCCCTCTTTTGGTACACAAAATGTACCTGAATAGACCTCAGTAAGATTAATGCTTAATAACAAGGCCAGCTTTTGTTTATATTCTTTACTTTAATGCTCCCAGGTAAAGAAAAAACAGCTTGTAAATGAAAATCACATGCAGAGTCAAAAGGCCACAGAGGAGAAGTGAACAAATGAGGCTAATTTGTTCCATAGGCAAGAGAGTCAAGCATGTTTGCTAACAATGCAGGGGTCTGCAGTCCGAGCTGGCTTGTTTTGGTCCTACGCCGTTTCCCGCAGCAACACTCGCTTCCTCCCAACCGCCCGGGACTTTCCATCTCAACCATTCCTCCTCTTCATCTCCAAAAATCTGTCTTTGACAACACGCACACACACCAGATCCGCTGTTTGCACTGGACTTTAATGATAAGCAATGGAGACTGATGCGAAAATGTGCCACAATTAGCGAGAGAGGCATACTTTATCATTTGGAGCCTGTCCGGTTAGTGCCAAGTATGCAAATAAATATTAACTGGGCATTTTAAGACTGTTTACTGGAAGCCCAACGGACTTGAGCTTCTGCTCTCCTCAAAGGCTCCAGAGATCCAATCAGTCCCATCTGTCTTGTTAAGCTCCTAAATATAACTGCGGCAGCTCAGTTTGTTAGGTGTGCTGCACCAGAGGAAGGAGGGTATTTTTGCAGTTATGTCTCTCTCTTGTCCCCCCCCCCCCCCCCCCCCCCCCTCCCTTTTCTCTGGCTGATAATTAAGACTCGTGAAGGAAAACAGGTTTTACTGGGTTAGGGGTTGACTCAGGTGTTTTTATTTTATTTTTAACACTCACCTCCTGCGCGTCTCTCTGTGTATGTTTGACGCTGATATCTGTGTGTACGTGTGTGTGCATAGCGAGTTCCTTTGTCTCCGCGCGCGGTAAACCCTCTGAGGACTGATTACCAAATTGCCCCGCAGCAGTACGACAGGAGGTTGTGTGTGCGTGTTTGTGTGGTGGGATATTGTTTGTGTATTAATGAGTTACGTATAACTGTGCCAGGAGTATTGGGCATTGCCAGAATTCCTCGCTCTTAGCGACTGTTGCTGTAAACCTCTGGGGTTCGGAGGGGAAACGAGAATAACACATTAATTAAAGGTTTTTATCTTAATTTGTTTCTCAACCTTTTTATTTAAATGCAGCCGGAATGATTCCAACTGCCCCTTACGAACTTCACAATATTGTGTTTTTTTGTCATTTTTTTGTTAGCATAATCAGTATTCACCACTCTGTCTGTTAGATAGATTAGATCCCAGCTAGTATGATTATATTTGTTGATTTTTGAGCAAAGTCTTCTGGGAAGCAGACATGCTATCCAATAATTGCTACCTTGCAGCGTTGTTAGAACCATTAGCGTTTGTCGCTATGTTGAAATTTGAGAAAAGTAGCTGTTTGAAAGCGTTTTTCATTTTAAGCCAGGTGACCAGGCCTGTCAAATGAAGTGTGCCCTTGTTTTATGAGTGACATTGAGGAATTAAGGTAATGTCAGCTTTAATCCGCTCTTCAATATTTAACTTTGAAGATGATTACACTTGCGGCACTGTTATAATATTTAAATGTCACATCTGTATTCACTTTTCGTAGCAGTGCGGTAGTCTCAAAGCAACAGATAGCACACCTATTTCCAGGTCCTTTGAGTCTTGTTTGTCCTGATGTATATGCATGTGTAAGTAGAATGGTGAGTGTGTCCATCTCTTGTGTCTAATACAAAAAACATCCCTCTCTTATTGGCAGATGCATTTGAATCTGATTTGACTAATGATGCTTGCAGCTATGCTAACCCAGAGGAACACCACTGTGCATACTAACTGTGAACACTAAAATTTACACTAAACAAATCTGTTTCTATAATAAACTAAAACACCAGCTCAGTTCAAGGAGTGTGAGATGTTTTCTCAGCTCTTAAACAAACATGCAATACAATTAATTGACTTGTTACTTTTAAAAAAATAGACATTCATGGTCTTAAAGGGTTAGTTCACCCAAAAATGAAAATTCTGTCAGTAATTACTCACCCTTATGTTGTTCCAACCCTGTAAGACTTTCGTTCATCTTCGAAACACAAATTAAGATATTTTTTATTAAATCTGAGAGCTTTCTGATTTCATTCTGCCGGCCCAGAAAAGTTAGTAAAAACATTAGTTAAAATAGTCCAAGTGACTAGTGGCTCAACCTCAAGTTTATCAAGTGATGAGAATACTTTTTGTGCGCAAAAAAAACAAACTAAAATAACGACTTTATTCAACTATTAATTTTGTTCTGTGTGGGCCTCTGACGTGAGTTCACGAGAGCGCCACAACGCATGCGAGAGAACTAATTAACAAAAATATCTTAATTTGTGTTCCGAAGTTGAACGAAAGTCTTATGGGGTTGGAACAATATGAGGGTGAGGAATTAATGACAGAATTTTTATTTTTGGGTGAACTAACCCTTTAAGGCCCATTCACACCAAGAACAATAACAATAAAGATAACTATAACGAAATTAGCATCCCACACCAGCAGACAGTATCATTCTGTTTATTTTAAGTTTTTTTAATTACATTTTTTTTTTTTATCATCACTGCAGAAATACATACAGAAACTCTACAAAATACACTCATCGACCAAAAAACTAATAAAAACAAAAAACAGATGAACAACAATATAAGAACAGACGAGGAGAGAGAGTGGGGGAAAAAAAGGTTAAAACTTTATAATATAAAACTTATTTTAAGTTTTGTCATCTGCAGCTTTAAATGCTCAAACTCTTTCCAGCAGGATGGATTCTGATTGGCTGTCATTGTTTTATTGTTCATACGATGTCGTTACTGTGTACGATTCATCAGTGCATTTTATTATATTAAATAATTTAACCATATATATACAGTGGGGAGAACAAGTATTTGATACACTGCCGATTTTGCAGGTTTTCCCACTTACAAAGCATGTAGAAGTCTGTCATTTTTATCATAGGCACTGCACTCTTCAACTGTGAGTGACGGAATCTAAAACAAAAATCCAGAAAATCACATTGTATGATTTTTAAGTAATTAATTAGCATTTTATTTCATGACATAAGTATTTGATACATCAGAAAAGCAGAACTTAATATTTGGTAAAGAAACCTTTGTTTGCAATTACAGAGATCATACGTTTCCTGTAGTTCTTGACCAGGTTTGCACACACTGCAGCAGGGATTTTGGCCCACTCCTCCATACAGACCTTTTCCAGATCCTTCAGGTTTCGGTGTGCTGCAGGAATTTTATCCATGACGGCGTAGTGTGTTACTAATGGTTTTCTTTGAGACTGTGGTCCCAGCTCTCTTCAAGTCATTGACCATGTCCTGCCGTGTAGTTCTGGGCTGATCCCTCACCTTCCTCATGATCATTGATGCCCCACGAGGTGAGATCTTGCATGGTGCCCCAGACCGGGGGAGATTGACCGTCATCTTGAACTTCTTCCATTTTCTAATAATTGCACCAACAGTTGTTGCCTTCTCACCAAGCTGCTTGCCTATTGTCCTGTAGCCCATCCCAGCCTTGTGCAGGTCTACAATTTTATCCCTGATGTCCTTACACAGCTCTCTGGTCTTGGCCATTGTGGAGAGGTTAAAGTCTGTTTGATTGAGTGTGTGGACAGGTGTCTTTTATACAGGTAACAAGTTTAAACAGGTGCAGTTAATACAGGTAATGAGTGGAGAACAGGAGGGCTTCTTAAAGAAAAACTAGCAGGTCTGTGAGAGCCGGAATTCTTACTGGTTGGTAGGTGATCAAATACTTATGTCATGCAATAAAATGCAAATTAATTATTTAAAAATCATACAATGTGATTTTCTGGATTTTTGTTTTAGATTCCGTCTCTCACAGTTGAAGAGTACCTATGATACAAATTACAGACCTCTACATGCTTTGTAAGTAGGAAAACCTGCAAAATCGGCAGTGTATCAAATACTTGTTCTCCCCACTGTATATATATATACACAGTAAAAGTTAGATGTATAAAGTAAAAGAAAATAATTTTCAGTTAAATTAAAATTTATTTGAAAGTTGTTGTTTAAAAAAAAAAAAAAACTTGATAGTCCTTCATAGTACTTGATATGGACCCGATAGTCCTTAAAATACATTTTTTTTTTTTCTCAAAGTTTTCTCCTAGAACTCTCTAGTCTAGTCCCTAGTTTGAAAGCTTCTGAGCTAGGAAATAGCTGGAAAATCCCTGGCTCTTTTTGAGGGTCTATCCCTGTAGCAGCTGCAACAGACAATGTCTACTACTTTAAATTCTGTTAATAGATTAATCCTTAATTAATTGCATACTAATCGTAAAATTAAGCATACATCGTTTATATTGTTTAACATGTTTATTTTGTCCTAATTTGCTTTGTCCAGCAAAGTAAACTATCAGATTGAAGAATGATTCTCACAAAACGGTATTTTCTGCAAGCTTTTTTCAAGATAAATGTAGGCGTCTTTCCAAAAAAGGACACTTCAAGACTCCAAAAGGACACCTTATAACCAAATGATACAATGAGTCCATTTAATTCATAACTTTATGCACATAGCAGCACACACGGGGAAAAAAACATTACAGAACAAAACTTTTCTGAATTCAGTGTACAGTATGTGTACAGTGCATCAGCAAAGAGCTAGTTTACATTTTATACATATCAAGTTGTGATACTGAACAGGATCACATGGAGAAACCTAACCAAGACCTAAACCAACAATTAAAACCCACTCTTGTACTTCTTGAAAGCAACAGTTGCCAGTTATTACCCCACTTGCACAGCTTAATGTGCTCTCTAATGTCGAAGTATTTCTATTTATGCCTGTGAATGGTATTCAAACTAAATAACAGCCGAAGCTGTACAAAGTGACATAACTTATTACTCAGAGATAAGTGTCTCTAGAGATTCTGAGCTGTAAAGGCAAACCATAGCTGCATCATTTAGGTAAATGACTGCATATAGGGAATAACATTTATTCAGAAAGACTGCAGGAGTGTTACAGATTGATCTCAGACTTGAATTGCCAACATAAAAGAGAGAAAGTGCATGAGAACATTGATTCAATCAAGAAAATCCATTTATGCTCTCAACGTCTTTACCTTTGAGAAATCGAGTGTATGAATGCAATCAAAGCAAAGCTTTTTATGATCAGAATTCCTTTTAATTCAAAAGAGGAAGAAATCATTATGTGTGGTTTTACGAGACGATTCGGTTCACCTTTTTTTTGATGATCGCTGTATAAAGAGGTGTCTGTGCAAGGCTGCTGTTCACAGAGCAGGGGTCAAAGGTCAGGACCGGCTAGCTCAGCAAAAGTAGGGGGTTAAACCGAGACAGCTGCCGATCTGATATCCGTGTTTTAAGCGGAAGTTCGAGTGATTGACAGGAGCAGAGACAAAAGCAGCCTGTGTGAGGCACGTGTCATGTGACAGAAGGCGTCTGTGTGTGTGCGTTCCTGGTCCAAACTCGACTCCGTAGTGCATAAGGATTCATGAGGATTCAGCAGCCATGGGAAAATAATATGCAGTCTGCTCAATTTGGCTGGGATTTAGGGAACATGCAAATGAGCTCGTTAGGCAAGGGCTTTGTTTGTTGTTTATTCATGTGGGTGGGACGGACACTTGTAATGTGTAACCCGCCATCACTAGTACCCAGATGGACTAATAGGTTTGGTGACCGTTACACAGCAGAAGAGCATGTTAGTGTTTTTGTGTGTGTGTGTTTGAATACGTGTGTGATTGTTGATATGAGAGACAGTGACGGGCAGTGTACAGCTGGCCTCGGGTCTTTATCTTAGTAGAAGTCACAAGGGTGAAGAGATGGACAGACAGCTGGGCATCTCAGCTATCCCGTAACGGTGCAAACATGGCACTTCCCATGTGTGGATAGGTCAGTCTAAATGCTGATCCATGCAACCTGACATTACACCACACAGCTTTCTCTTGCCCTCCCTGTGTGTCTGGTTCACAGTTAGCAAATGTGTGTTCTAAAACGTTTTCCAACAGTTACTTTTTGGTTGTGGGAACTTTAACATGTCCAGTTCTCATAGTGGGAGTTTAATATTATAATGAAACATTCTAATTCTGAGTGCAAAAATACGACCCTAGTTCAGGTCTCTGCTTAGGGTTTGTATTTGTCGCCTGGTTCTTTTCTGATGTACCTTTTTCGCAATCCATTCTATTCCTTATGGATAAAAAAAGTGTCAACTGACATTTTATCTCATTGAAAAGTCTCAAAGTCTCTGAAATATTGCAGCAGACTACACCAATGCTGCAATTTTTTTATTTAAAGTACAGTAAAACAAGTAAAAACTTCTGAAAAATCTGTCACGATCCTTCAGAAAGGATTCTGATATGCTGATTTGGTGCTCAAGAAACATTTATTGTTATTAGTGATGAAAACAGTTCTACTACTTACTATTTTGTGCAAACTATGATATATTTATGTTTTAGGAATCTTTGTTGAATAGAAAGTTCAAAAGAAAACTATTTATTTGAAATAGACTTTTTTATGGCAATGTAAGTCTGTCAATTTTGATCAATGTAATACATCCTTGATGAATAAAACAAAAACAAACAAAAAAATCTTAAAGACCCCAAACATTTGAATAGTATTGTATATCTTTCAAGGCAGCACTCATGATAATTCACTGCTTTCAGAAATCCCAGAACTACTCAGAGAAATCCCATCCATTTGAGGACCAATTCCACACTCCCTCTGTCTTTTTAGAACATTATTTTTTCTCAAGCACACTGTTTATTCTGCACTATAAAGTCCTTGAGTTATATGACCATCCTGCTCTTGTCCTCCGTTCGTCCTCTGCTCTCTGCCAGATAGGCCGTAGCTTCAGATCACGACAGATTCTTCCAGGTCAGACACGTAATGACTCCAGCACTCTCATTTTCTGTCTGTGACTTTGCATCCTGGTCTGAAGCTAGTTGTTGATGTGTGTGAGAGATTCAATTTCGCATTTGGTTTTTGATGAAGATGTATTCAGGGTGACTCGAACTAGGTCGTTCTGCCTGATTAGGGGAACGAAACTTGGTGTCGGCCTTATAATAAACTCCGCACCATTGCTCAGGCTGTGACAGCAGAACGAACTCCCGGATACAGTTTATTATCTTTTTATTAGTCTCCCCTTAAGCTCTCTGACATTTGGTTACGTTCTTACTCTAATATGACTCATTAACACACTTGAAACCGTCTGCTGTCTGCTGGCCTGGGGAGAGAATGTGGAGAAAAGACAGATACATTGACAGCATTGAAAATGTAAAGTTGTGTTTTAAACAGCACTTTTATTTCCTATTGTAGACCTGGCCATGCATGCACATAAAGACCTTAAAGCACATTACTAAACAATTCAGCTAGATTTGCTCTTCTTAGTAGAAAGGGTGCTTACAAGGTACTGAAGGTAGCAAAAAACATTGTTAAAGTTGGTGGTTAAAAATATTGGAATCCATGCATTTTTATTTTTATTTGAATGCATTATTCTTTGAGAAAGGATGGGTTATTCCAAATAATTTTTTACTTTATTTTTTATTTTTCTTATAACTGTTCATACTTTATTAATTTATACTGATTTCACAGAAAGTTTTGGCCACATGCATGCAAATTAAATAAATTAAAGAAGAAAAATGTATATTCAATTTGTATTTCAATTTGTATTTAAAATACGTTTTAATTTACATTTAAGTAAAAAAATAAATAAAATATATATAGTAAATAAGTACTTTATGAGTAGAGGACACAATATTATATAGTATATATATTCAGTATATAGTCTTAATATTTTTGAGAAATATTGTGTGCTCTTCTGTACAGCTGCTTACAGATAAGATAATTTTTTTCTGTCATGCTTTCATTTTAAATAAACTGTACTATATTAATATCAGTGTATCTTCGACAGACATATTTTAGTAGTAACATTTAGTTCACTAGCTAGTAAATGTGTGTAGGTGTAAGCTCATTTGAGTCATTAAGCATTTCTGAAGACATTAAAATCTGTCTTTCTATATTAACACAAGCATATGTGTTATACTAATTGAAGACTATTTTAGGACATCAGTATTGTAAATGAAGATTGCATTTTTGTAACATAAGGTAATAGTCGGCTACTCTGACTGCATATGCGTTGACCTCATGCTGAACGACCTGTCAGCGAAACATCTTCCTATATTGTTTTGTTTACATTCCTTCCCATCATCCCTTATGTTTCAACTGTAAGCCTTTACAACAAGTTTAGTTTGACGATAAGGCGATACTCAAGCTCTAAATGTTCAGCTGGTGATGAGAGCCTTGGCTAAATGTGTCCCCATTGACAAACCACACAGCTGTACGCTACATACACCCCTGTCAGCAGTGTTTTAGCCCTGCTGAGCTCTGGTTGCCTCTCAGCTTAGCTATTATTTTGGCCTAGTCTGCGGTCTTTGCGCTTTCGCTCTCTGCGCTGTGACCTCAGGGACATTGAACTTTGAACCCTGAAATGTTTGGTACACCTGCTCCCACAGCAGACAAAACAGGTGTGGACCAATCAGATGCAGAGTGAGAGTAGTCTAATCTTGTTGGCCTTTTATGACTTTAAAAGCCTGTGCTTGTGATCTAAAGGCTAATTATCCGTAACCACATTCCTTGTTCCTTTTGTGTTGGCGTTATGTTAAAAGAGCAAGAAAATAGAAATGAATATGGCAGTAATGGTAAGAAATAACGATTAAATTACATTTTCTTTTTTTCTTTTCTTTATCCCTGTGAAATGAAATGTTCGTTCTACTTTGTGTCATTACGTTAACATTGTTCTTGCTTGAAAGCATAAGACATGCCTTAAACTTGTTATTACTCCCAGAGGGAGGGTTATGGGCAGTGCCGTTGTCTGTAACTGAGGCCTATGTGTCCAGCCATTACCATATATTTCAAAGTAAGAACGATTCACAATGGCAGTGAGCTCTAGGTTGGACCTGAGGCCCAATCTGCCGTGTTTAGCACATCTGATTCCCTATCCGGGATGGCTATTGATGGGCTATTGTCTTCCGAACAACAGCAGCCTTGAAGTTGGCCTCTGGCGGCCCAGGGGACAGTCCCTGCCACTCTCTCCCAGGCTTGGGACGCTCCCCAAGGCATCACACATTCTCGGCAGGGCTCGATGTTCCATAAATAAGAGAGACATCTTTGTAGCATGCACACACACACACACACATACACACACACACACACACATATATAGTCTAGCCTACTGAGGTGCTGTAAATCAAGAGAAAATAGGTGACATTACGGCTGGAACAGGCCACCTCTGATGTCACTATTTTTGGAGAAAGAGTGGTGTACAATGACAAAAAGGACACAATCAAGAGAATGTGACGCATAAGGTCTACAAATAGAAATAATGTCAAAAAATTATTTGAAACACAATTATAAAAGAAAGTAAACTTTTTTTTTTTTTTTTTTACATAATGTGTTTGGTCAGTGGAAAACCTGTTATGGCTGGTTGCCAAGGTGTTGCTATGCAGTTACTAAGGTTTTCTGAGTGACATTTATAATGTTGTTATGCAGTTGTTAAGGTGATCAGACTAGTTATAATATGTCACTTTGAAGTTGCTATGGTGAATTTAGTTGTTTTTATCTTGCTGCTATGTGGTTGGCCAATGTATTTGGAGTGTTTTAACAATGCTATGAATTTGCTAAGGTGTTCAGAGTGGTTATAACATGTTACTTTGTTGTTGCTATATTAATTTGATATTAATATCAAATATTAAGTTTATATTATATTTCTATTATATTAGGTTTTTAGCATGTTGCTATGTGGTTGCTAAGATGTTCTGAGTAGTTTTTACGTTTATATGCAGATTCTAATATGCACTTTTTTCTTTTTCTTTTTTTATCAAGTTGCTGTGGTGTTTTTTATATATATTTTTTTATCATGTTGCTATGCAGTTTTTAAGCTTCTGCATTGCTAAGATTCTGAGTATAGAGTTCAACAGTTCCCGCCCCCTTCTTCAGCAGCACTGTATTTTTTCCATTAATTTTGCCTATAGGGATTTTTTTTAAGTCTTTTGTTAAAGTTATAAGCCACGAATCAAGCCAAACAGCTACAAGGTCAATCATAACATCACAAACTTTGATTTGAAGCAAAAAATATTTGGAAATCAAATCAGACACAGACAAAGGTACAAGACTGTGTAAATAACGGCTTAGTAAGAACTACAGTCCCATGAAGCATTGCAAACAGCATAATCGAATTAAAAAAGATGGAGAAATATACTCATTTACAATTGTTGATTATATGTATAAAAACTATGTTTTAAGTTTATTGAAAATATGCATATATATGTATATATATATATATATATATATATATATATATATATATATATATATATATATATATATATATATATATATACACACAAACATTTCAGTATTTTTAAAGTAGGGAGATTAACTCATTTACAGTGCTTCGTGGGAGTCTCCGGAGCTAAGTATCTATTTTGTAGCGTCTTGCTTTTTTTGACTCTCTGATTAGTGTAATTTTTTGCACAGCATCATGGGTAATGCAGTTTTTCACCAGGAATTCCACTGTTAAAAACGATTATTTAAAAAAATAAGCTGAAATAATTCGGGCTGATGGCTTCAGCAGAAGCAAATACCACGGATTAATAACCTCATAGCTCACAGTATGGTCTGTCTTTATAGGTTTAAAAGTTATTGTTAAAAATCAATTTCCTTATGGAGAAAGGTTTTTACTTCCGGAACCCAACTGTTGCACTCTATAGCACGCCTCTTCTCAACATCCTGCCTCGTTTGCATTTTTTTCTTCTATGGTAAGGGGTTAGTGAGAAAAACTAATAGTGACGCTTGCTATTTTTATTAGAAATTTTACTCTCTCGTTTCCCTTTAGATTTATTTGCAGATGGTGTGTCATAATCATACCTCGCATTTTAAGGAGCCTGTTGCCCGATTCACACATGGAATCCCTGTCCGCTCTGGAACAGGAGGATACGGATTCTACACATGGGAGGAAATGTGTATTGGGACAATAGAAAGCCTGCTTGGGGTTATACTCATCAGAGTCTCTCTGCACAGCAGACCGTGAGGGTTTGTCTGTCTCAGTGAGATGGGGCTGGTCTCCATGCGCCGTTGCTTTTTACATAAAGCGTGATCAGCGGTACACAACATGTGGGCCTAATGCTGAAAGCTGGCACAGGCTTAATTGGCACAACTGTAGTACACAGTCCCTCTGTGCTTCTGTCAGTGCTAACCAAGCTTGTGTTGCTTGTATTTACACCCTCCACTCTCATTCTTTTTCTGTTTCTCTCAATACCTGCCTCTCTTTTGATTCCTCCTTTCTCTTTGCCCACTAATGTTTTTCCATTATGTCTGAGTGGGTTTATTCTTTGGGTCCAGGCTTGGTGCAGTGATGTTCTAAGTCCCGCTGGCCAATTTCTCCATGTTGCAAACAGGAATGTTCCAGCCCTGGATTACTCTCTGCCCACCCTGCCTTCATCTTGGGTTTTACCCCTGAGCGGTTTTCGTCCAGTGCGGACAACCTGAGAGAGCTAAGAGATAAAACAGTAGTGTCACTCTTATACCAACCAGAGCGTTCCAGCTCTGACACACCACTGGACCAGATCACCAGAGAAAGAGTTGCTGAGAGTTTACACAGAAATGCTGTAAGAGCAAAATGAAGAAAGTTGCATTATAATTAGTTATATTTTACAGTTGTATATATACACTGTATGTATGTGTGTGTGTATGTATGTATATATATATATATATATATATATATATATATATATATATATAATACATACTATGCTTTTATTTAAACACATTTAGGGGGATGTATTAGTTATGTCTAATTTTTAGCTTTTATTCATGGTCATGTCCTGATTAAGATTTTTTTTTTTAAATGATTAATGCAATTTTGTTTACATTAAATAAAAAGGTACAGCTTTTATTACAATATTCCTTAAATTACTGTTATGAATGCATAATATATGCAATATTTACATAATTTACAATCTAGTTGGCATGTAGGTATATCAACCAGTATTATGAATATATTTTTTTAATTGATTAGGCTGAAACAAATATTATATAATATTAATAGTATATATATATATATATATATATATATATATATACACACACTGTATGTTAGGCTAATATAATTGCTAATTAATCCAAAGAATTGTGTATATATGTATGTGTGTGTATGTATATATATATATATATATATATATATATTATATATATAATACATACTATGCTTTTATTTAAACACATTTAGAGGGGATGTATTAGTTATCTCAAATGTTATATATATACACACACTGTATGTTAGGCTAATGTAATTGCTAATTAATCCAAAGAATTGCTAATATTGACTGATACTAACATGTCGACAATATATTATGCATTTATAATAGACAATTTAAATATCATTGGAGGATTTTCATAGTAAACAATCTAAAGCTGCATTAGCTAATATTTGTTGCATTAATCATACATACACATTAACCCTTATTTTACTGTAAAAATGCATCAATTGGATATTACAAGTTTGAATCTCATTGACATTTAATCAGGATCAGCGTGGTGTTGAATATGAATTCCCATCTCCAGATCAGCAACTAATCCCCACCTGCATAAGTGCAATAAGCAGCGAGTTGATAACATTGATTCCTCACTGTCTCTGTGTCGCTTCCCACACCGAAGCTGAGCAGAAGCCATGTTGTTTCTCACTAATTTGCATTTTAGTCAATATGCAATGCAGTCAAATGAGTTACCCTTTGCATATTTAAAAGCATTTCTGTAGCCCATTGGTGATGGTGACGCTCGATGCCATTTGTCTGTTGTATGTCATTATCCGGCACAAGCAGCATGGAATTGCCTGTAATGAGTATTTTTATAGATATGAACATGCATATTGTGAGTCCACTTAAACACATGTATGCAGGCATGCAAACAGGTCCTTTCGACTCAATGTGTTACACAAAGATGGCCGAGAGAAAGAGAAATTGCCACTCTGATGAGATAGCTACTGTCAAGCCAGGCTTCTCCGGACCCGGCTCTAGCCAAAGACTTGTGTCAGAGCAGATTTTCCTTAGTGCTGTTGGCCGCTGAGGACCGTAATTGCTGTCACCTCCCTCCTGGATCCAGCTACAGACTGTGGGAATTGGACGAGTCATTTTATCTCCAGGGAAACGAAATGATGGGAGCTCCAATTTTCCAGCGCAAGTTGAGGGAAAAGGAGGATGAACATATCATTAGCAAGCCGCTAGTCCATCTCTAGACTAAACGACTTGCTAACCTGCACAGGTCTTCCTCAAGAGTGAAAAAAGAAGTAGTCAGCCATTACTAAAGGTTCAGTCACATTTACCAATGTTCGGTGTATATTCACAGGCAAAATCCAGTCATTTCAATAGGAGTCCATGTGATTGGCATTTTTGTGTGTGGGTGAAAGATTCTCCCATTCAGATTTCGCAAAAGGTTCAAGTGCAACTCAGCACTCTCAACGTGTTCAATGAAATAAGATTTGATACTAAAAGCAAAAAATGTAAAAGCACTGTTTAAAGCATTATTTGTTCACTTTCAGGTAGTTTACAAGTGATCCAGAAAGTCGTGCTATTTTTAATAGCGTTGCTATTTAAGTGCTAAAGGGGCTTTACATTTAACATTGTTTGATGAAATTTCTTGGGTGAAATCTTGTCGTTCTATAGGAATCCACTGGATAGGGAATTTCACATGAGGGCGAAATAATTTTCACAATGGGTTCCGATATTACCAACAGAAAGCTGATGTCACTAATGTTACCACAGCTTAATAGGAATGAGCTCATTTAACTAAAAAAAAGAAGCTTTTTCTCAAAGCTATCCAATTAGCAGCCATCATTGAGAGGCATGTAAGTGCAAGTCGATTTTACATAGTTCCTGTGCCAAGAGTGAATGTGGCCCTATTAGATAATTAGCTCTTGAAACCAGTTGTTTCCTTTGAAAACCAAACCTGCTAACATATAAGGGGTTAATGTCAGACTTCGTCCCGAGTCTGTGGTGTTGTGCCGCACATATGACGCTAACAGAAGGGGCTCGGTCGTCTGATACACACCAATTTCAGTCCTTTTCAGGATGGTGGAGTAGAACAGAGGGACCTTCTCGCTTCACAGAGCTACAATTAAGGGGGCCTCAAACAGAGGGGCTCAAAGACAAAGACTGAGAGAGAGCGAGGTAGACAAAAAGAGAAAGAGAGAGAGAGTGATGGACAGGCAGGCAGAGGTTGGGAAAGTGGAATATTAATGCATTGGGGAGCAACAGGAAATTGGGCATCTAAATGTGCGCCCGTGTCCCCCGGGATGATTAGTAGCAGCCAATTTCATTCAAAAGCAGATCAATGAGGAGATATATTGTCATTTTCCAGCCGCACCCTCTTAATCAATTAATCTATAATAAGATCTTAAAGGGCCAGCGTTAGAATACACAGGTTTTATTTGGGGATCCCAATGTGTGTTGTTTCTGTTCATGCATTTGAGAAGGCATCAATTTCATAAATTTCTCCCACTGAATGGTTTACGCTGGCAAAACAGAATATAGTTGATTGAATGTGATTTGATTTTGGGCTCAGGTCACGGTTTAATCAAGAAAATTGGTCTCAATCAAAGGGCAGCAAATAAACACAATCTTGCCAGGCTTTTTTTTTTTTTTTTTTTTTGCCTTTTAAGCCTTTGTGCACTTTCTTTTCATTCCATCTGTCTTTTGGCATCCTTCCCTCACGTTCAACTGTCATATGCAACACTGCTTTAGGCATGTGAGGGAGTCAGATCCTTTTCCGTTACATAAGGACTCTGTGTATTGCTTTTCGCATTAAATGCCATTTGGTTTCAGCGTTCTGTCAGTCTCCATGGCGATCGCGGTCGATATCTTGGCAGGAACAGATATGCCGGACACATGTAAAAAACATGTCGGTGTGTGCTTTAGGTCTTTGTGAATGTCACCAGGATGTGACATAGCTTTTTTTTGTTGTACATACATTTAAAACCAAATTTTCTTTAAAAAAAGCAGATGGTGTTAATGGTGAGGCACTTACAATGGAAGTAAATAGGAACTTTTTTGAGGATATATATATATATATACAGTGTGTGTGTGTGTGTGTATATATATATAAACAAATATAAATTATACTTTTTTACAGTCGTTTTATGGTTTGCAGTGTTATGTATTGAGGATATAAAATTGGATATAACTCCTCACAGAGCAGATTAGTTAGCTTTTTTTTTTTTTACACTAAAATCCACTCATAGCCACTCACATTTTGTATACATTTTGTGGCTACTGAAACAGGAAGTATTGTAAAATTTACAGAATGGCCCCAATCATGTCCAGTGAAAAATGTCATCAGATTTGTACTTTTTTTTTTTCAAGTCGAAATAATTTTTTTCTTCTCATTTTCACAAATGCTTTCGATTGAGCTTAACTTGTACTGAACCCTACTATTTCCTTTAAACATTTGAATATGTCACATTTGTGTGTTCATTTGTTCTTTGGGATGTGCTGAGCTTTAAATTCACAGTGTCAGATGGCTTGTCCCTTGTTCAGTGTGAGTTGTCAGGTGTTCATGGTGCGGCTGATCAGTGTAATAAATCACATTTTGCTGGCACAGACTCAAGCGGCTGTATGGATGGGCTAATTACTTATAGTGCAATAGCATTTTCAGAACATTTTCTGCTGTCAATGATGATTGCTCAACACTGATATGATGTCTGATATGTTGCCACCAAGGTGCATTTTTTCCATCTCTGCATAGCTTAATTGAGAAATTTTCAAACCGATTTCCCCATCACCTTATTTGAAAGGTTAAGTTAATTTCTATTGATAAAGCCTCTGGATTGGCTGTACATAATGGTCTCTTTCAATTGGGTGTGTAAATTAGTCGAAGTCTCATGTGAAGGGATTGCTTGAGGCATGCTTTTCACAGTCATTTATCTTCTTTGAGGGGAAAAAACAGATAATTTAACAAACGAAACAAAGAAATTGATTTAACAGGCTTGTGTCTTTCATTGCGTCAAACTTGTCACGAATTTTTTATAGTTCTCAGACGAATAAAGCAGATGTTAAATAACACAACGGGAGAGTGTGTACGCTCAATGTGCGAAAGATTGAGCAACTCATTGTTAGCTTTTATAAATTCAATGATGATAATCTGTCATCTGCAGCGATGTTCTCCAAACTCTCGCTCTTGGCGTACTCCTGCGACTGTTGCTTAATGGCATCATTAAAACGTGATGATATGATGTCGCCATAACTCTCACACTAATGTGATTATTCAGCTAAATTCACAGACTGCTCGCTCGTCCTGATGCATCCAGCGGATGTTTTATGGTAGTCGAAGCATGCTGCATCAGTCATAAGAGAGTTGAAATGTATTTAGGGGCGAACGGAATCATGTTTTATTCAATTACATGCAGAAGCTCAATTAATCAGTTTTTGCAATTAAGTTAAACTTACTCATGCATCATACATGAGGACAATATCAAGGGTAGTTGCTCCAGAAGCTCCCCGTGTACTCCAGGCGCCGACTGTCCTCCACTGTGAACATGATGGAAGAGAATATATTACATTAGGAAAATTAAGATAAATACAACCCCTAACTTGCATATTGAGCTTTCAGTCTTGAAATTAACATGAAATGCAATTTGTTGGTTAATATTTTAACAAATACAGTCTCATTATAGTGGAGAAAATGGCAGGGATGGAAAGACTGAAATGCGTTGAATACAAAACAGCCCTCTTTTCCCTGTTTAGTGATTCATTGCTGTTATTTGCCAGGGCTGAATCCACCGGTATCATCCGCCATCATTACCTGCCGCAGACGGAGGCTCTTCTGTGTCGTGTCTCATTGTCTGAACCTCATACCACACTGATATACCTCTGATATTGCTTTTCACTTCTGATCAAGTCATTCCCATGAAACAATGGCATTTCTGTGATTGATGATTTGCTTAGAGCCTGGAGTCTTCAGGGTCTGATTGATGCTGCTTTTTTGGGGGACAGACCAGAATTTAAAGGCAATACTAAAATGAATTGCAAAATGTTCCTGCACCTCGACCTATAGGCCCTTTAATTTTAATAAAAATGATTAAGCTCAGGCCTTTATATATCACTAGACCTGCTCTTCAAGGAATAGATCATCCAGATATGAAAATTCTGCCATCACACTACGACTTATTTTTTTCTGTGAAACACAAGAGCAGTAATTCTGTAAAATGTTCTGGCAACTTTTTTCCATGCAATGAAAGTGAATTGGGTATGAAGGGCTGCCAGTTTCCAAAAATGCACCATAAAAATAGTATACAAATGATACATAAGTCAAAATCTATTAAACTGTATATACATAAGATTTCAGTACTCATCACTTTATCAGTGCACCAGAGAGGGACGTTTTGTTATATTTTAGTTATGTAAATATAATCTGTGAAGACTGTTTAAATAATATTTTTAGAGTCGTTTTAGGGGTTACAGTGTTAAATTGTGGTTTTCAGTGAATAACTTTTTGCCCCAAGTTATTTCAATATTGTGGTAGATTTTTCTTACGAAAAATAACACCCAAGCGTCTACAGTGAGACACTTACTAAATACATTTACCTGGGGCTTTTCCAGTCTACTCCCTAGCGTCTACAGTCGACACTTTATAATCTTTATACTCTAGCTCTGCGTCTACAGTCGACAACTGGCTTCGAGTTCGGCGACGTCTCGTCCCTTTAATTTTTATACTCTAGCACTGCGTCTACAGTCGACAACTGGCTTCGAGATTCCTAACCCTAACTTGCTCCCCTAACTAACTTGCTGCGCAGCAATAATAACCGACAGACTTCAGACAATGCCTTCGAATATGCTTTAATCACAGCCAGAGGATCTCAGACAAATGTGACCCTGGATCACAAAACCAGACACAAGTAGCACAGGTATATTTGTGGCAAAAGCCAACAATACATTGTATGGGTCAAAATTATTGATTTTTCTTTTATGCCAAAACTCATTAGGATATTAACTAAAGATCATGTTCCCTGAAGATATTTTGTAAATTTCCTACCGTAAATAATATAAAACATTTATTTTTGTGAGTGAATGCAGAACAATCGCTAACATAAATGGAAAACTTTAAAGGAGATTTTCTCAATGTTTCGATTTTTTTTTTGCACCCTCAGATTCCATACAAATCAGAAACCTTTCATCAATGGAAAGCTTATTTATTCAGCTTTCAGGTGATGTTTAAATCTCAATTTAAAAAAATTGACCCATGTGACTGGTTTTGTGGTCCAGGGTCACAAATTTCAGAGAGAATCCCACCCGCAAAAGGAATACAACAGTTTTTTATAGAACAGTAATACATTACATAATTTCAAGAATATTGAAATATTTTAAGATATTGAAGTTTAAGATAAGAAGTTGCTTTCAGTTAAAACAGCTGAGACGCATTGTTTACGCCTTGACTGTGAAACCGGGCACTAATGCTTTAGAAGACTTGCAATATAATGCACAAGTGGACTGTTTTTATAATAATTTGATGGTGCTTTTGTTTAGTCAGTTTTGGAGTTCAACAATGCTGTCTCCATTCATTTCCATTCTATGGAAGGAAGCATGCTTAAGAATATTCCACAAAAAAAAATGTGTTCCACAGAAGCAAAAAACATGGAATGACATGAGGGCTATGACAGATTTTCTAAAATGAGATTTCTAATTTTTTTAATGATCTATTCCTTTAAATGAGCTAATATTGTTCAGATAGCCTATTATTCTCAGAAAATGTGTAATCAACAAAGTATCACAAACAAGGGTTTTTAATGGAATGGTTCAACCCAAAATTAAAATTGGCATCATTTATTTACTCTCAACACAGAAGGAGACGTTAGGCTCAATGAATTCACTGTCATTGTTTGGAATGACAACCCAGTGAAAGTAAATGGTGACTGAGGCTGTCCATCTTTTGGGTCGCATGAGAAAGAAAATAATGCCGATTTGAAACAACATGAGGGTGAGTAAATCATGTCAAAATTTGAATTACTGGGTGATTCCTCACAACTCCTCAAGATTTAATTAGTTCACTATTTACAGCGATCGCTGCAGGGTTGTGGGAAATGGAGCTACTGGCCCTTTAAGAGCGCAGTTACCCCAGTGTGGGTAACTGCTGAAGATAGTCAGGGGGGGTGGGCTTGAGCCACGAGACAGTCTACCGTAGACGCGAGAGTAGTAAACCCGTTCATTCACAGCGAAGGGAAGACTGCGGGGCAGCGGCTGAGATGGAAATCTGACTGAACGGGCTATTAAAGAACGGATACTTTTTCCATACACAGGGAAAGCTCGAAAAGAAATATGTTTTGCCCGTGAAATTAATATTGGAGGAAGTAAGAGCGTCTGGGACGGACTGTGAGCATCACATCTTATCTGTCCGTTACATTGACTCTTTATCTGTCCAGATCAGCGCTCGAGCGCAACATACAGCGCGAGCACACAGGAAGCGCACGAGAATATGGAATATTTGTGATGCTCCGATTGACCTGCACAGTTTTTATGTGTTTTGGTTGTAGTTTGTAAAGTTCTTCAATGTTGGCCGCCTGTTTAAACGCGTCTCCTCTCTCTTCGACCGGATTGTAGCGCTTTTTTGGATGATTTTAGGGACTGTTTGTCCGGATAAAGGCGACTGAAGTGGACTTAATATCTGAGGGTGATGGAGTTTCGCAGGACTTTAGATGCGCTACTCGTTGCGTTTGCCCTCATCTCTTTATCTCAAGGTAAGCTGGAGAAAACAGCCTACAACACGACAGATGGCTTTATGAGGATTATAATAGCAAAACATTGTGAATTAGTTGTCGACATCTTCTTTAGTGTTTCTAAACGTAAATATTGTCTTATGAGTGGTAGTATTTTGTGAGGTATTGTTGTTATTTATGTTGTGGGGATTATTTTTCGTCCTTTACATAGAGATAGATAGCCCTTATAGATAGCAGCAGAACAGTTTTATAGCATACCATTTTTTTTATATTCAAAATATCGACATGTAGCCTATTGGTTAAGTTATAGTAAATCAAACATTTAAAAAAAAAAATTAACTTACACAGGATCTCATGACTTTTAAGAGGAATATAACTTTGTCGTTTAAGAGGAATATAACATGGTCTCATCTCTTTTAATAGGAGTATAACTTAAATATACAATAATTTTAGTGTAAACAGATTATTTATAGATTTATCCTTAATACATGGTGTTTATACTTGAACATATGGTCGAAATAGACCAGTTGACCCAGTTTACAGTAAATGCACTTTAGGATAGATCAGTTCTTAAATTGAAGAGGATTCTCTTAGAGAGAGAGAGCAAAATATTGAAAAACTGCTATTTTATTTTAAAAATCTTAATTAATTAACACATTTTCACACTGTAATAGGGTTTTTCAACCTTTACAGTCTCAAGGACCCCGCATTCATATTTTCAGCCAGCTCAGGGACGAAGGGTAGATATGTAGTTAGAAATTTAGATGTTAGATAAGCGCTTATTTTTATATATATATATATATATATATATATATATATATATATGTGTGTGTGTGTGTGTGTGTGTGTGTGTGTGTGTGTGTGTGTGTGTGTGTGTGTTCTTTTGGACCCCCTTGGCAACCTTCAGGACCCCTGGTTGCAAACCCTGCCTCTATTGAACCACAATCTTCCATAGCTTGAATTGAATCGTGCTTAGGTATTGCTGGCCAACAGAAGCTCTGTTTTATGGGGCAGTAAACATTGCCTCTGAGATCTGTCCTCCTATGTAACCGCCGTCAAAATCTGCCACTGAATCAAGGGCAGCACAGCCGCCAGACAAGGGATGGAATGACACGCAAAGCTTTTATTTGACTAGATCTATAGTCCAGTCTCAGTTGTGTTGTCAATAACTGTGCTCTTTATTTGTTTCATGAGCAGATCTGGTCAAACTAAAACCCTTTTCATTCTCTATAACATGCAAAAAAAAAACAAAAAAAACATCCAAAAAGTGAGTCTGGATTAGTTTGGTGTAGTTGAATTTAGCGGCACACGTCTTCCCGTTCTTTTCCCACGCCTCTGACTTAGTCGACTGCAAGTATGTGGCGAGATCTGCTGGCTGTCTCCTTTCACCTTCTCACACCTGATAAGGGTTTTGAAAGAAAGGCATTGAGTTACTCTTCAACTTTGTCATTATAGGTGCCTGATCTTTTCTGAGTGTGACTCCTGTGTATTTGTTGTTTGTCTGTTGCATTTGTAACTGGAGGAGGACGTGTGTTTGCTCGGCTTCTTTTGAAGTCATTTTAAACAGCCACAAACAGCTGTCGACTCTTCCCGGATTGTCCCCAAACATGCATTTAACGACTGCCGGCCTTTGACTCATTTGGTAATGACACACTTTAACCGGATGAACCTTAGTGGAAAATGTCTTTTAAGCACAACATTTATTTTGTATTTGTGATTAACACATTTGCATAATGCAAATACAAGTATCTGTAGCCATTACATCCTATACTGTATCAGTGTATGATTGGCAGCATTTCAGAAAGCTCTGCGACTTTTCGCGTAAAGTGTGTCATTTAGGATTTTCCTTTATACGTGACAGCTTATTTTGATGTCTTGCATCTTCAGGACTGTCGTCGCTCCTTAGATCAGAAGCGAGGCATGTTTGCGCGCATGTGTATGAGAGGTGTGACTCAGAAAAGTCTGTGTCTCCGTCTCGCTTGCACAGTTACTCCCTGTCTCCTCTGTGTAAACAGTGTGCTGTCGAGAGGCTGTCAATAAGGAGGGAGATAAATGCCGCATCTCCTACTGAGCATGCTCTGATGTCTCAGTCTGATTTCTGTCCCGGCACAGTCACGCTCTTTACTGGATCCTTGCCGGGTGACAAAACAGCTTGGCAATATCTATCCCGCACTCTTTTGTTGTTTCCGCTGAGATCTTACTTAAGAATTAATACTAGCTGCACCACAAATGTTCAAATAAACCATTTTTGTATGGTTTAAAAAGTGACACCTTTGATTAGAAGCAAGAATCCAAGAGTGTAACTCATCTCCTAAAATAGCGCAATTTTATCGCCTCCTTTTTGTGGAGCTAATGGAAGCTTTTTAATTGGTCAAGAAAGGAAGCCAGAAGCACATACGGCTCTGGTTTTATGAGTCTAGTGCTGACAGGAAGTATGAATTGAACCCTAAAGACATTGGCTCTGGCTGGCGTGGCTGTGTGGGGGTGAATAGGGACACAAAACAATGCCTTGGCATCAATCTGTCCAACCTTGTGTCTCTGGCCAAGGATGAAGACAGTTTAATGGCCCTACGCATTAGTTCCAGTGACTGTGGTGACCCTCAAAGCAGTGTTCAAAATGGGATGCACCATATGAAGAATCAGAAGGGCCAAACTAAACTCCCTGAGTGTTGCCTAAATTTACTACTAGGTCCCTAAGTGACTAGTAGTTTGGATTATAATTTGTTATCTTTTCAGCTTCCTTTAACACCCATCTATTTTCTTGAAGTGGCTTGCTTACTACATTTTCAGATGCTCAAACTGTTAAACATTTTGTGGAAACCAAGATCGAAAAAGTGGCAGGCGTACTGTACAAGGATTAATAGGTTTAAGGAGAGATATTGTCAGGACACCATATACATAATTCAATATTCAAATTCATAGATATGTTGTCAATGGGAAAGTACATTACTTGCTTTTGACTCTCTTTTTAAATGACTATAGATTATATCTTTCATTAATTAAAGATTTTTTCCAATTTGGCACACTGACCCTGGCTGAGGTTTGATATTTGGCTTCACTATTTAGAAATGAAGCTTCTGCTCTTTTTAATCAGAAAATGTCTCACTACTTCGATATTGACATGCCCTAAAGCAATGGTTCGGTGATTCTCTTTCCCATCCAATAACTCGATAGTAGGAAGTGTATATCAGCAATATTTCAAGGAAGTTCATGGTTGTTCATGGGATCTTTCCAGTATCAAATGTTTCACTTGTCAGGCTGTAACAGTTGCATTGTTTTTCCTCCCCAGCATTCTTGTCTGTTCATCCATCATCCAACCATATAAATAAAATAAAATAGCAAAAAGGTCAATACCTGCTTAAATTTGAGGCCCCCTTACTGGCCTTTGTTAATCCATCCCTTACTGAGATATACATGTAATATTTTGTATGTGCAGATATTAGGTGCATAATTTACTGATGTATGTGTGTGTGTGTGTGTGTGTGTGTGTGTGTGTGTGTGTGTGTGTGTGTGTGTGTGTGTGTGTGTGTGTGTGTGTGTGTGTGTGTATATGCATGTATGTACATTGTGTGCGTGTGCGTGTGCGTGTGCGTGTGCGTGTGTGTGTGTGTGTGTGCAGCGTTTGAGTTTAAGAAGCACATTTATTTAGTAGGCTAAGCTTTTGAGACACACATACATTAGCTGCATTTGTTTGTTGCTTTCCTAATCCAACAGCATGGTATCACAGTAATCCTCTTTTTTGGCTTTTCCCCCCTGAACCCCTCGTGATTTAGTTTTATTTTTTCTGTCTCTCGAAGGTAGATTGTTGTGACATAATTTTTTACAACATTTTCATTTCACAGTAATATACTGATTAATTACAACGAAATTTAAGTTAAACACTAACTTCTTGGATGGATGGATGGATGGATGGATGGATGGATGGATGGATGGATGGATGGATGGATGGATGGATGGATGGATGGATGGATGGATAGATAGATAGATAGATAGATAGATAGATAGATAGATAGATAGATAGATAGATAGATGCACAAGTTTAACTTTTATATGAACTTTTATTTGTTTGCCAACGCCAATTTTTACGTGCATTTTAACTTTTAGACCCTGCATACTCATACTTCCTCGCTCTTTAAACATGTACATATACCCATTAGGATAAGCTTGTTGACGACTTTGGATAATTTCAAGTGGGTTCTGCGGTTTATCTGTGTGGAAAGAAGCTGTGGGCAGCCGTGGGGCACTGCAGGGGCCACCTGCATGCCTAGGCAACATACCACTAACATAGCCAGACGGAGGAATCTTAGTATCCAGGCCTGGCATACAATTCCCACGGCATAAATTCTCAGCCACTCATTTGATTATCAGATCACTTTTGCACAAAAATGAAGATCTACGCCTTCTGACAAACAACACAGTATGAATGCTCATTATCAGGGCCTGCTGAGCCAAGATTACCACACTTTCACACTGAGTAACAACTCACTCCAACTCCTAAACAGCTGGCTTGTGCTTTGAGTGTTTACATGGTGCAACTGTGTTGTCCTTGGAGAAACAGAGACCTCTGGTCTGTATTTTATTCGCTCTGTTTACTAGTTGATGCAAACAGACCCGTCTAATAGTGTATATATGTTTGTGTTGGGAACACTGTAAACAAAAGGGCCCGGGGCCGTGTGTGCTCTCTCATCAGGAGCTCCAATTTAATGACTCAGTCTCTATCTGCATGGGCACTGCTATTAGATTACCTTCATTAACACACACTGCTTTCTCGTTCTTTCCCCTCCTGGCACCAATGTTTACACACTTTTCATGCTGTTCAACTTCGTTCCTCTGCTCTTATTTGGCTTCAACTCCCCGTTATCCTCATCAGTCGTGATCTTTGTGTTGTTTCAGTAAATAACAGTTGCCGGGTTCAGAGGGCTATTAGACATGGACATTACGTGCACGGTTGTCGTTTAATGGCCGTGTAGATCAAAATCGCAACTTGGCAGAGCTAGAATTGGTCCTTGAGTACAATGCAAAGAATGTTGTGATTGTTTTCATTGGTGTGTGAGTGTTCTTTGTCTTTGTCTCTGTTAGAGTGATTGAAGTGTTAACAGGCTGTTGTTCTTGTCTCCATAGACGTGTGGCAAGACTTTGATATTATCAGCTCTATTATAAGCTAAATAGTTTCTATTACAGCAGGAATCTGCTGCCTTCCCTGCTGAAATTGACATGATTTAATGCTTTTTTTCTGGTTAGGTCATGAAAACACGAAACTATGCAGTTTTTTTCTGTTTGTTTTATACTTGTTATATGCTATATATATATATATATATATATATATATATATATATATATAATATGTTATAAAAATAGCAAAAACAGTGTTTGTTTATTAATTAAATTAAAATAAATTAAAACTGTTATAAATTTTAATTAAAATAAATTAGAAATTAAAATAGCTTTTGTTGTTTTGACCCATGTTATATTTTATTAAAGCTGCAGTCCGTAGCTTTCCCTCTTTGTCTGTTTGAAATCTGCAATTGCAGTCATTGGCGGAATTATGAACTTTACATGAGTTGTGCCTCGACACAGCACAGCGCGGATAAACACAATGTTTTGAGGAGAATGTGTGTCTCTCCGTCACCGCGCCGGTGTGGATACTGTCATTCAGAATCACAGATTATACTTTTTGGAAGTATGACCAACATAAGAGTTTTCACCGGAAAATGTCATCTGAACAAGTAAGTAACATCCACTTTTGTTCTGACCAACTAAGGGGAAAAAAACATTGCAGTAAATTGCGCTGATTAAATCTAACGATCGCTTATCATATCACGTAAAACCGCGCAAATTATACTTTGTTCTCAAATTGTAGTGTTAACAACATCAGCATTGCGTGACTACATGTAATGCCCTTCTGATATTTATCCTTGTTTTCGCATGGGCCGGTTGCAGTCTCTTTTTTTCTCCGAAGTCCGAACAAAGTCTTTTGCATTTTACAACGGGTGAATCTTGTCACTGGTGATTGTCGTTTGAACCTTTCTGAATCCGCCATCACACACATTAATAAGTTTAATTATATCAAGTGCTGTGGGAAAAGGCTATACATCTCCACCTCCAACATCCTCACACGCAATATAGCTTACTAGCTTACTAGAGACTCCTTCTTTATGTGTACAGATGTGACGTAATGACGCAAAGACATGCTCGAATTTCCCGCGGAAATCCATCAGTACCACTGGAATTAAAAACATTATTACAAGCTTACCAATTTTGAATCGAGCTAAGGCAAGCAGATAGTTTTGAACACTGGCTGGTTATGTACTTGCTCAAAAATTTATTTTGGATAATTTTGAACCCAAAAAAGTTGCGGACTGGAGCTTTAAAATAAACAAGCCACCAACATTTAAGATAGGCCTACCAGTGAAATTTTCGAAACCACAGCAAACCTACTTGCCTAACTGTAAAGTTCAAACATTATTAAAGAAAAGGAAACAGTCAGTAATAAAATAAGAACAAATAAATTAATTACAAGCAATAGCACAAATAAATATAACAGAAAGATGAAACAAATGAAGTAAACATGGCTTTAAGATTTTCAGGTATAAATCTTAACAGTATTCAGGTACAGAAATTGAATAATCAAATGTAAAATAACACTGTGATGCATAGTCTTCACCCTATAAATTAAATAAAGATTAATTCTTGTTAAAGCTACAAAAGTTATTCAGTCAAGAGCAGTGAATGATTTTGTCTGTCTTTTTAGTTGTTTGATTAACATTTTGCTATCACTTTAAGATCTAATGCACACATCCAATATATTGATGCACATCCAATTTCTTTCTGTTTACGTTCGCTTATGATAAAACCGACTTCGTTTACGTGAAAATTGACTCTCTCTGAGTGCACAGAAAACAGTGTGCGACCGAATTTAATTATCTTGCACATTGCATTCTCTTGCATATGTATACATTCAAACGTCTTCTAGCGCTTGAATGTTTACATTTACAAGACTTCGTCACGTCCAATGATAAACTTTAGTAAAGAATTATTAAAAAAATATTATTCCAGCAGCCTGTAGCCTATACCCCAGGCGTCAGCCCATGGAAGCCCATGCAATAATGCGCCCCTGGGGCCGGTTGCATAAACTGCTAAGACTAGTCTTACAAGTTAGTCTTCACATTTGTTGGACTTTGTTATAACGGGAGTTTTAGCGAGAGTCCAGAACTCAGTCACTGATAAACTTCAATTATAAAATATATATATAGAGAGAGATTTTTTTTTTAACATTTTAACATTTTGCATAAAAAAAAACAGATTTTTTGAGAGTTATATTGTCACAGTGGTTGTATATTATAGTCTTGTCGCCCAATGAAATTAGTTAGCAAGTTTTCTCATAATGATTTGTGCCATAAAGAGACTAAGAAATGAAAATCAACTCTAAAATTTTGTGTATTCGGTCTCTGTCTCTAACTCTCAGACCAGAGTGAGAAATGAACCAGTGCTCTGGGCAAAACTGCCAACAAAAGTGACAGAAATGCCCCAGTTACCCAAAATAGGGCAAAAATGTTCCCAGAGGGAATTCTCTTTTATCTCAAATCAAACATTTGATTCATTTTATATAAATATATGTAAAAATATATATATTTTTACACTGTTTCAGACCTTCGTGCTTTGGCAGTGTTGCACTCCCTAGCAGTAGCTTTAGTGGTACTCGTCTGATATTTGTTGTTGTTCTGTTTCCAATCTGAAAATGGAAAGTAGTTTTATTAATTTAGCTGCTAAATCTATGCATTCGCTTTGTCAGCATTTGAATGCACAACATTATTATGCAGTCCTAAATTAGTCTTTAATCTCATGTGCCTTTCTCAAGTAGGAAATTATTTCCTTTCTTACATGTCAGTCTTCGATCTAGCCATGCCTGGACCGCTCATGTTCATGACCAACCCAGTGAGTCATTCTTATGCAAAACACCCACCATCTCTGCAAGCACCACTTGACTTAAATGTTAAACCTGTTAAATGTGTGAATCACTAATTGAAAGCGATTCAGCTGTGTATTTCACCAGTGCAGTGCCATATGTTGCAGATCTTCAGAAACATTCACAGGTTAGGTCTTGTGCTAAGGGAAGCCTAGGGGTTTTCCTACCCCTCATTTTGGTCATTTCCTCCTGCAATCATCAGCCATCAGCACAACAAGAACACATCCTGAATGTGATATGTTATCTCCTGGACCTCAGGGGGAGATATGCAGAGTTCCCGCTGTGCTGGGAGTAGACAAATGTTGAATATAGGCCTAATCGTCGTCCCATTCCATGCACGCTTTCCTTGAGCATGTATTTAACATGAAGCCTGTCCGTACAGTGCAGACTACGCCCTAGTCCGTTTCATCTTTGTCTGTTTGACTTTCAAAGATCCAGTTCATGAATAGTCAGGTCGGCTCTCGATTGAAGAATCAGCCATTGAAGACTGAGAGAATTTTAAAGAGGCTGTATCATTTTTGATGAGAAGAAAATGACTTCAAAGCCTGCTTATACTTTGTTTTACCTTTTCACTGGAATTTGACCTGAAGCTGAAAAATGGTAGTCTTAAGGGATCAGGAGACGAGGCGGTCTTCTGAGGGAACTTCACTTGTGCTTAAAAGCGACTGGTGTGAATGGCAGAAAAAAGATCAGGTTTGTCAAAACATCTAGATTTGCTGTACAGTCAGATTCCTCACCCTGAAACTTCACTTCCTGCTAAATTTGTGGTTCTGTGTGGGCCTCACCTAGTGATGTTGGGGTCAAGCAGAAAGTGCGAGGTGGGATTAATCCAGCGGAACGTGGTTCACTGCTAGGAGGACCAGGAAACTGATGCTATCTCAACCAAGTCTTGGTATGCTATCCCCAACCGGGTCGCTTCCATTAGTGGGGCACTGAAGAGGTCCAGACAACACAGAGCAGCTGGGACAGAGCTCCACTGTCGCCACCATGCACAATTTATCTTTTATTCCCTACTTCTTTCTCTATGGAAAAGTCGAAGCCCCCCTTGAGATATGCGATATGCCATTGACATGTATTCCAGATGTGTTTTTCTTTGGCCAGGAGAGTTTGAATTACCGTAGGTCAGCGGAAACAGACTGTGGTATTATTGTACCGCTTTCATAGAGGGTTTGTACAATCTGAATGAACCCAGGCGAAAGTGTCTCAGAGTACTGATACATATCCGAGTATGTGACTGCATAAAGAGACAGTTATTCCCAGAGAAAAGCAAAGGATACTACAATCTTTAGATTCCTCGCAGCCTGTTCTGGAAATGCCCTCACACTAAAGGAATGAGCTAGTTTGGCAAGTACAGGGTGAACAAGAGGTTGTTTTTTACGCTTCATGGCTTGATCACCTGAGGCGACTCAGACCTCAGTGGTGTTTGAGATCGCAGGGTTTAGGGTCAGGACTTAAAGAGCTTCTCACTAACAGGTCGGACTGCTGAAAGAATCGTATTTATTCCCCTCCTCTTTTCCGGCAAGTCTACTCTTGGGAATCCACAGAGGGATCAATACCTTCTGCTGGACGTTGCCACTGCCCAGCAGAAGGTTCATTTGAAGTACTGTTTGTTTTGTGAAGTGAGAAGGTTCTTAAAGCAATGGAGTGGCTAGATGAGCCTTAGCTTGTAGATAAGATCTGATGTGTCAGGAAGTTCCATTTGCACTAAAGATTAAGCGTTTAGGATTGGGTTATATATCACAAAGTGTTTTGTGCAGTTCTCATCAAAGTTGGAAGGCATTTCATCTCACAAAAATAAAAAAGTGTGTAGTTGACATGCTATACTCAAACTATATTAGACAAATGTATTTTCTAAATCTTTACATGCAGTTTTATGATTTTATAGTAATTGAACAACCACACAATATATTATGTATTAGAATATTTAATGATTAATTTTATTATAGTGATTATTTTCTGTTTTATTTTATGTCTGCACTGTAGTACAGTATTATTATTATTATTTTTATATATACATATTTTTTTTTTTTTTTTATTCATATACTAACAAGTCCCCTTTGGATTTATAATTTTTAGGCAAAGTCATGCTAAATCTCTTCTATACAAGTATGCAGGCTGCACAAAAGGGAGTAGGGCCTATTTCTTGTTTTTGAACAACATCAAAGCTCATGTAATGGACACACAGCCTCTGAACCCACAATGGTACATAGATTTTATTTTACTAAGGCTCCATGACTCGATGCTGTCTCTTCTTGTTGGAATGTGAAATCCTCCTCATCCCCTGCAGTAAACACAACATCTTTTGCTGTTTCTTAAGCAGGAAACACATAAGCAGCTCTTGCCACAACCCCTAAAGGTGTCAAGTTGCTCTGTTGAAGCTGTCATGGAATTTCTGTGCTTGCCACTTCACTTAATCCATCCCGGTCCCCACCTTGCAGGGTTGATTCAGGCAGAAACACACTAGTCCCAGAGGAAAACAGCAGCCCTCCTGTGTAATTTGATTTCCTTTTTGCATGTGACCGGCTTCACTGTCAGGAGCCGCAGGAGTAAGGAGCACAGCTTTATGACCCCGGGTTTGTGTTCTTCCTCAAGAGCCCCTTTGTTGTATGTAAATGCAAAAAAGCAGATCAGTTAAGAAAGAGTGTCGGAAAGAGCACCCCCACTTCTTAATTTAACTTAGGGTAATGAGTGCACATTTGCAAATCAATTCCCAGATTCCAGTGAAAAAAGGAGGGGTGAGGTTGTAAAATAATCAACTATTTAAGGGGGCGGGAAGCCACTCAAAAGAATTGCAGATGAGGGTTGGGAGAAAGAAAAGTTGGTCATTTTTGTCTTGGTGGTAAAGTTTTGGTTTGAGTATCAAAGCCTTGTGCTTTTATGCGATACCAAAATTTGACACGTTGCTAAATTGTTTTAGATACCAAAGTTCCTCTGAAACTTGGCCTATTCATCTAAGGAAAAAAAATCAAACACTTTTGTATAAATTTTTATACTAATTTTGTCCTGCACAAATAATTTTCTGCATTTAAATTTTTGCTTCTTTAGAACTACTGTACTCAATTTATATTTCTTCTTTGTGACCTCCAGGTTTTCACACATACTTCAAGGGAAGAAGACAATTATTAGATTGACATCTGACCTTTCTTTGTACGGTTGTCATGGAGATCCTTTGGCATTGACACCTTCTCTTGGAAGACTTTTGAATATTTGCATGTCACTGCACTTGCTGTTTTTAATCAGCTTTTGAAAATTTCCCTGAGCACGTCTTGTTACTGCAACACGGCTTGCATCATCTGTCTTTGTTTAGCTGGACCGTGTTTAGAGATCTTATTTCCTCCCCCCAACACTGGAGATAAATATTCTTAGCGCTAAAAGCCCCTTGGGATTGATCAGAAGGATTGCCATGCATTTCCTCCCAGAGCCGGCTCATCTCTCCCCTCTTCCTTCACATAACAAGGTCAAACCCCTATTACAGTACAAGGGCTCGATACCTTTAAGAGCAGATGAGTTGTAGTTGGAGCACCTCCCTTTATGCCCGAATCAATCTAACTGCTGGAACCATTACTAGCGTGTCACACAGCGAGATTGCCACTCTTATAGGTTCTTCCAGATAGGACATGCTCTAATTTAAGCTGCACTTACTGGATTTAATCCTTAACAGCTGGACTGAAGTTGTGCTACTGATGTAGCATAGAATTAGCCTAGAATTTTACATATTCTGGATTGTAAAATTGAACTGGAGTGTAAAAGGCATTCAGAAAGCACAAAGTCCTAGTTCTGAGTGGTTGTTGGCATGTTGCTCTGTCTGGCCTCTACATATGACTCAGATTCCTCCTCCAATGTAACTTTATGGTAATTTTGTGGGGCATATTCTCATCTGGTATGTGAAAATCATAAGTCTGATCGCTTAGAAATGTAATCCTTCTCAAGCCGCATGGATTGAAGTATCATGTCTGTAGTAAAAACGTACAGTATGTGACTTCAAAAAGATTGACTTGCCTTGGCGAGCACCATTAATAATTAATGCAGGCAAGATTGTCTCAGTTTTATTTCACTCAGCGACCAGAAATCAAGCACTTCCCACAATTCACAGTGGAGCGAAGCAGCCATTTGTGACGAGGTTATTAAAATTAAATCACCTTTGTTCTGCCTTATTCACTTCCTTATTTAAGCACTTCTTTCCTACCTCGTCTGTACCAGAGACATTTTAATGTTCATTTCCAAGTGTTAGCTATATAAAAGATGCTCTTGGAAATGTGTTATCTGCTTTAAAGTGCACTGTTTTCCCAAGGGTTGATTTCTCTTACAGGGTTAGAGACCACATAGTTCCTCTTTGAGTCCTTAGGTTTGTCAAAATCCCCCAAACGCCCATCGTTGGACTTGTTTTTTTCATGTACCGGTTCTAGCACCTCATAATGGGAACTCGGGAAAACTCAGGGTGAGAGATTAATCAGCTTTCCAGATGTTGTTTTCCACTTCTGTATGCACATTCGGTCGCACTGTTAACCTGTCCCATGTCCCACTGGTTTTCCAGAGGTCATTTAGGTGAGGTAGCTGCTATGTTAGTTAGCTGTTTAGCTCAGTCTTTACTTTTCATCTCTTTCTTCTGTGGCAGGTCGAGGGTGTTTGGCTTGTTTTATTTATAAGTCTGTTCTTGGATTCTTACCCCACTGTTTCTCCTCCACCCCCTGCCAACCGCAGTCTGTTCGGCAGTCCATAAGTGTCCGCTAAAAGCTATTAGCCAAACCCTGGCGGTCTCCGCTCCCTTAACCCAGCGGGGCCACTGGGCTTTTTGTTTTCAGAGAGTAGAAGGGCAACAGTCCTGGGGATTCGGAGGTGAACACAAAGCATGTGGTTTGGCCTTTGCCGTCTCTCGTGGACGGGGCCCAATGTACTACTACTGTAAGGTCATTGTGTCATGTTATTCATGGCCATGGTAAAGTGGTTGGGAATGGGTTTGTTTTAAGTTGCATTAGTCTCTGGCCCAAGGGTGTTTATTCACTTGACTGAATATGAAGTAATAAAGCAAAGCTTTGCAGATCTGAATGGTAAGAAATAATCCTTGAAAGCACTTTTTGTAATGCCAGGTTCCTAGTATAAACAGAGGACTGTTAGAATAGACTTTATCTCTATGTGCACAAAATGCATTAGTGTGTTTTTCAACGTAATCCTGTGTAACTTTTTGTGGATTTTGGGGCGGTGATGGACGTTTTCCCAGGGGGATGTCTGTAGCTTTTTGTTACAGCTATCACACATTATTCATATCCAACTGAAGGATGTTTTCATCATCCCTCTCTCTGACTGCTGGAAGTAACAGCCGCTCTCCTGTCACGAATTTTAAACCCCACTATAATTGTTGCCGCCGGGATCGGTAATTATTTCCAAAATCACCATGCACAATGACTCACTTTCATCCCCAGATATCTCCCGATGGCTGAAATTCTTTAGTCTTGTTGAGAAATCAGTTTGTGTTGTTATTATTCATCCGTAATTGTCCCACCACCACACTGTCATTCAAATTGGGAGAGAGAAAAGCAATTTCAAAGCTTTCTGAAAGCCTACCTGAATTACCATACCACCGGTCCCCCCACCCAACAACTGTGCGAAACAAAAAACCTTTGGCAGTCAGCATGAATTCCTATGCACCTTAAAACAGAAGACAAATTATACATATCCAGGCATTCCAGCTGCTGCGGGATTGAAATGCATGTCTGTTTTCTTTGATAGCTGTTGAATTTAGAGCGTGTAATTTTGATATAACGTGCAATTGAGCAATACATATGTATAACGCCTTAATTTTACCTAGCTGAGGCGGAAATTGTATTTTACATCCTTGTCAACAGTGACATGAATAATCAACTTGTAAAGATGGCATTGGTATAGCAGGTGCTAGATCTGAAATTGTGCATCTTCTTGGCTAACCTCCAACTGGAGTTAATGGAATAGAAGGGTTTTGGGTATGAAGTGAGAATTTTTGCTCTTTGCTTAAATTGATCAAATTACTTTATTAATACTGATTTTTACAATGTTTCCTAACCTCGTGACAAGTTTCTGTCCACACTCAGTGACTATTTTGCCCTTACATCACAATGACAGAACTTATTTAATGTTTAATTTACAGTTATATGGACCTTGATTTTAGACCAGTGAGATTTCCTGTTGGTCATATTTGCTTCATAAATATGAATATAAATATGAACTATTACATTTTTATTATTTTGGTTGGTCAACACTTATTATTGTAAAACACAATTATTATTTGTTAAAATAATATGCAATATTCATAATATTTATATAATTTATAATATTACATTATGGAATTGTTTTGCATATTTAAATTAATGACTATCACCTCCACAGAAATGCTCCCACTCTCCGCTCTCTCCAAAGTTACTTTGTATTTTTTCCCCCCTTATTTTTCTTGCCTAAGCTAGTATGTATGTAAAGGATCATATAAATATGACATTTAAAAAAAACGGAATCAAGTTGTTATTAAAATTGAATCGAATTGTGTGTTGAATCACATTGAACTGTTTAGAAATAGCGAAAATTGTCAAATTGTAAAGCAGTGAATCATGAATCAGTCAATCGCTGTCAAAGATTCACAACTGCGCATGTATTGTGTGTTGCTTTGAGTTGCATATATTGCTATTGTTTATATACCATATTTTCTCAATTGCATGTAATCCAAATAGTGACCACCGATTCTCTCTTACAGGATCTCGACCCAGACTGGAGGATGCTGCACCACGGGTTGTCGAACACCCCTCAGACCTTATTGTTTCCAAGGGTGAACCCGCCACTTTAAACTGTAAGGCCGAAGGTCGGCCGACCCCCACGGTGGAGTGGTATAAAGATGGCGAGCGAGTTGAAACAGACCGGGAGGATCCGCGCTCCCACCGTATGCTCCTCCCCAGCGGCTCCCTCTTTTTTCTCCGAATAGTTCACGGAAGGCGCAGCAAGCCCGACGAAGGGGTGTACGTGTGCGTAGCGAGGAATTACTTGGGCGAAGCTGTCAGCCGTAATGCCTCTTTGGAGGTCGCAAGTAAGTCAGCTCATTTGTACTCTGATCCTTGCCTCATGCCCTCTTCCTCAATCTCTCCTGCAAATTTCCGCAGTGCTCATCTCATTTTTTTCCCTTCTATAAAGCTTTCCCATTTTGTCCTGCTCTCCTCATCTTTTTCCCTTCTCCTCCATCTCCACTCGATCTTGTTTAGTCTTTCACTGGCTGCGGCGGCCCATAACCATCGTCCCTGGATGGAGTAAAGCACTGAGGTCATTGTTAGTTTTAGAGGAGGTAATCTGATTTGTGGTATTAATGTAGATGGATGTTAGCTGGTATTCGAGATAAATTCAACCCCAGAAATAGCCAAGAGAGGAGCGTAATGCTGGCTGCTTTCAGGTGACAGATGTTAGTAAAAAAAAAAAAAAAAAAAACGCCAGCATCTCAGTGTTTCTCATGGAATGGCTCCAGGGTTTAGCAGCAGGGCTCGCCATATCCAATACACACTAATTAAATGCTGATGGCACTATTTGATTTCGGTCATTAGATTATCGCCAATTACATTATGCTTCTGCAACGTTATGTTTTTGTCATGCGACCTTAGAGCGATCGCTCTGTGATTTGTAATACAGAATCGTTTCTAGGTGGCCTGTAGACCTGCAGAACTTATATGTCGTCGTCAAAGGACAGATCCTTCACCTGCTCGAGTATTTCACCATCTGGTCTGAGATATCAGCGAGACATAATAGCCCCCATGTTCAGGCACTGCTTGGAAAGAATAGCACTATTCTCACACAATTCAAAGCCAGAACGCAGATTCGGTCTCCAGCTACTCATAAATCCTGTCTATGAAATTCCTCTTTTGTGCATTACTATTGCAAAATGCTTTAAAACCCAAAGTATTTGCAATTCAGTCACACTCAGCTGTCTAATTAGGATCTGAGCCTCCATGTTGAGCTCCAACGTGATTTATCATGCCTGCTGCAATATCTTTATTTAAAAGGGAAAGCAAAAACAGCAATATTACTTTTGATGTCTACCGGATTTATTGAAGTTGCAGCTCTCCAAAGCCATAAATAGCAATTATTTACTGCATGAAAATATTAATTCTCATTCTCAATGAGTTTTTTCAGATTGGATTTCTTTTTAGTTAAATTTTGATTTCTTCTTTCTTATCAGAGGAGGTTAAAAGGAATGAAAATTGGATTTCTCTCATATTTCCATATCAAAAATATTAGATTTTTCAGATTGAATTTGAACAATATCTCTATTTATAGGGCTGACTGCTTGATGATATTACCAAAGCCATTAACCTACATTTCAGATTCATTTATTAGTGATATCCGGCGCCAAACAGCCACCTTGCGGTTTCAAAACTCTGAGTTCATTGTAAGTTCGTGATTCATGAGGGTTACGGAACAGATGGTCTGTTGAATAAAATAAATGTTTTATTGTTGCGGAGAAAATTAGTTTTCCAAAGTTGCATTTAACATGGTGGTTTAGGTTCTGAATACGATATAGTCAGACTATAAATTTTATGCTTGGAAATTTGTATGACTTGTTAACTCTTTTTACAGCACTATCTAAAAAAATACGTTTTTACTTCAGTCAACCGAAAACAAGCTAAACACATAATCAGACATCTGAAAATCCCAAGTTTACCCTTACAAATGAAAGGTTTTTGGATGAGTTCTTCTCACATTGAGCAGAAACGTTTGCAGTCCATGTGTCTCGTACGAGACTGTCATTATCATTAACTGTAGACTGAATGTGCACAGTGGAAAGAATTCTGGTACACAAATAGTTCTAGAACCCCATAGGAGTTGATTCTAGGTCTAGATTGCTGAACCGCACATCCTTGCCAGTTATCTGTCCTGTCCTTTATCCTTGCTCCCATCATCCTGGTGGCCTACATCATTAGTTATGATATGTTTGTCCCTCCGTGAGATGACAATGCTACATTTCCTCTAGGGATGTCTGCCAAAATGGCCTAAAACAAGAAATAGTCACATATATTTGAATATTAAACGTTTGTATGTATGTATATACAGTATGTGTATATATATAAATAAATAAATACATAGAAATGCCCAGAGGCTTGTTTTGATTTATATATGCATTTTTTTCCCCCTTCACAATGCAAATCTCCATTGGGGCCATTTATGAAAGACTAGCGTAGTGTGACATCATAATGTGATTGTGACATCATAACGGGTACATTAAGGTATGACTGCTCACATTTACACCTCAACTCTCATTCGCCATCTTTGTCGTTATAATCCTTTATGACTTTTTCTTCTGTGGAACAAAAAAGAATATACAGTAGTCAACATTTGAAGTGGATTAAAAAAGTTAATCAAAGTTGTCCTAAGACAAGAACGGGTATTGTTCAAAATTCATGTATAACTTTGATGAAAGGTTTTGATCCGTTTCAAATGTGATGCGATCTGGAAAAAAACCGTCGGATGTCGCGCCGGTACGTTTTCAGTAAGGTCTAAAAATAGGTTGAATTGGGTTTTCATTAAATTATTATTCTATAACATCTTGTCTATCATCTCTGAATATATTTTGGCAAAATTCACTATTTTATAGTGGCAAGCTGAAAAGACTGTCTTCCTCTTTAAGAACATGCACAGCGGCGATAAAAAATCGTCCATAGCTCTCCTTCTCTTAACACTACAAAGACAGTTCACCTATCAAAATAAACCACATAACATCTAGAATAAAGGCATATCAATGCGCATTTCCTGCCAGTCCTGTGTAAACTGCAAGGTTTTTATTAAAAAATGTTATCCAACGTTATCGTGTCTGAAGTAGCTGCTCGCTTAAAAGATCTCGCTCGCCTCTCAATTGTCCAATTTCAAAACGGTTTTCACAGGATGAATTTTGAGTTCGTAAGCTTTCGAATGATACCTAATCTATGATGATTACTAAAATATGTAATATGAAAAAAAGGCAATAAAAAAAGAGCGCCAATCGTCACGCTAGCAGGACGTGACAGTTAATTAAAGGAACCGTATGTAAGATTGTGGCCAAAACTGGTACTGCAATCACTTTCAAATTACTGTAGAGCGGTGTATCCCCTCCCCCTCCCCCTGACTTGAGGTTGCCAGTTAGGCTGCACGATCCAGCAGGAACATAGGCTGCTACAAGGAGCTTCCAATGGCAAGTGACGAGTCCTACACAGTACGTTTTTTTTTCGGACTTTGTCACGACGTATTTCGGATTCATAACGAGGTCTTTTAGGTTTCGTAACGTTAGACATTTTTTATCCGACACGTTTGTAGCTGCAGCTGTGGTAACTAGAGGAGAGCTGGCAACCTGGATGCCGACTATATTTTGACAAATGTTTCAACTGTTTTGTCTATAATGGAAGTCCAAAAGAATTTTTTTTTGGTGTGTATTTTCCACAGTAGAAAGAAAGTTATACAGGTTTGGAACAACAGTAAATTATGACAGAATTTTCTTTCTTTTCTTTTTTTTTTGAGTGAACTGTCCCTGTAATATCCATTTAATCCAATAAAATATTAGAATAGCTGATTTTTGATTAAGTTCTGTGGGCATTGATGAGATATGGGCACATAGTGCCAGCTCTCTGCATGGAGATCATCTTTCTCCATCGTGGCACAGCTCCATGAGCCAGGTGGTGGGCGGGAGATGGGGATGAGGGGTCTGCTGCCAGCCATAGAGCTTGTCTGGTTCACAGGTTTTGGGGGGTTGGAAGAGATGGGTATATATAGAGAGAAAGGGAGGTAGAAAGATAAATAGAAAGGAGAAGGAGGGATCCCATATGCCAGGCATGTTGATCTGCCACCAGCAGGCAGCATGTCGAACATTAGCAGGGCACAGATCTTCGGTCAAACGCGAGATGTTCTGGTGAGAATAAACAGGCTGTTGGCTTGGTGTGCGTGGGAGGGACCGAATTCCCAGAGAGTGTTTTAACAGCCTGTTTATATATGCTGCTTTTGAAGGCGGTATTTATGGTTGAGGTGATGAGTTATGTAGGCACAGTTACATTACTCAGATGATGAAGCCGGAGCTGGGATGATTTACAGTGACAGAATCCTCACACTTTAAATGATAGATGAAAGGGAATGGATCTATGTTGGTTCATCTGTGGTTTATTACTTTTTAAATGATGCTCTGCATTTGCTGTCGCCCCTCTTTATACTTTTGCATGGCTCATAAGGGCTTATGGGTAAACATCAGCCATTTGGAGCATCTAATGAAAGTTGTTTGGGGGAGTCAGGTCTGGTTTCCTGGGGAACAGGTGAAGACAGAAGAACAGCTGTCCTATGGAATGTTGGGAATGAACAGGTGAAAGGAAGATACTCTTGTTCTCTGTTTTGATTGGCTGTGAGAGGTGGGAAACTTTTTCCACTTATGGGGAGAGTTCCAAAAACCTGTTGTACTGCAAAAACACATGTCAGCAAGTGTGTGTGTATATATACAAGTAGGTATGTATGTTAGGGGTGGAACGGTACACAGAAGTCACGGTTCGGTTCATACCTCGGTTCAGACATCACGGTTCGGTACGAGTTCGGTACAATGGAGGGAAAAGCAAAACAAAAATGCAGAAGGTTTGTGCATGTCTCAGGCTGGACCACCAAAGGAAAATAAATTACTTAAGCCTTGTATTTTTTTTTGTTTATTTGTAGTGCATTGACAATAGTTTTATGTAATTAGTTTATTAATTAAATTACTAAAAAGACAAAAAGACCTTGAGATATGTTTGGTAATTGTGCCTGAATGAATTGAAAATTTATTTGCTATATTTCAGATTAATATATTGTTTTCCTTAAAATTTTAATTAACAGTAACTTAAATACTTTGCAGTTTGAATGATTTCCTGCATAAACAAAATGACGGAGTATGTTTTTATGTTTACACTGTTCGATCGCGCGCCCCACACACACACACACAAATATAAGTAAGCACTTTGCGACTTTTCGATAACGACCGCGCCTCTCTCTCTCTCTCTCTCTCTCTCTCTCTCTCTCACACACACACACACACACACACACACACACACACACAAACAAACAACATATTCCAGCATTACAATCCTTACATCGCAGTCTGCTAAGGCGGAGCTACAGATTAGGTGTCCCTAAAGAACCTGCGTATCTAACAGTAGTTCCGCATTACATTAATTAATTTGCACGTGAGTTTTATTTATTTTTATACTGTGTATTCTCCGTGTAAATTTATGCACCGAACCGTGATGCCCGTACCGTTTCGGTTCAATACGAATACATGTACTGTTCCACCCCTAGTGTGTGTGTGTGTGTGTGTGTGTGTGTGTGTGTATGTGTATATTTGTATATATGTATATATGTATATGTATATGTGTATATATATATATATAACGGATCGCAGTTGCTTCGTGATCCGTACGGATCAGGATCAGGCCCCACGGTTCGGCACTCGTGTGATTCGCGGATTTACTGCAAAATTTAACCATCATAGAGTGAAAGGTTATAATTTGGACGTGTTTTGTCTTGCCAATTTACACATTCAAACCATTTTAAACGCAGAAGAAGAGGCGAAAATCGGGACTTGTGCATTATATGTGCGCATAGCCGCACGCATCTGAAGCACGTGCACGCAGAGAGAGAGAAAGAGAGAGAGGCGTGTTTCAGATAGCGCTCGAACACCGAATTGATTCCTCTTTTGCGTTTCCTTGCCCTTGAACAGACATATAAACACAAATTGTCAAAATACCCGTCTAAATGCCCGTCTCTGCAAGTATTCTCTCGTTTATGTCATAAGTGAACAGTTGAGAAAGAAACCGAATGTTTGTCAGTTTTTTCGGTCCGTGCAGTCGGTCTTTAAGTAATAAATGAAAAGCAAAGTTACCCCCCCATTAGACATGTGCCGGTATTCGGTAATGCGATAAATCGCGGTAATGAATATGCACGATATTGTTATCGCGGGCACTTCAAAATACCGTGAAAAATAATAGATCCGAATTTAGATTTTTAGAACGCGCATTATAGCTTATTTTCCATCAACCGCTTAAACAAACACTGCGTATATGCTGCGCGAAACACGTGCGCACTCTGATGTAAACAATCGCCACGTGTATAAGCATGCGGCCGGTGCGCACTTCTAGTCTAATGTAAACAGTCCTCACATGGAGAAGCAGCATGGCGGAAGGAGGAACGCCACCGCCTACAGTCTATGGCCGCCGCCGATCTATCCGGATCCATCCCGCTTCTAAAAGCAGAGCTGCCAACTCGACGCATTCAGCGCGAGACTCTTCACACGCTCACGCCACACATCCGTTTTCTCACGCAGAGAAAAATCGCGGATCAAAGAGGACACGAAGACCGTCAAACAAGACAGAGCAGGTTACTTTTGATATGAAACAGGAGAACAATTGTGTCACAGAACGTTACATTTAAACCATTTAATGACCGGCAGCATGTTAGATGACTAAAACATATAGATAAAGAGGAGTATTTTGCTGAATATGTGCACTGCACTTTTTTACATATTTATTATATTTTTTACGTGTGTCATTACATAATTGTTATTATAATGAAAACCACATTATATTTGATTTAATTAGTTATTTGTAACCTTTAATAATACCAGCTGATAGGGCTCTATATAGGGTTACATAGCATTATGTGAGATATTTTTTTTTTCATGAGAAAAAAATAACATGTGGGCTATCTACTGTAGCCTTCCTAATATTTATCAAAAATTAGTCAATATTGAATCAATATTTAAATCAAATCCCAAGTATTGAATTGAAATCGTTAAATTTGTGTTAAGCAATACAAACAGTAGCCTACCAGTCATTGTACCATGTAATCATTGTAACATGTTGTCACTAAACTTAATAAAATTCAGTTTATTTACCAAATGTTTTGACAATCACAATTACACCTTGTGATGCAAGTTTTATTTTATTTTTTGCATCCTCCCCCCCCCCCAATCCATTTGTTTCTCATGTGCAATTAAAATATCGTGATAATACCGTATACCGTGATAAAAGATCACTCAATTAATCGCAGCATGAAAATGTGATACCGGCACATGCCTACCCCCCATATATATATATTTTTTTGTTTTTTTTGTTTTTTTTTGCTGATCCGAAAAATTTGTCGATCCGTGGCTCAAAAACTGTAAATGATCCGAACTGTGAATTTTGTGATCCGTTCCACCACTGATATACATACACACACATATATATATATATATATATATATATATATATATATATATATATATATATATATATATGTGTGTGTGTGTATATATATGTATATGTAAGTAAGGAAGAAAGTCTGAATTTGGCCATTCTGCTGAAGGAATGGTTTTCTTATGGGTCACACTGTACCTCTAGGGTTTAAGCTGGAGATATCCTGACAGATAAGCCTATTTATGTGAAGCCCCTCAGTCCAGGACAAAACTAAAGTAATAGTGGCTTATGTTCAGCTGGGCATGCTGTCCCCCTCTGGGCCGCCTGCCCTCTGTGCTATTAACCTTATTGTCTTGGATCTAGAATCTGTGTGGGTGCTGAAGGGAGGCCCAGAGCAGTCCAGACTTTGAAACTCCTCAATATAAATTGATTATGAAACCAGCAGAAAAGAGCATTGTAAAAGAGCATTGTAAAGCTTTTTAATTAAATTTGAGCAGCCTTTTACTGTAGCTCTAATGCACCGACACACCCTGATGCAGCTATAAAAACTGCATGAATCAGATTTCTGTGATCCGTCTTCCCGTTTCATCATGACTCAGAAGGCCATTTCAGTCCCGCAAAGCTGCTGAAACTTCAACCAGACTTTGATGAGAGACATCAACAAAGTAGATTTATTATTCCAAAGCCTCCGTTGTAAATATGTGAGCTATTAATCTCCCTGAATTTTCCAAAGTACTGAAGGGAAGAGGTGCCAAGTTTCAAATGCATTTTTCGCCTGTCTTCGCTAATTCTAGCAAATGCACATTAACCAGCGAAGCCGACCCGGTCTGTCCAGACGGGAATGTGACTGCGTGTGTGTCCGTGCAGCAATAATGAGATCACTTAGCCTGTCGAACTCCAGGGGTCAGGGAGACTGCTGACAGGGTGGGGTCACTCGGACAGGGGGCGACACTGGCCTTCTGGCTATTTAACTCGCACACTATCTAATGAATTAATTAAAGCCAGCCACGAGTAACACAGATCAGACATGTGAACACATGGTCACCTTGGATGAAGCAAGAGAGAGGAAGGGAGAGAGATATGCAGTACAGATAGTCATAAAAAACAGCTGGGGGATAGGGAGATGTATAAAGAGAGGGAAATGTAATAGGAAAACGAGCGAAAGAAAGAGAGTGTTTTGCTGAATGAGCAACAGGTGGTGCAAGGAGGAGTTTAGACTAAACCCCTAATCAATTTGATAAGCAGTGGTGCATCTGTGTGCTTTTGTATAGTCAGAGTTATGACCAGAGCAGGCAGGACACCAGGAACAATACAGCCCAACTCTGACACCCTAGGGATCCACCATCCACTTTCAATAGTTGCTCTCAACAACTCTCATTTGTCTCTCTCTCTAGCTGCACTACAGTTTACTAATAGAATTACACATGCTGACTAATATTTTTTTTTTTTTTTTTTTTTTTTTTTACATAGGTTTGAATGTTGTTAGTTGATAAATCTTAACAAATCTTATTAGTAGTAATAATAAGTTATTACTAATATATTATTATTATTATTGTATAAGCACTATATATATATATATATATATATATATATATATATATATATATATATATATATATATATATATATATATATAATTAACACTATTATTAATAATAATAATAATAACAATGTTATTAATTATTATTATAATCACAATATATCATTCTTCTTCCAAGCAATATAGTTCATAATTAAAATAACGGTTTCTTTAATATAGAATTTGTGGTCACATGTATACATTTACCTGTGCATGCACGGCTCAAACAGAATGCAGCTCATTCCAATCAGATTTTAGATTTTAGAACTTTCCGGTTTATAACATTTTATTTGAACTTTTGCTTACTCAAATACCTCATGAAACAATTGTTTCACACTGTGTTTGAGGTTAAATGAACCTGTAATCATTGTTGTTGACTTTGGGAGAGTCTGACCACCATAGGGACTGTTTAATTGCATCTATTCATTTTCTTAACTGAGATCATAAAATTGTAATTGTGCATTTTACTGGCGTACTAAATTGCAAGGTGAGTTTAAGGGCTTTCCTGTATGACGGCATATTTTTAAAAATGCCCATTATCCGGGTCTGAACTTGACCCTTATTTTTAAAACACCTCTGATGTTATTATTGTAGAGTGGGAAGACAACATTAAGCTTAAAATGAAGTTAGTAAGCCTGTTAAGTGTCGTGATTGATGGGAACCGGTCGTTGCGAATGCTAAACAATTTTTCCTTCCACTGCATATGTGGCTGTACAATCCGTATACCCTGAGAGTTTGTGCAGGCACCAGCCCTGGGATGATTGATTGCTTCTCTCTCGTTGGCATTGCCAGCTGGCATCAGAGCGATGGGAGAGAGCAATGGGCCAGGATATTGGTCTGTGTTTAGAATCTAGGAGAGCATAGAGACCCACACCCACCACAAGCAAAAGCAATTCTTCCTTAAGCTGTTACTTTTCCATTAGCCTTTAATTCACATCCTTTTTACTTGTTTCTCCCTTCTTTTACTGGTTTCGGTCCCTTATAGAAACACAAATCTGGCCCAGTTCTTTTCCTGTATATTTTTTAATTCAAGGTCATTTGAACAAGAACTGATCACATAAAGATTCCAGAATAAAAGATGACAGTTCAATTTCATCAATCAAATTTTCCAGCCAATCTAATCAAACTCGGAGACGATGCACATCTCAGCCTGCACACGTTTGTGACGTCTCTTTCAAAAGCGTATAATGCTCTTCCCAGCTCCTTTTAGCAGATGGGCTCACCTTGAAGGATCAGAGGATTTGGGATGAACAAGAATCCCTCCCCAAACCCCTGCGAGGAAAGGCTTCAACGTCAAGCCTTATCCCGAGACCTGTCCCGCTGATATGCACTGACGCATCACGCAGAGCGCTCTCCGAATCTGACTGCTCCGCTGAGTTTGAGCCCTGTCTCCTCTCATGATTTTAGTACCACGTGTGGTGTGGTAAAATAGCACTGTAGCACCTCGTGGGCTCATACTCAATTCGATTTCTGCAGTCTATTGAGAATCCATTACACAAGTAAAATCTTTTCTGGTGGTACATTGATTATTTCACACATTGTTATCATGATTGTTGAACTCCATTTACAAGCTCTCTGCTTTTTGTGTACAACAGCATGAAAGCTTTTTGATGCAGGTTTTGTGACGTTTAACTCCTTCAAAAGCGGCATCAAGTCCACATTTGTGTTTTCGCTGTTTATTGCGTTAGTTAATATTTAGTTTTATGCACATTTCTGTATGAAGCACCTGTCCTAAAATCAATCATTTTTTCGAAGCAACTTTCCTGCCTCTAGCAATCCCCTGGCAAAAATTGCCTGTTAACCAAATACATTTTTTTCTAGAGCTTCCAACAACAGCTGCATTATTACAGGTTTTACATATATATATGTACATACCTTACATATATATTTATGTGTATATATGCAGTGTTGTGCCTGAACGCGTTCATTGAACGATAGTTCATGAACTCGTTCATATTTTGGGCGAACGTGAACTGAACGTACTGTATTACTGCCTGATGAACGTAACTGTGAACTCATTCATTCTGGTGTCTGTGAACACCACGCTCTCTCAGTTTAACTTCGTTCAATAGAGTGCCAGATTTCTATAGAGCCTTTCAAAGGCGGCAAAATTCCAGGCGAAAACCCGGCTAAAACACACCATAAACCGGCCTTAATGTAGCGGAAAAAACACCCAATCTGGCAACACCAGCCACCAGTGTCTACTGACTCTCTTGTTCGATCTCGTTCATCAAAATGAACAAATCTTTTTTCGAGTCATTTCGTTCATTTAAGGGGCTTTAAATGTTATACTATTAACTGGCAAATTCCCAGAACACATCCACCTACGCAATCTTGATCATATTCTGAATTAAGAAATCATTATAATGCAGTCAAAAATCGTTTACAGGGAACATAAATAATTACTTTACCTTCCGAGTCTTTCGTTCATTTGTCACGTGACAGAAGCAATGAATGGATCGTTCATGAACGACTCATCACTTACGTTACAAATAAAAACAAAAAGCATGGGCTGTGGCAATCATTTTGAAATATAATATCTTGCAGCAACATGGAAAAAAAGAACTGTAGAAAGAAGAACAAGTTCATTTTTGTAACTGTGAACTTAGTTCAAAATTGAGTATGAACTATGAACTGAACTAGTTCATTTTAAAATTTGTGAACTGAACTTTGAACTATTCATGTAGAAAGTGAACTTTCCCAACACTGTATATATGTGTGTATAAACATTTATTAGAGATGCATTTATGTATCAGCCAATAATCTGTATCAGCCGATAAAAACGTATTTTCACCATCGGCCAATGATCAGGGCCGGTTATATCCTGTCAATCAAAAGGGGGTGGAAAAATGTTTTCAGACTGCAATTCATACTGTGTGTGAATTGCAAATCTCTGTTGTGTTAAATTTAGGGCAAGTTAACATGAAATAATGCCTTAACAGTTACAAAATAGTGACATCTATTTGACCCTATGAATCACCCGTAGTTCAAGCCAGGGTTGCCAGGTCCGTAGTTTTTCCCTACACCAAATATTATAAGTTGATTTTTGGATTTTATTACATATGATAAGAAACAAAGTCTCAGCTTTCAAATTCTGTCCATTTTATCATGAGATTCAAACAATAAATGGCATTTTGACGCTCTTGAATGTGTCGTGGCAGATTGCCATAGCATCTTAGTTTAAGCGGCAGCACGGACACCAGGAACAATACAGCCCAACTCTGACACCCTAGGGTGTAATGCAAGTTATAGCACGAAAAAACATGCATGAGCATCAGAAGGTATGTTGAAAGTTACCATACAACTTACAGAAATGAATCATGTCTCGTAATTGCTCAGTGTTTCAATCACGTCAATAAAGCAGCTTGTGAACAATGTCACTTAATAATGTTGCATTTACCTTAGTAAAGTTACCCAATGTTCATAGTTCGTTAGTTAGCTATATTTAAAAAAAAAAACACTAGAGAGGAGCTTATTTACTGTTATTTATATTCGTTTATTAATATATATATATATATATATATATATATATAGTATGTATGTATGTATGTTTGAGTTTGTAAGTGTGACAGTGACAATCACACAAGTCAAACATGCAAAATATATAATAAAATAATTCTTCGTGCTGGGTTGTTTTGGACAGTTAGATATTTCAGTTTACTCAGATGGCCATGGATCACTATGGGGGGGACATTTCATTAACAGAAAGGGGGGTGATGATGGACAAAGACAGAGTTCAGTCCCATCCTCTCATTAAGCTCGAAAAGTGCAGACCATCACTAGATTAAAGTAATCCTCTTTCTTTCCAAAGACCATGTCTCTATTAGCTTCCACCGTGGTCGGCCACACGCGCCGGATTAGACCACATCACTAATGGACTTATTGTTGTCGGTATCTGCATACAAAAAGACCAGCTATGGGGGGGCCTGGGGCTGTCCTCCTAGATGTGCCATCAATAAAAAGTTCCTCCCCTCCCTCATCCTCTTATCTCCTCTACTTTTGTTCTCCACTCAGGCGTTTTGTGGGCCAGCGTTATGTCCAGCAGCGCAGGAGCGGGTAACGGTTTACACACGCAACGCACCCAAGCACTGAATAATGATGAGTTTACAGTAGGGTGAACGTGTTAGACAGTCAGCCACCCACAGAGCAGCTGTTTCCCCCCAAAAAATACTTGATTGAAGTTGTTTAGTAGCTTCTGTTGTTACGAAATGCTTCATAATACATTGAAATTGGGACATAAGGGAGGTTATGCAAATGGTTTGGAGCTGACCTCTTATTAGGCATCAAAGATGAGAAAATTCGAGGCTTGTCTGATTTAGTTTAGATAATTTATTCTGATAAAAATGTTTTGATCTGCAAGTTAATGCTAACAAATGTATTGTCAAAGAGCTGAAACGGCCAAGACGAAGCGTTATTGTGTCTGGTGGAGAATCAGAACACCTCTATTAAAGTCTTGATTCCATCACAACAACATAGTGATGTAAGCAACTGAAACTTACCCATAATGCATTGTTAATGTGACTGACGGGCTAAAACTGGTAAGCTTGTTCTGGAGAGGATAGCTCACCCTAAATATGAAAATTAATTTGTTCACCCTCATTTCCAAATGATCCAAATCTGTATGAGTTTCTTCTGGAACACAGATATTTTGAACATGGTCTGTTTTTTAGTTTTTTTAAAGAATTATTTATATAGGATTATAGTATTTATTAATATTTTGAATTAGCCTTTATTTGTGTATTTTCATTGTTAACTTTTAGTTTAAGTTTTAAGTATCTATTTAAATAATTTTAAAAAGTAGTATTCGTATAATATAGCTTTAATTGATTTTTAGTTTTAGTAACTTTAATACTTCAACTTCAGTTAGTTCTCAAGGTGTATCATTTCAGTTTTTCATCTAATATTTATAGTTCATTTTATTTGAGCTTATTTCAAATATTTTTTATTAATAATAACAAAAGGCATATAGGTTTGGAATGATATCGAGGGCGAGTACATTTTTATTTTTAGGTGAACTATCCCTTTAAGGATTTGTTAGGAAAGAGGTGAACATGTTTGTGTTTTGTGTGTGTGTCTGTGGTTTATCCTGAGTGGCAGGCCGTCACATGCTGGGAAAGGTGTGAAGATTAACCTCCCATCTAGCTTTAGACCAGAGAGCCTGCGATTAACTTGAGGATAGAGCTGAGTCTTGGGAATGGACTTCCTCGGGTTCAGACACAAACACACTCTAAAACAGTTTTCAAAAACTTTTCAACCAGACTATTCTTACAGAAACATTTCGCGAATCTTTATGCAGTGCGAGTGCACATTTGAAATGACCCTCCCTGATGACATCTCTTCGTTAGTCTCCTCTGTGTAAAAGCACCTCTCTGTCATTTAAATGAGGCTGGCGTTCCCTGATGCAGCTAGCATGGGCCGCTCCAGGCAGCTGCTGGTGGGACAGTGATTAACAGTGAATGGGGTCGAGGTTAGAGTCGATTCCTCTGGCTCTGTGCCTCTGGATCCTACTGTTGGTCAAACGCCCCCTTTCTCCTCCTCCTTTTCGGGATAATGACACCCACCTCCTGCACTGCACATGCGGCCTTGCCAATAAAGAATACTCATTTATAACTTCAATTTGTCGCCCTGACATGGCGAGGGGTAAGAGGTTTCGGGGAACACCAGACGGGCCTGTTTATGGGCAGTTAAGAGCCTTGAAATGATGTACCTCGGCAGCACGTCTCATACATCTCTCCGTCTCTCATTCACTCCGTCCCTTATATAGAATGCATATCATTTCATCAGGCTGGAGAGGGGTGCTGGGGAGCGCTTTTGGGTCATAAAAAGATGAAATATCACTGTTATTTCTCAAGTCTTCACCGTGTCTGCCACCGCAACTAAGGGTTTACGAGCATTGTAAAGCTGACTTGTGTCTCAGAACATGCAGCCCAAGGATTGCATTGGTACAAATATTTATTTATTTACTTTTTATTTATTTATTTATTCTTTCTTTCTTTCTTACTTATGTATTTACTTACAAGTTACTTATTTATTTACTTGTTTTGTATGTTTTTATAGCAGATATTATAAATATTTATTTAGTTATTTGTTTCTTTGCAAACATTGCAATTGCTGTTTATTTTTTATAACTGTGTATACATATATTTACTTATAATACTTGTTAAAAAAATTTAAAACAAATAAATGCATTATTTTTTGTTTTATTTACATATTATTTGCTTATTATGTTTATTTATATAGTTGCTTTTTTGCTGATCCTATTTGATGTAGATGTATTTTTAAAACTACTTTAAAATTGAAACTGCACAACATTTTTCATTTTCACTTGTATTGTTTGTCCTGTGACGGTACCTGAATATTAACACCAGCCTGGTGGTTCAGAGCCTTTCTCACACATGGAGGAAATTATTTTTCATGCATAGTCACCACATCAGTGCATCCAGATGCTTTTCATCAATCAGCTGTGAAAGAGAGAGACGAAGAGAGCGAGGGATCCCAGCTGTTGTGTTCTAACAGGACTCAGGTGATGGTTAAGCAGCAGAGACAGCATCTAAATGAACGTCGAGACGAAGACAAACACGCACATGCTAATGCCACTGCAAACAAAAGCCGTAAAATAAACCGAAAAAAGTGAGTGTGGCGTACAAGCAGCGTTGATTTCCCACTGTCCCCAAGGCAATATCAGTCTGGGCTTCTGCCCTGAGCTCGCACCGGGCTCATTACGTCTGGAGAGGCCTCTTTGATCCTATCGGGGTTTGGGATGATGAAACGTTGAAGGCAGCAGATCGCTGTGTGTGTGCGTAGAATAGTGTGTATTAGTGTGTGGTGGAGGGGATGTTAGCTGGTGGGGGTTGAAAAGAGGGACAGATGTCCAAGCTGCACGTGCCTCAAGCGTCATATCCAACCCCCCAACTCCCCTGTTACCTCTCCACCCCTCTTCGCTTCTGTCCCACCACCCCCCGACTTCTGTCAGGAGCTGGCCCAGCCCGTGGGTCCATCGACTGCAACAGATGTGTTCGGCACTGAGCCATACTGATGCTAACCTGACTGCAGAAGACCTCTGAAATCCTACCTCTTCCAAGCTGCTGTGGCATCTCATAGCCAGAAGATATGAAACCTGATCTAGATCCTCTTATCCTCTGAAGAGCCATTGATGGCAGAGAAGATTAGAGTTGAAATTCCTCAAAATGTCACAAGTTCTTTGAGTTCTTTTGCTTGCAGTTGTGGGCAAGGCTGATATATTGTTTCCAGCCATAACTGACTTCAGGGCAGAGGTTTAGCCGCATCTATCCAGAGATTTGGAGGAAGATATTGAGATGTCCTTTCATGTGGGCCAAAGACAGGTGTATTCAAGAGACATACTCTTTCTCAAAGCTGCTGTAATTGTGTTGACTCCACAAGGGAACTCTTAGTGGCGGCCGCAAATCACTACAGAGAACAGAAGAGAATCACTCATACACCCAGACAGCTCAAGAGAAACCGCTTAAGCATCTCACTATAACATTTTTGCCTATGTTTTGCTGCACATGAGAGCATATTTCATGTGAGGACATATTTTTTGCGAATATTTTTGCGTATTACTACAATTTTCTGTAAAAAAATCTCTAAATTGTATGCACCAAATGCAGTATGCACACTACCAATCAAATGTTTGTGGTCAGATTTTTAAAGACTGCTGTCTTAATAGTAAAGACTGTTGAAGTAAAGACTGCTGAAAAATCAGCTTTATTGAAAGATTTTATTGTACAGTATTTATTTTATTTATTCATTTTCTTTATTATATATTTACATTGTTTTTGTTTGTTCTTGTTCAGCTTTGCTGTTACAGAATTGAATTATAATTTAAAATATTTATATAGAACAGTTATTTTGAATTGCAATAATATATCACATTAATAACTGTTTTACTGTATTTTTGATTTAATAAATGCATCCGTTGTGAGCATAAGACACTTCTTTCAAAAACTGTCCCTGAGGCCTTTTTTAGTGGTGGTGGGTGTCCGTATAAGTGGAAGTTTTTTTCCCTTTTCCTGCCTCAGGTCTGCCCTGGTCAGGGGTGGTCTGTTGTGGATAATTGGACGTCCAGGGGGCTGGAGGACAAATGTGACCATTTAAAGAAGATGAGAGAGTTGAGGAACCAGCGGACAGGCCTAAAGCTCTCCATATGTCCACACACGCAGATAATGATTAGCATTAAACCTCATCAATCAGATAAATCAATAGCCTGACGGTCAGCTACCACCTGTTCATCTGATTGTGCATGCTAAGCTCACATAGCTCGGATTTTAAGCGATGGTGGGATATTAATTAAATAGTAAGAAATCTAAACATGTAAGATGCATCATTGGGCACCTGTACATCCCCAAATCAAATTCACATTGGAGGGAGCGGTGCAGATTTTTAATATCAAGGCACACGGATTAGAGCTTATAAAACTGATATTGACATGGTTCATGATTTCCTGACCCGAATTTAATAAGATTAATACCTCACAACGATCATGCGCAGAGATTACATCCCATGTCTGCGCCGATGAAGCCATCTTCAGCAAGTGTTTGTCTATTTGTATGTCTGAGCGTGTGACAGATCGCTTCATGCAGAGAGGACAGATTGACAGATGACCAACTCAAATGCCGAAAGCGCCTCTGCGAACATAAACCTTTCATCACTGAGAGAGAGCCATTTGTCATTTGAATATTAGATTTTATTCATGAGTGATCGTAAAGCATGCAAGCTTTCAGGGAACAAAGTAACATGCTTTGAGTGCCTGATCACGCTTGACGGTAAACCATTTCATTAGGCGTGAATGACTGTGGATGCATTTGCGTGTTTAGTCTAAACTTCTATTTAGAAAGCTGATAAAAGTATCGAACACCATAAAAACAACCATGTTTAGAGCTGTCAAACTACTTTAAATGCACATTTTAGCAATGCAAACTGGTTGTAATGCTGAAAAAGACCTCAAACCTCAGACCACCGGAGGACCCGTCTCGACTTTTTGAATTGATTTCGTAAAGCCTTTCACCTGCCGCTCAGTGACTCAAACAAACAGACTCATTACTGTATAGACAGCTGCATTGGTTGCAAGTGAAAGCCCCCAGCAGAGTCATATGCTGGTGGTTTTAAGGGATACCTTACAATGTCAGAGACCCGACTTTAAAATTAATGAAGGACCGGGGATGAAGAATTGATTTTTTCGAGGGGAAAGGTTGCGAGTCGGGGGATTCATTAGCCATGCCCCACAGAATGCAGCTATAGTGGCAGCCAAGGGAGGTAATTGAAGTGGACTGCGGGTAGGATTACACCGACTTTGTTTTCAGAGGAGATAGAAAGATGGAGAGAAGTAGAAAGAAGGGGGTTTCCCCCCGAGGTCGACGTAAGGGGTTAAAGGTCATAGTCTTAATCCTTCATCCCTAGGGTTTATGGGTAATTGGCAGTCTAATCAGGGTTTATAGAAGCTCTCTTGCTCAGAGCTGGCCCAGGACTAGTTTAAAATTATACCCTTTCCCACCTGTTAGAGTCATTTGTACCTTATCTTAAGGAGTTGATTGTCAAGATAGGAACAGCAGAAGAAGATGCCTAGTTTTTATTAGCTTAGCAAGCACCTTTAATAATTATATAATTATAGACTTCTTGCCAATTTCTTGTTTACTAGAAGCCGTATTTGCAGCAAGAACGGGAAAGTTAACTTCATTTTCCCTCAGATTGGAGGGCGCCTCTCTCTGGATCTGTTGTTGGCTTGACAGGGCAACATTATATTTCCATAAGCCCATGGGACTGTACTGTTCAATTCTGTTTATATGCGTGTGAGTGCATGTGTGTTGAAATTAATTAGTTGAAAGCTCACATACAGTGTGTTTCAGGAGAGGTTCACAAGGTTAATTAAAGCTGCAGGTAGGGCCAGGGATTCAAGCTTGCCCAAATAGATTTGACTAACACTCAGCACCCTGCTCGCTGAAATCTTGTCAAGCCATTTAAGACTTGTTTTGAAACATTACTGCTGTTGTTGTAACATCTAATTAAGCAATAAGCCACTAAGGGACACGCAGAACAGTTATTTTACCACGGTTAGAGTAAAATAAGGGTATATATAATACAATAATTAGATAGATAGATAGATAGATAGATAGATAGATAGATAGATAGATAGATAGATATAATGTATTGTAAATTATATATACTCTCATTTTACTCTGACCATGGAGAAACAACTGTTATAAAATACTAGTATGTTTGATACTAAATATGAATTAAATTAATATTGAATTCAACTGGTGTTTGATCACATCGGCTGTTGTTTGTTGCCATTAGAGAAAAAATACCAAATTGTGAGCAAATCTTTAAATAGTTCACTAAAATGTGTTCGACAGAACTAGCTTTGGTTTTTCGCTATTTTAAAATGCGACATCAGTAGACATCCAATTATACTCATGCTTGTCAAGCAGGAATGCCTCCATTATTCACCATGGCATCCTCATGAAGTGTAATGTATATTCAAGCTTGATGCCACTCCATCGCATACATTTGAAGGGAAGGAAATTAAAACAGCAGCAGCTGACAGACATCCATTAGAGGTGCGATGAGGGCGCCCCAAATAGCTAACGCTAATATCTGCCTGTTCTGTTGTCCTGCTTTGGATTCATCAACAGTATATTAATTCACACATGCTCGGAGAGCTTCATTCATCAAACCGAACTCTCCCGCCCTGTCGTAATGACATTGTAGCGACATTAACGCAGTAATTTAGACGTAATGGCCGTACATTATCCATCCTAAAGTCAAAGCATACACGCTGATTCACTTACTCTCACATAAACACATCCTATGCACCAATTATATATTACCCATAATTAATAGTCAGAAATTTAATTCCTGCTGGTGTAAGGCTGTTATCCATCTGTGGCTTTTCAGTCTGTTTCGGCTATAATAAATCTTGCATTATATCGATCCATAGCACCTCTAAAGATTTGTGACTCTAATCTCGAGGACCCGCCGCAGAAACACTCCGGCTCCTCTGCTCATCAAGAGGTATTAGAGACCTTGAGATAGCATCAAACTCTCACTGACACGCTCGCGGTGCTGAAGGACAGCCGGTGTCCCCAAGCTGCAAACCTTGACTGTGGCGCCGTCGATCTATTATGTGCATGACAATGATATATTTTTGCAGATATGACTAATGTCTTGCATTTAAGAGCACACTCATACGCATTTATCTTGAATGCTAATGTATAATGGGGTAATTTGAAGGACAGGGGGACTTAAAAAGTGTTGTTTAATATATATATAAATGTTATTTATGTTGACTTTAGTGACTTTAAGTGTTACAAAGTGATTATTGTGAATAATTTTTGCAGATATAAACTGCTTTTCAATGAATTCACACATGCTGAAGCTCTACTAAACCCACTAGTGCTGTCTGTCTGGAATTGAAACCAATGTAGAGTTTTGAGAGGATTATCGATGCCACCACTTGGACTGTTTTAATATGCACAATTTTTACCCTATCATCGCTCTAGTCTCTATAATTAATGAATCACCGTTAGGGTTTGATGTGCATATTACGATGTCAAAGCTCAACCTCCGCAGCTTCAGAAGTCTGCCTTAATGTTAGGAAGTGTTCAAAAAGTTAGTGTAACACTTCTGATATGTCAGTTTCAGCTGAAACAAAAAAAGTTCTCTCGGCTCTCAAACTTTTTTGATTGCATGATTTTGAGGAGACGTGTGAAGCGGTCAGGCTGAGATAGAGGATGAGAGAGAGCATGAACGAGATGGATGGGAAGAGAGAGAAATGAGTGCCTTTGGACTGTTATCAGACCTGTGTCAATTCGGTTGGATTACAGAATTTGGAAAGGTTCAGGTCAGTCAAGAGAAAAGGACAGATTTAGAAAGGAAGCAGATAGGAGATACATTGTCTGAGAGAAAGCAAATTATGCAGTTGGGATAGAGATTCTTATTTGGGAAAGTACGTTTACAAAAATTAAGACCAGGTACCTGTATATCCTAGACTAGAGTTAATCTGAAATAAGAAACTGTCTATTAGGAAGGAACTCTTTCAAAACAAAATTGTACATCTGGGATAGATTCTGCATAAAAATTTTCCATTAAAATATGCTTTGCATTTCTATTGGCCTTGAGCACCCTTGGATAAATGGGATTAATGGGTAGGTTTTTTTATACCCTTAAATGGAGATGGGCGTGTGTTATGATAATTACCATCTACTAGCACATGCTCCCCTCATTTATAATAATTAATCAACAAGGAATGAGAACAAATGTCTCCTGTTGTGAAGCTGTTGTGAAAATTTTACACGAGAACTGTTTCTGTGTGAATAAGCAGCAAGCAAATTATTAGTGAATGAGAAAAGGAAAGGTGAAATTGCTGTTATATCAAGATAAGAAAAAAAAATACAATAGGATTTTGCAAGCAGAATTTCTTCAGGCACTATTTAGTGTCTGCTGCCTGTTTCAGTGTTTGAGTTCAGTCTGTTCCCTTTGGCTAAGGGAACTTTAAAATTCCCTCTATCACGCCTTGATGACTAAAACAGGGTCCTATTTCAGTGAATTTATTTGCTGTCTGAGCTCTGGATATTGTGTTCTGAGTGAGAGAGCCATAGTTTGGTTCACTTTTGGATCTCATCCAGCGCAATATCGGAAGACTTCCACTTCATACACTCTATCTGAACGAATACCTTTCGCTCTGGGGCACATACACCAATTGGAAACGTGCAGTTGATAGAGCACTGTCCAGATTAAAGTATTGGCAGTGCCGGCACTATGAAATCTGATAAATGGCAATAAAATGAAAATCCAGATTGAGAGGGGAACTGTTATCATCAGCCCCAAAGGTGCAGGAAGGTCGATTGAAGGATATTTGTGCTTGTGTAACCCCATTTGTGTTTAAATGTGCTTTGTTTGTGTTTTGTACATAATTTCATTTTTGTGTCAGTTATATTTTTCTTTTTGTGATTATTTTTTTTTTGTCAGTATCAGTAACAAAAAAAATTGTGGTTTTGCCTGTGTCTAACTGATTTAATTATTCATAGTCATGTGTTAGAGGAAACAATGCATTATTTATTAGGCCGACATGGACAGTGAGCAAATTAAGACCAGAGGGAGAGGGGGAACAGGACAACATTGCAAACAAATTAAACCAGAAAAAAACTAACAAAGTGATTTCATAGCAATAAACTAATATCCCAAAATGCTGCTGCATAGCACAACAAGTGCAGCTGTTTGTGGAGTCATTATATTTGTTGTGGTCGTTTTCTGATTATTTTCATCTTTTCTCCGTTTCTTCAGTTCTCCGGGATGATTTCCGACAGACCCCCAGTGACGTGGTGGTGGCAGCAGGAGAGCCGGCAGTGATGGAGTGCATCCCTCCTCGAGGCCATCCAGAACCCACTATCTCCTGGAAGAGGAACAATGTGAAAGTGAACGACAAGGACGAGAGGATTACGGTGAATGTTCTCTTTCTTTCTTTCTTTCTTTCTTTCTTTCTTTCTTTCTTTCTTTCTTTCTTTCTTTCTTTCTTACAGCACAACTGTTTTCAGCATTGATGATAATAAGAAATGTTTCTTGAGCAGCAAATCAGCATATTAGAATGATTTCTGAAGGATCATGTGATTCTGAATACTGGAGTAATGGCTGCAGAAAATTCAGCTTTGACATCACAGGATTAAATTACTTTTTAAAATATATTCAAATAGAATATTTATTTTAAGTTGTATTAATATTTTACATTATTACTGTTTTACTGTATTTTTGATCAAATAAAGGCAGCCTTGGTGAGCATTAGGGCTGCCTTCAACTAAAGGTTTTTCTAGTCGACTAGTAGTCGTTCAGTCAACTAATCGCGTGTTTATATTAATAATCTATAAATCATTATAATGAGCCTTTAATTGCCTATTTAATACATTGCCTTATACTCAAATACTCAAACACACGCATAAAGCTTGCCACAGCGCACCGGCAAACTTAATGATCATGAATTGGGAGACTGTCAAAACATTTTAATAATTTATTGATAATGTTTTCTGTTTTCAGCTGCAGAGATTAAGTCGACAAGGCTGACTCGTCATCTCCGCAGTTGTGGACGCGCCTATATGCACGTTTCATACGGATTACAAAATCTGAGAATATTTAATTTCCTTTTGAATTGGACCATTTAAAAGTAGACATTTCCAGCTTTCTATAGATATATTTCTCATGTCTGTTAGGCAAGTATACACTGAGTTTCCGTTCACTGAGACCGGAACTGCAGAAAACACATCCTGATTGTTTTCATAATTTTACAAAAGCACAACATTTTGTTGTTATTGTGAGTTTACAGAAATAAAAGTAGACCCTTTACAGTTTGCATTACTCTTATCTGTACGACCTTTGTATGTGTTTTAAGTTAATGCAAGTGATCGTGCCGGCGCCTGTATGTCATGCAGTTAGCGCGCTCTCCACACTAACACTTGAAATTGAACACTTGACTTGTGAAGTTGCTACTAGTGCTAATAGTGATAAGCCATATTTGAGGTCGATGAATGATAGACGAATGTTTGGATTTCCTGCCGTTAACGATCTGTCCCTCACGGACTGCATGATTTTGAAGTTTTTTTCTGCTACTAAACGACTAATAAAATGTTGGTCGACCAAACCTCTTTTAGTCGAATAATTGACTATTGGGGGGCAGCCCTAGAGAGCATATGAGATTTCTTTCAAAACAATAAAAAATATTACTGACCTCAAACCAATGGTAATGTAAATTTTTCCAATACTATATGAATAAAATACAAAATATTTGATATTGATTTTGAATAAAAATAAAAGCATGCATTTTTGAACATTTCAAGACGTTCACATAAGACATTGCTCTTAATAACTCACACAAACAGCCAACAAATAGGAATTTATCTTTTTTATCTCTCTCTCTCTCTCTCTCTCTCTCTCTCTCGCTCTCGCTCTCGGTTCTCTCAACATTACAACACTTACCTTTTGTTTGTCTGTCTCTCTCTTACAGTCATTCCTATGACTCTCCTATCAACCACTTGACTAAATGGGCTATTACAGCACTTTTACTAAATGTATCAGTTTGGCCGTCCTCTCTGTGTCAAGTGTTTCAAAAACAATCAAACTCGCTTTGCTGTAGTATTTATGGTTTTTCAGTGCCCAGAAACCATGTTCATAAAACATCACAGCATGGTTGGCTTCCAATGGGGACCAACTCAGTTTTTAGTGTCTTTTTCCCTTAGATGTTTTATAAATGCATACCCCTGACAGATCTTGATGTACTTTTCTTTACAGATCCGTGGAGGGAAGCTGATGATCTCTAACACCCGGAAGAGCGATGCAGGAATGTATGTGTGTGTCGGCACTAATATGGTTGGAGAGAAGGACAGTGATCCTGCTGAGCTTGTAGTGTTTGGTAGGTTTGTAGTTCTACTTTTTTTATCTCTCTTTTATTTTCTCTCTCTTTCTTACACTGATGTCTTTGGAATCTCTTTCTCCTGTAGAGCGGCCCATGTTTGTACGTAGACCTGTAAATCAGGTGGTCCTCGCTGATGACACCGTGGATTTCCAGTGTGAGGTTCAGGGAGACCCCACTCCCACCATACGCTGGAAGAAAGAGGAAGGAGAACTGCCTCGGGGAAGGTGAGACCTAAATGCATGCATTAGCAAAATGATAAAAGATGATTATGATTAATGGATTAATTTTATGGATTTTATATTATAATATAATTTAATGAATAATAATAGTAAACAGACATTTTTAACAACAGTAGTACACATTTAATAAAAATAATAATAATTTGATTTATTAAAAATACATGTAATTTAAAAATATTAATACATGCATACATACATAATGTATATATATGATATGATTATAATTCTACTTATATATTCAATAACTTATTATTATAAGTGGTAGTAGTAGTGGTAGTATTACATTTGTACTATTATAAAAAAAATATTAAATTATCATTAAATATATTTTTATTACATCTGTGCAACAATTAATCACGATTAATCGCATCCAAAAAACAAAAATTGTGTTATATATATAATAAAAAATATACATATATATGTATGTATGTGTGTGTGTGTGTGTATATATATATATATATATATATATATATATATATATATATATGTATATGTGTATATATATATATGTGTATGTGTGTGTACTGTGTATAATTATGTTGTGTATATATAAATACACACATGCATGTATATATTTCAGAAACATTTGCTTGTATATACTGTATATATATTTATACATAATTTAGATTATATATCAATATAAATATTTTATATATAAATAACACATTTTTCTTAAATATATATTATGCATGTATATACACAACATATATATACACAAAATAATTATACACAGTACACACACATATATAATGTAAACTTTTATTTTGGATGCGATTAATCACGATTAACTGTTGCACAGCCCTTATTTTTATATTGTTTCACACTTTATAATTATTCTGGCAAATTCTGAAATTTAAATATATATTTTCAAAACTCATTGAACACTGTTAGCAGCAGATGTTAATCACACTGAAGCTTAACAGTGTTAAAATCCACTGTAGCGAAACATTGCTGATACAGCTGGCAGAGAACAGTGGGTCTCAGTGTATAGACAAAAATTAGAGAGTAACTTTGTTGTGTGTGTGTGTGTGTGTGTTTCCGGGCAGGTTTGAGATTCGTGCCGACAACAGCCTGCGTCTTACTCAGGTGAAGGCTGAAGATGAAGGCTCGTACACCTGTTTATCTGAGAACAGCGTGGGCAAAGCCGAAGCATCCGGAACACTTCAGGTCCACGGTGAGTTACAACAACTCTGCAGATGCACAAATGCTGCTTAGCTCAGTAACTCTCTCTCTCAAACACACACGCATACACGTCCACACAGCAGCACATCTGACGGATTTGACAATAATTCTATTATATTCTTCCCTCTGACTTTAGCATCTTTCTCTCACACACTCAACCGAGTCTGAATTTTATTAACCGGAGCCCGCACACTCACACACACGTGCTTGCCTTGCATTTTGCTGATTACAGGAGTGAAGTATGGCAAAAGCCATTTATTTAAAGCTGCCAGATGCAATTAACATAATTCCATCTGGTTAGAGGCACATCTTGCTTCATAAAACATGACTGTGGGCTCGGGAACATGCACACATTAAGAATATTCCACACACTTAATAGATGTTTATAGCAGCACACTTGCTGTGAATGATTTCACCTGACAGCTGATGGAAAATGATTCAAAGTGTGAGTGAAGCTGAAATATTATTAGTACAGCTTTATATATGTATTAATATATTGAAATATTTTCAAATATTAAACGTGTTTTATAAACCATGTTATGAGTGTTGTCATGGGAACTAATATTTTTGTGAGCCTAAGGATGCCAACAGCTCAGAGTCATCTTGTAATTATGGTAATTCCAACATGACATGAACAAAACATAAATTTAGAGTTTCTCTCATCACTTTTTCCTCATCACCTCTTCTTCCTGTTACTGCCGCCCATTGTTGTTTCATACTACTTGTTTCATTAATCACTCAGAATATTTTTTTCTTTCATTTTCTAAATACAAAACAAATTTCCAACTTTCCAATCCACTCATCTCATTTTTATCATTTTTTTTTGTCTTTCTCCATCCTCACCTCCATTATAGTGGGCCCATCTCGTAAGTACCATTTCATTTCTCTGCATGCGTGTGGGTGTGATTCACATGTTTTGGAGGCTGTGATTGGTCGTGGCAGGGTTAAGACCCTGTGCTGACCATTCACTTCTGCATACTTGCCTCTTCCTTATTGTAATTTCTCTTCAAATTTCCTCTTAAAGGGATAGTTCACAAATATGAAAATTCTGTCATTTTTTTTCATCCTCATGTTATTTAAAACCCATATGGCATTCCTTATTCTGCGGAACTGTATTTCAAAGAATGTTTCAACTGTTTTTGTCAGTAAAAGTCAATGGGGTCCAAAATAACTCTGAACCCAAATGACTTTCTTTTTTTTTTGGACGCAAAATCACTGAGACATTTTTTTTAAATATCTTCTTTAGTGTTTCACAGAACAAAGGAAGTCAAACTGGTTTGGAATTATTTTTGGATGAACTATCCCTCTACATACAGAAGTAATGAGTGACTATTCTAGTCCAGCTCATTATTTCTGATATGCAGAGCAGTAACACTGGATTTTACAGGTAAAACCGACATTGAAAATGCAGGTATTTGAACTTCAGAGGCTTTTTGAAGTGTTGAATGATCTGGATGTCCTTTACTGAGGAGAAGTAGAAAAGGTCATTATCGAGCCCAGCATACGAGTGACCTCTGTGAGAATAGTGTGATCACATTACAGAGACACTGAAAGAGAGGACACCTTTGACACCTTTGCTCTGGTGCTTGACCATCACTGCTGCAATGCCCATAGTAAATCAGTGGATGTGAGTTCTAGAAGATCTGAGGGATTTGGAACTGATTTTTTCCCCCACAATGGTTTTGTGCAGTGTGGCCCAGTCAGTCAGCTAGAACAACTCCATATTGTCAGCAGAAACCACTTGGTTTTGGCGTTGAAGCCCTGCGGAGTCACCAAGCCTACAATCGTTTTACCCTTAAAAGTGTTCATAAATAGCATAAAATAAATACTCGCACTTTTGCTTTTTTTTAGAACTGGAGTTTTATACCACTTGCTTTGTTTTTCTTTCAAGAACTGTATTTAACTTAAGGCACAATGAGGAGTACATGTGACCAAGTAATTTCCAGATACGTTATTTCTGTCAAGGAAAACAAGTGGAAGGACTATATCTGATGCTGACGGAGCACTTCAGTGATAGACAGACAGACAGACAGACAGGCAGAATAAAAGAAAGAACATGTTTTCAGAGGGAAGCAAGGGCGTTCTGCTCCATTTTAAGGGGGTAAAAAGAAACTGTTCCCAGCAGGGTGTTAGTTTTCATTCAACCCAACATGGGTCTTTGGTGCTTTTATTTTCTCCTTTGTTATGTGTCTTGGATGAGATGCATTTAATGGAAAATTTGGGAAATTGAAAGTTTGGGAGTACTTTCAGAGCTATTCAAACTGTTTTTGTTGTAATTTTTAGCCTAACAAAGGATATCATAGCTCTGTTCCAAGATGTATTGAGCTGCTCACCTAGGCAACATTTTTAGGTCATTTTAAGTCAATGTCAGAGTTATTGCAAACAGTACCTAAAGGAAGATTGTATCCCTCAGATGTTTGTCATCAGGGGAAATCTCAGTTATTTTCAGCTCTAGGAAGATTTTGGGACGAATTTGATAAATTAAAATGTTCTAACCTTTTCAGAAACTTTTTTGGAAGACAATCTTTGTTTGGTCTTTTTGTCAGAGAAAAATTCTTATAAGCTGAAGATTTATGCACAAATCTCAGTTTGTTGAAATACAAGTTTAATATGTTTTGTGTTAATATATAAAGTGTTTTGTTCACAATCTAAGCAGTATCTCACATATCCTTCATGTATACTATACCATTCATGTTTTGGGTCGTAAGATTTTTTTAAATAGTTTTTGAAGGAAGTCTTTTAAATTGTTTTTGAAAGAAGTCATTTATCAATTTAATGTGTCCTTGCTTAATAAAAGTATTAATTTCTTTCCAAAAAATAAAAATACTGACCCCAAACCTCTGGATGGTAGTGTACACGGCAATCCCAACAAGCTACTTTTAAACTCTATTGCAATCATCTTGTTTTTCACAGTCTTAAAAAGTAGATTTTGGGATTTGCAACAGGGCTATAAAATTAACTTGGTTTTAGACTTCTAAGCTAGATAAGTGTGTCAGAACTCTCTGTATTCAGTGGAAAAGCCAGACATTTAATACACATGGGTTAGATTAGTCAGACTTTGTGCAAGGGAGAAACAGGAATAGATTCTGTCTTCTTTCTGCTAAAGATGACGGATTGGTTTCATCATTTGCATGTTTTCAACATCATGAAATAATCCATGGCATTTTCCTCAACTGCCCTCTTCATTAGCATGTCTAAGAGCTGAGACAATAAATATGAAATAAATCCATGTAGCAGCGATTTACACCAGATAAATCCTGCTGCACTGGGGCGCCTCTCCAACGGTGCTCATTTTAAGCTGTCCTAAAAAAAGTGTTTCCAATTTCAAACTCTGACAGGACTGATCTTAGCCAATGCATATTACTGCATCCTCAAGGGGGGTATTTAAAAAAGCACAAGCTTTCTTAGAAACCACATTTATGCAGATTATGCTCTCATTTTGATAATGCAGTATATGAATACTGAATGAAATATACAGCTTATGAATTTGGCAGGTATTGCTGGACAGAAAAGGCTGCTCAGCTAGGCATTGTAAACATATGCCCTGTATTGGTGTAGATAACCTGCAATGCTGTAAAGCGTTTAATCGGTTACACTCTAAAGACTGTATTAATTGCATGTAGGGGGTTTTAATTGCGGCGCTGAGCACTGAAGCATGTCCCTTCCACACTTTCTGTCTGCATCACTGTTCAACGCTGACAACTGCCTGTCATTGCGAGTCCCTCTGGGGATAGACACGGTGTTTGAAGACATGTTTTGTTGGCGGTGTATGTGCATACGAGTTTGTGGCTGTGTATTCACTAACCACTAACTCTCCCAGAGGGAGCATGAAGGTGTTGGATCCTTGCGCGTGTTGTGGGCAGTCTTAGGAGGACACAAAGTTCCATGAATAATTTTTAGCTTTCAGCACTTTTGTTTAGTCTTTTGGGTGGGTGACACTTTTGACCTGTCACTAACCAGCCAGCCAGCCTGGCACCTTCACAGCTCCGTCTACTGCTATTCCATCAAATACACCATCTGTGATATTTCGAGGAAAACATCTCCAGAAAGACTTATTATAGATATCTTAACAGATGGCTTTCTATCTATAACTTGGAATAGTTGTAGTTGATTTTATGGCTGAGCATTCATGTTTAACTTTACAAGTGAAATTAATGTGTATCCTATAAATTATTATTAATAATAATAATACATTTAAGATTATATAATTATTTATTAATATTTATATGATGTATAATTAATTATTATTATTAGTAGTAGTAGTAGTATATTATTATCAAATATAAATGTTTTTAATGTTATTATTTGTACCATTTATTCTTAAAAAAAAATATATATATATAAAAAAAATAACATGGCATTCTGTTCTATAACTTGGAATAGTATTTTATGGTTGTAGTCTTTTTTTTATTTTTTTTTATGGCAAACTTCAGAAGATAAATGAATGTGCATCCCTAACAATAATATTAACAACATAAACAACAACAACAATAAACATTATTAATAATAATTTATTAAAATTACATTAATATTAAAGGGTTTTTTTCAATTTGTTTTTCTTTTTATTATATTAATTTATGTATCTTAATTTATTTGGCCCATATTTCAAAGACTTTCTCATCCATTTGATTTGTCTTTTAAAAGCATGGCATGCTTGTTGGCGGTAGAGGTATAATGTATATTTTAAATCCTTTCTTAAATCTTCTTCCTGTCATAACACATTTGCATGTATGTGACACCTCCATTCTCTCCTTCTGCAAAACTCCATGCTGTTTCTGTAATGTTATTTTAACTAGTAATTATTTATCACAGCCCAGGGCACATTTTCGTGGGAGCATTCACTTCTTGCTGCTAAATTGTTAAGTCATATTTTTAGAGTGAAATCCCTTGAGACAGTATATGTTTAAGTAACATCTCTCTCTTTTTTTTTCTTTTTTTTTTGTCTGACAAAAATTCTGATTTTATTTCTGATTCTGATTAAAAAATGTCCACTTGTATTTTCACATTCACATATATGTTTTTGCATATTTAGAGAGAAGGATATTTATAGGTTCATGATATTTACATAATTCATGATATTGCATACAGTTAAGTCAATATTTCATTCCTTGCGTCAGCCCAGGTGAGAAATACAGTCAATCCCGGAAGGCAAATGGGAAAATTGCTATCATTGCCTCTCCAGTTTGCTTTGAAGTCTCTCTAGACTTGTGTCCCAAATTATAGTGGCAAGGGATGTTGCAGATTTGACCTCCAGGGTCAGTGATATGGCTTCTGCTTGACCTCTGGACAGCAACCTCGTGACCCCTGTGGCCAGGCTCCCTAGTGGGCCTTGTTCTGTTTCAGCATGCATGTCGCCTCCAGGCTGTGATGCAGCCTACGCTCCACGACAGAGTCTACGAGAAAAGCCAGCAGGCAGGCAGGGAGCCAATCGGGAAATTGATCTAAGACAGCTGCATTGATTGCATCTTTTGGATTGTATTTGACTTTTGTAATGAAAGAGACAAAAAGAAATAGAAAAAGGAGTGACTAAGCAAGTGGTGGGGTGAAATAAGAGAGTGATTGAGGTAGATTGTGAGACAAATAGAGTGCAGTTTGTTAGTCGCATTAGTAGGGAAGGTGCGAACGCTATCAGCCCTTCGGCTTGATGAATTAGTGGGAAATTTGAGGTGAGCTAAAGGAGAAAGCCCTTCCTGAGTATAAATGCGTGTTGTCAGAGCTGACGCGTCACTCTAATCGTGTGTGAAACGCAAAAAAAAAATTGCACAGGAGTGGGAAGGAGGATGAGAAATCAATTAGCATGTGAAGGTTAAAGGTGACAGCGTTGCACATTCACAGGCGCCTGATAAAGGGCAATAGCACGGAAATAATCAATACCCATCAGCCCCAGCCGAGCTCAAACATGAAGGCCGATCATCAGTTTAGTTTATATTCCACCCTCGTTGCTAAAATTCCAAACCCTGTCTATCATGCAGCATCCTCTACTAATATGGGAGTTTGTTCTTGTGTTAATTTTGTCAGCTTTTTCTTCTTTTTTTTCCCAATTTAGTCTTAGTCCTGTGTCAAATGTACTTTTTAGTTTTTTATCATATTTAGTCAACCTTGTTTTGTTTTTGTTTAGTCAAGTTTTAGTCGACTAAATGTTTTTAGCCCTATTCGGACGGACTAGTTTTCTAAACGATGTTCGAGTTACAATTTTCTGCCTGTGATTTCATGTACCGATTCGGACTGGACTCTGCATTTCTCCAACACTCTGTGTTTATTACATAGATGGTAAGTGTGTCTAGATATGGCCGTTACAGAATGTCACGTGCTGCATTTGCGTGCATTACGTATGACGTATTTGTCTTAAGTTATTATTTATTGATATCATTTAAATGTATTAATAAAACCCTATTTAAGTAACTTCACGAGTTTATAGAAGTGGCTGTTTATAATAACAGTCAACCCGCTCCGAGCGGGATTCAAACCGGGTCTCCAGTGTGGGAGACGGGCACGCTAACATTGACACTAAAGATTGTAGCCTCTAGCGTCAGTCTGTGAAACATGATTTTCTCAAGCGTCCCCCTGGAAATCTAGTCCCTTCCGAATAGGGCAAGTTTTAATCAATGATACCTTAGTCACATTTTGGTCATGCTGCATAATGGTTAAACTGATAATAATCTTTATTTTGCATTATTCTACATTTCAGCAGAATTATTGCACTTTCACATATAAGCACAAATCAAGAGAATGTCAACTCATATGCATGTTTCTATTCTTTTTTTTACCTCATCTAGTATGCTGATTTATTATAGGCTATTTATCATATAAATTAACATAATCTTTTTCTACATTATGAAAACTAGTAAAACATGTTCTCTCAAAGTTAAAAGTGAAATTCCAGTAATTCCAAATTACATTAATGTGACAGCAAAAAAGACTTTGTATTGTCACACAGAGGTTGGTTAAGTGCAATTATTCACTAACCACAATTGCAAACAATATAGTTGAGATCCATGTTTGGATTTATTAAAGTTCATCACTGAGAAGCTTTGATTAAAGATCAAGTCTCAGCAAACAGTGCATGCGGCTCGTGAAGGAACACAGACTGGCTGAATTACATTCTTATTTGAACAGAATATCTCAGCGGAGATGGCTAAACTCCAGCTTGCTTGTTTGTCAGTGTTTTCAGATCATTGGCCCTTCTTCCGCAGTGTTGAAAGAGCTTGTGCGCATGGTTGCCAGATTGCAAAGATTAAGTATTTAGTAAGAGTATTTAAACTCTTGACATCTGGTAACCGCAAACATGAAAGTTCATACTAGTTGCTTGTACTGCAGTCTGTAATATCTTGTCTTTATCTATCTATCTATCTATCTATCTATCTATCTATCTATCTATCTATCTATCTATCTATCTATCTGTCTATCTTTCTGTCTATCCATCTATCCATACAGTATATCCGCCTGCCTGCCTGTCGTTCTATCATTGTGTCTGTAAATCTGTCTGTCTATTGTTCTTCCATTCATTCATCCAGGGCTTGACATTAGCACCCACCAAATGCGATTGGATTTCAGCAGTGCCGTGTAACGCAGTCACTTCTACTTGCCACTTTGTCGAGTGCCTCACTGACTCGTTTCATTTGTTCCGGATGAATATTGTTGCTGTTACGTGGCTTGAATTTCGGTTTGGAATTGTGCATATTGTACATAATTTTACACATTCCCGCAGATTTTGTGTTCACGTCCAAAGTGTGTGCACATAAAGCCACCTCTCAGTATTAAATTGAGTTCGTTTTCATTGCTTATTGGGGTTAAACAGTCAAATACACACAAAATAATGTCGAAATGCCAGTGTTGGTGAGTATTCACTTAAACACAGTCACTTATGTTTTAAGTGAACGTAAACAGTTGAGAAAGAAAACACATGTTTAACAGTATAATGGATCTGTGTGTCAGGTCTTAGTGACAGCAGCCTGATATACTTGCTGCCAAATTATGAGATAATATAAAAAATATCTATATGGCAGTTTTTCCCCAAGGTATCGGTCAAAATTGTGGCCAGTGAAAATGCTGAGTGGCTTAGTAACTTTGGAAAACTACTAGCCACAGTGACTGGTGAGCAAAAAAGTTGATGTCAAGCCCTGCATCCATCCATCCATCCATCCATCCATCTATCTATCTTTCCATCTTAATTTAGAATACAACCTAATAAAAAAAAAAAGACAGACATGTTGTAGATATATGTAAGATGTAAAAATGTAATATGTAAAACTACATATTTTTGAGTACAACTAGTCTTCTTTGTGTTCATCTGACCCTGTTCAGGCACATTACTTGAGGGCATTCACATGAGCAACATTCTTGTGTACGAAAACTATGGAAGTAGAATAATGTCAAATGTTTTTGAAATAAAAAGCCTGTTGAATTGCACTACTTGAAAAAAAATAGGCATTGCATTAACCATGCTTGCATTTTAATGCATTGTATTTTTAGTGCTTACATTTTTATGGGCTGAAATTCAACATGGTTGAATATTTAAGCTGTGAATATTTCAATTAAAAACATTTCAAACACCTTTTCATTATTAAAAATTCAATAATCCATATTCACCTTTCATATTTCACTTCCAAAATATTCAAACTGTTTAAAAATACAACCAATAATATTCAACAGGCAATTTTCGGTCCATTTTATTTCGCTTTGCAAATTCGCTTCCACAAATTCAGTGGTTCAAATTCGACAGTAAATTCAACATTGACGTCCAGGAACTGCAGGAAAAGCAGTAGATTGCCGAGCATACTCTCCATCTGCTGTTAGTCTACCTCACCAGCAGATGGTGCAAAAGCGCGTGTTGAAGACCAGCAACAGTTAGGCTAGAACAAGTCATTCATTCATAAAACTCATTTACAGCAATGTAAGTGTATTTGTGATTATTATGACGGCTGTTTTATGTTAAATTCAGTGTCTTCACGGTTACTTTTCCTGTGTAGCCTAACGTTACATGCATCTTTCTCTACCGTGAACGAGATTATAATGTTATTCCCCGATGCGGATATACAGATCCAATGTTACATTTTTGAGGTTGACATATATTTCTCTTGGTTGTTTAGTTGCCTTAACTTTATATTGTGGCGATGTGCTGCATGTAGGCTATTAGGGTTTCCCTCAATACTTAAGGATTCCCCTGCTGGACATATACAACGCTTAACGTAGCTTAATGGACTACAGTGATGTAAAAGACCAAACTCGCAGGCAAGCAGATGGACTCAGAATAACGCGCAAAGCTTAATGCTGAGTGTTTCCCAGTGATAGACTGGCATACAGATGGCTTGATGTTGGACATTCGCACATTAAGGGACCGTCTCTAAAGTGTATACGACTTTGGTATACACGTTTCTAACTCCGATAGCATTTGAATAGAACGACTTACAGTCATAAAACCAACTGTAAAGTGTTCATTTAGTGTCAGGCATAATGCGCACCCTTTGGATTTTTGATATTTATTTAAATAAATTTAAGTTTGCTATTGAAGTTAGAAACGTGTATGCCAATGTTGTATGCAACTTTAGAGACGGTCCCTAAATGTGCTAATGTCCAATATCAAGTCAATTTTTACATTTGAAAGTGAAAGTGACACGTGACGGCCAAGTATGGTAACCCATACTTGGAATTTGACCTCTGCATTTAACTCATCCAAGTTAATGCACACACATTAGGAGCAGAGTAGTGCGTAGTTAACACACACACACACACTGCAAACGTGGATACACACACCGCAGCGGGCAGGCGCTTTGTGTGGCGCCCGGGGAGCGATTAGGGGTTAGGTGCCTTGCTCAAGGGCACCTCAGTCATTTCCCACCGGTTCTGGAATCGAACCAGCAACCTTTGGGTTACCAGTTCAACTCCCTAACCACTAGGCCATGACTGCCCCATGACACATGTATGCCAATGTTGCTTTTATCCAAAGCGATTGCCACGTGTATGCCAATGTTGTATGCCAAACGTGTATGCCAATGTTGCTTTTATCCAAAGCGATTTACAGTTAAACTAACAATAGGAGGACAATATGCAAGAGCTGTGACAGTTTAAGCTAATGCAATACACGTATGCATACTATATGTATGTGTTGATTTTATGCCAGTATATCACGAAACGCTCAGCATGAAACTTTGCGCGTTAAGTTCATATTCTGAGTCCATCTTCTTGCCTGTAGCCTATATAGTAGCCTACAGCCTACTTCCCTAATAAGGTGCAAGATTGGTCTTTCATATCACTATCAACGGAAGGGAAATCCTTGAGTATGAGGTATTGAGGGAAACCGATTATAATCATGTTCATGGTAGAGAAAGCTGATGACATGTAGAATACACAGGGAAAGTAACAATGAAGTTATTGAATGAAACATAAACACAGCTTTTGTGTGTTTATCATCTTTTCCGCATATACTGACACAGATAATCATTTTCATTTTGTGAATGAATGTCTTCGTCAACAACAAGCGCTTTTGCACCATCTGATGGTGAGGTCGACTAACAGCAGATGGAGAGTATGCTCGGCAATCTACTGCTTTTCCTGCAGTTCCTGGACGTCAATGTTGAATTTACTGTCGAATTTGAACCCCTGAATTTGTGGAAGCGAATTTGCAAAGCGAAATAAAATGGACCGAAAATTGCCTGTTGAATATTATTGGTTGTATTTTTAAACAGTTTGAATATTTTGGAAGTGAAATATGAAAGGTGAATATGGATTATTGAATTTTTAATAATGAAAAGGTGTTTGAAATGTTTTTAATTGAAATATTCACAGCTTAAATATTCAACCATGTTGAATTTCTGCCCATAAAAATGTAAGCACTAAAAATACAATGCATTAAAATGCAAGCATGGTTAATGCAATGCCTATTTTTTTTCAAGTAGTGCAATTCAACTGGCTTTTTATTTCAAAAACATTTGACATTATTCTACTTCCATAGAAAACAGCTATAATGAATGAAACTAAATACAAGGGTCTCGAGCAATGTTTTTAAAAGTTGGACCATGTTTAACTTGACACAATTTTAGCCTGATATACAGGGAAATTCACTTAAAAACATTGTGTTTGGTCTGGGTAGAAACTGTTCAAGGCCTTGTGATGTTGCTAGGTAGAAAGATTGCTGCAGGGCAGATAAGACCAGCAGATTAGCATCCATCACGAACAGCCATTGATCAAACTCACACTAAGGGCAAGAACCAAGCAGCCGCGGCAGAAAGAAAACCAACAAGGTTTCATCAAAGAGATTGAGAGAGAGAAAGTGAACGAGATGGAAGAATGGATCCGCTGAGAGATAGATGAGACGAACCCATTGGCCAACCAAAGATGCTCTTGGGAGTTTGAGAGGTCCTCGTTTATATCCAGACCCTCATTAGTGGACAGAAAATGTACATTAGGCGAAACAGCCAGATTACTTTATATATAAATGTATATTTGCTCTTGATACGCCCGCACATCCCCCACAAGATAAGGGCTCTTCAGTACTGCATCAGATGTGCTATCATGTACTTTAAAGTACCTCTGCGGGCACAGAGGAGAAAAGACTTCCATAATAATTAAGCTCTTTATATCCAACTCTTTCTGTTCAGAAAGACCAACCCTGAAACCTCTGCCTTCAGACATTATATGCATTTGGTTATAGCCCTACTTGAGTTTTCAGAAACCCTGGTTTGTGTCAAAACAGCCCTGTATTATGACTTAAGTGATGTGGATTAGTTTCATGATTTTCAGAGCAAACCCCAAATTGTTTATGGGTAAAGGTGTCAGTGTTGGTTTTGTGTTACATATATTTATAGCTATATATAGTATGACTTTTGACTTTAAACAGACTTTATAGCTCAGAGTGCTGTTTACATGGTAAAGAAACTCTACACTAACTTTATCTTCTTTTGCAACACTGGTACCAGAATGTGGCACTATGTACAATATCAGCTATGACAGCTTAACTGTGTACCACCGGCATGCAGTACTAACACTCACAGTTCATCTCCTTGGGAAACTCAAGTATAGACTAAACAAAACTGCCAGACGGTGTAACTCAAGGATAGTCTCAACTTGGAGAAGTTATAGACAGCAGAATGTTCTAGAAGCTCCTATAGACTCTATAGGATCTCGATTTGTTCTGCGTGACTATACAGCTTCATAAGTTTCTTTTCTCCTTTCAGTTCCTCCTCAGATCGTGGTGCGTCCCCGGGATCAGATCTCTGCCCAAGGCCGTACTGTCACCTTTCTTTGTGGAACGAAGGGAAATCCCCCTCCTGCTGTGTTCTGGCAGAAAGAAGGCAGTCAGGTAAGAGACAACAGTACACGCATGCACGCCGGGGAACCCTTACAGTCAGTGTCAAAACATATCAAGGTATCTGCTGAATACTTTCATTGTACTTCCTTAAAGGAAGGCCAAACTCTTAACTAGTGAACAGGATTTTTGAAGAAAAATGTAGGATTGTTTTGGAAGGATTTTAAGACAAAAAGACACAAACGAAACAAGTCTCTTTGACTGTAATCTGTCTAATGACTGATGGGTTTGAGTCAACTGTGCTCAGAAAAACATTAAAGCTATTAAAAGTCTTGCTGTTGTGTTATTTATGCAATGGACCAAAAAGTATTTGAACGGATAAGCAAATGTGATTAAATGATGATTAAATGTTTCACGTATTTTGACACTTTCTGGTTATCAAATTTGACCTTAAGGGGAGACACCCCAGGTGAATAGAAAAATAAAATAAAAATAATAGATATCAGCGTGAAACTTCCCCAGTTGATTACTTACATTAAGACAAATATCTTTTGTATTACAAGTTTTTAGAATATTTATGTTTAAATATGCAAATGAGGTCGAATCTCATTAAATATGCGCTAATTTGCATATATTTCCAGAAGAGAAATCTGAACATTGGATAAAGCCAGATTCAAAATTCTTGTTTCATTTTGTTGACATATTAGAGTCAAAGGTTTTACAGAGGGGATTTTGGATATCTCTTTTTATCACTCCATTAATCAGAAAAAAAACTGTCAACAGCCATAAAAAAAAAAAATTCGCCCTGGTTTTAGGTATAAAATGTTGTGTAAATCAGAATCTGAATGATATATGGACAAACCCCTCTGTAAAAACCTTAAGAATATAGATAGGAATACAACTGGAAAGTTTGGTGTATGTAAGTGCTGCTGAAGTAGAGATTTCTGGCTCAGAATATGAAAGATTTGTATTGTAAAAATTCATACTTTTTTAGTGGAAACAACTATTTACAGACACAATATCTTATCAAATCATTAGCAATCAACAATACAAACCACCTAAAACACATCAAAACTTGTAACACAGCATTTATGGCCTTCAACTGAACAGAACAGTCAAAAACACACTCTGGAAATGTCAGAGCACGTCACGTGATGCATCTCGTTGTCAGAAATTGACATCAGCCAATGAGGTTTCGCTTTTAGAGTTAAATGCCCCATTATACTTTCACGATTGGTTGCTGATAAAAAAGGAAATGACCATATTTGGATCCGACAACATTGTACAGGAGAGAAAGAGCTTTCCAAGGTATATGTGATGACGGGGAAATCTACAGACGCAAATAGACAAAGTGAAATAAAATAAAGACCTATATGTGTATTTTGGACTTTTTTTCACCACAAGTCTGTGACAAGTTATTGAAGACAAATAGGCCAAAATCTCAAAATTGACCTGTGAAAAAAAAACTATGTTTTTGCCTGCCGTGTCTCCCCTTAAGGAGAACTTATTCTATACACCCATTGAAAATCATCATGATACCAGTTCATTTCAAAAGTGCCTCATAAAAGTGATTGTTTTAATGCAACCACATTCATACTCTGTGACCAGGGTGTCCAAATATTGTTTGAGGTCACTCGTTATGGTATCATGCACACTGTAGATCTGTGAGTGACACCTCTAATATTGTGAGTAGGAAGGCAAGTCTAGTGCCCATATAGGCTTGGAATCTGATGGATTTATTTTTCATTATCCATCTGATCTCACCTGGAGGACGAGTAGAAGCACTTCTGCTATGAAAACTGTCTTTGACTCATATGTGCATTGTCACTTATAGTCAAATGTTTGACATGATCTGATATATATATATATTTGATAGGAGCTCTCTGAACACAATTCTGTGTGTGTGCTCTCATAAAATGGGGGGGTGCGTTTTGGAGGGGGGAGGGGTTACATTTTTGGACGAAATATGACCTGGACATTTTACATTCAGTTTTCATGATTTTTATGTGATTTAAAAGAATAGTTCACTTAAAAGTGAAAATTCTGTCATCGTTTACTCACCCTCAAGTTGTTTCTAACCTGTATGCATTTCTTTCTTCAGCTGAACACAAGAGAAGATATTTTGAAGAATGTTGGTAACTAAACAGTTGATGTACCCCATTGACTTCCATAGTATTTTTTTCATCCTACTATAGAAGTCAATGGGGTCCATCAACTGTCTGCTTACTGACGTTCTTCAAAATATCTTCCTTTGTGTTCAGCAGAAGAAAGAAATTCATACCCGTTTGAAACAACTTGAGGGTGAGTAAATGGTGACAGAATTTTCATTTTTAAGTGAACTATTTCTTTAATATGTATTAGTGTAATATTATAAAAAGCCAGAAGAACTACATCGTTTTTTTTTTTTTTAAGTACTTTCAGATTCAGAGAGACAAAGAGAAAGAAATAGACAGCCTTGCAGCCATTTTGAATACTAGTGACATATAACTCGACTCACCGGGTTAGAAGGAACTCTGGGATTTCTGCAGGAGCTTGTTCACGTTTGTGTCTCCTCATTGGGTCAAGGGAGGATAGAACGTGTCCTTGGGCCCAGCTAGATAGCATGCTCATGTCTCTATTAATAAAGCTCAGTAGAAGAAATGAAATTATAAGCCTCTAGTTGTTCTAAAGCACTTGGAGGAAGGAAGCAGGTTCCCACATCCCTCTCACCTTCCTTTCTTACATCCGTTCATCCTTGTTTTCTTCATCGAGCAGAGTGTGTCATAGGCCAGAGGTGATCATATATCCGCTGTACAGCGGGCCATGAACTCTTCTCCAGTTAATCTCTCATCTATTCTTTGTTTTTTCTGTGTATATGTGTGGCCGATCTTTGAGGTCAGTAGATCTAGAACAGAACTGAGGATGAGGGTGAGTCCGGTCAGAGCCAGAGGGCTAGGGTGAGGGGGTCACCGGATTATCCCCAAAAATGAAACAGTGACACACACACTGCCAAGTGGGAACAATAGGGCAGCTGTCAGTGTTGAAGCCTCATGCAAGAGGAAGACTCCTTAAGATCCTTCGGCCTTGTCTTTTGTGTATCTGGCATTCTTCCTGACCTCCCTCTCTAAAACACCAGCTGAGATAATGCAGCTATTGTTCGGCCCATGTGTGGATGTGAAGCTCAGCGGTCAACTAAATTTATGCCCAAGTATCGCATTGAATGCACAGTGATGTTCTATTAATGTAAATGCAAATCAGCCATTTCCTCCAAGCTCTTAAATCTTAAGTGATTGTGATGAGTCATAAATTATATCAGCAGACTCATATCCTTTTTAATACATTTATAATTTGTTGTACAAACAGTCACGAGCAGTAACACAACATAAATTATCTGATAAAGCAATATGCCACAAGAGACTGCATGTTAAAGTGAGTTTACTATGGTCAAGGATGTTGAAAATGGTAAAATCACGGTTGTGCACAGCCTAGATTGAGCTTTTTCTATTTATAATAAAATATATATATATATATATATATATATATATATATATTGGTCTGAGCTAAAAAGCATCAATTTAAATGTGATTTATCCTGTTTAGTCTGTTTTTTTTATGGTGTTTAACCATATTTGTCGGTCTGAACAGGTCCTGCTGTTTCCCAGTCAGCCACCTTCGCAAGCAGGACGTTTTTCCGTGTCGTTAAGTGGAGAGCTGACCATTACAGATGTGCACAGCGAGGATTCTGGGTACTACATCTGCCAGGCCATCAGTGTGGCAGGTAGCATCTTGACCAAAGCCCTGCTGGAGGTGGAAAGCAGTAAGTGAATACTTTAAACTAGCTTTGGACAGACGCACACACACATATACAGTTGCCCTTTTATACACCCCCACCAGCTCCATCAAACACTGGCAGTCAGCTTGCATTGATATTTTAATATCAGTCTAACTACATGAAAGGTCCAGAACTGTACATTTAATTGAATTGCTTATGTGAGGCCTTATCACAAAGATTTGTGTAATATTTTTTTGGGGGCGTTTGAACAAATTGGCGCTTCACCCCGCTGGAGCCTTTTTGCTCTCAACCAAAATAAATTCAAAAGTCTTCAAAGCCTCCTCAAATTAAAAAAACTGCAATCCGCAAATGAGAGAACAGCAGGAAGCACTGGAGACGTAATCAGAAAGGACAGGGCGCAATCGCGCTATGCAAATAACCCCAGGAACATATGCCGCCTCCGTCATGCTCCCCAGTAACAGGATAAACTGTTTATGTGTACTCCACATGTGTGCGCCTGTACCAAACTGCGTCTCAGCACATCACACGAAAAAACCTTCGTCAAGAGTCCAATGTTTTCGAAGGGTGCTGTAGGTTTGCTAAAGAAAACAAAACAGGCTTATGAAATGTAATCGTATTTCCCAGAAACCCCTCTGACCCTGGCATGTTGACATCATCTGAATGATGTTTGATGTAAGTTTCTAACCTGATACATAATGAAATGAAGTATGGAAGGACATATTTATGTCCACGCAGGGTCACCGCACCCAAGGACATAGTTTTTATATGAAACTCGTGGCTATGAATTTCACATCAAGTAGGAATACAGCGCAGGTTGTTTGAGCGATACAGCTCTCATCTTCCTTTCTGACCTTATGGTCTTTTGCTTATCGTTACCGTAGCAGAGGGAAAATGTCAGAGATGCAGGCTGCCTTTCCCATGTTCTTGTTTTTTGCAAATGAGAATACTAAAGTAACTGAATTGTCAATTATTTGTCTATGGACTTTTCTCCTCGGTCAGTAGACAGTGGGTTTTTTCAGCTCTTGTCAAACAAATAATAAATTATTCATGGGAACGCGTTCGTGTTAGACCATCACATTGGTCTATAGAGGGAGATGCAGCTAAACGTGAAGGAATAGAAGAGGAAATTGTAGAAGAACAGAGGCCAGTGCAATTATTCTAGAGTGTCGTGATGAAACGGAAGGTGCGGAAAAAATTTCTTCCCTTTTTTGGCGTACATATCAGAGTGAAACAGCTTCTGGAATGAGAAGAAAAATGATTTGTTTTTGTCCTCGGGAATTTGTTGGATCGTAGGAAGTTGGGTGTTGTTAACTAAATGGATGCAGATCTGAATGCCATGCAGTCAGTTGTGGAGGATATTTAGTCCCACTCTCCACCGAGAGTGATCAGACGTCGTTTCAAGGGTGAGGTGAGGTTAACGTTTTTAATTTAAAGATTACGAGAGGTTATGAAAAAAAAAAAAAAAAAAAATTATGCTGTGCAGTGATAGGTCATTTATAATAAATGCTGCAACATTCTGTAAAAAAATAGTAAATTCAGGGTGACTTTAAAAAAGCATTTTCTTTTTATGTACATCACTATTCAATTTATTTTTTAAAGAAGACTCTTATGCTCACCAAGGCTGCATTTATTTGATCAAAAATACAGTAAAAACAGAAATGAATTTTTTTTATGTTTTCTAAAGTTTTTTAAAATGTAATTTATTCCTAGCTGAATTTTCAGCAGCCATTATTTCTGTCTTAAGTGTCACATGATCATTCAGAAATCATTTCATAACCATCAATGTTAAAAACAGTTGCTTACATTCTTTTTATTTTTATTTTTTTGGAAACCTTAATAAATGTTTTCCAGGATTCTTTTGTAAATAGAAAGTTCAAAAGCATTTGAAATCTTTTGCAACATTATAAATATCTTTACTGTCATTTTTTATCAATTTAATGCATCCTTGCAGAATAAAAGTATTAATTACTGTCAAAATAACAACAACAACAAAAATGTACTGACTCCAAAATTACAGTAGTGTAAATTATATTTTCCCACATCTAGCTTAGAATGGAGCGTAGCATAAGTCCAAACACCACCACTACTGATGATTTCATAAAAACTCTTCTTGGGGGAGAAAAGTGTGTTGTATTTAAAAGCATGCAGTCTTAGAATAGATCCATCTTTACCATTTGACACACAAATGTTGTACAGCAATCCTAAATGGACAGAATCATTTTATTATAATGCAGTTCAGCCTGCTAAAGGTGCATTTGGCTCATTTCCGTTGGGCAATAACATTATACATTCATTTCAAAAAGAGTTTATAGCTGTACTACGACTTGATCAAATGATACCAAGTGGCCTGTGCCAATGATCTAATTAAATACAAATTAATTACTGATCTTTTCAGTTTGGCGGGCTATAGTTTGGAAAGAGTTTGAAACAAATGGCCAGTTAAACAAATTCAGTCAATTTCTGTGTCGTCTTCTTTTTCTGAATGCATCAATGCACAGATGAATTAAGCCATGGGCATGTGATACTGTTTTTATTTGTTGTATTTTCTTCATGTTATACTAAGTGATGATATTGTATTTTACCATCATGCCACTCTCAGAATCTCTATTAGCATAATTCATAGTTTGTCTTTTTCAACAATCTCTTGAGTATCAGTTGAACAAGGTTGGTGATATGGTGGTTACATGCAAATTTGGCTCTTGTGGCCCACGCCTCTCTCATTCTCTTAACCCTAGGCCCATCCGATCGGATCCCCCCCATCATCCGCCAAGGCCCAGCCAACCAGACGCTTGCTCCAGGCACCACAGCCCAATTGCAGTGCCACGTGATGGGCAACCCTCTTCCGAGCGTCCAATGGGAGCGTGATGGGCAGAGAATCCTGGGCAACGACGAGCGCATTAGCCTAATGGAAAATGGCACTTTACAAATCACAGCCTTGCAGGTACTTCAGTCAAGATAGTGTTTAAGTGAGCACACAAGGGTCTGTTTTTCAGCTTATACAGCTTTTATTCTCCAAAATGCTAATACCCGGTGGGTATTAACATATGGTTATTTCAAATCGAGCCCTCTTTAGCACGTCCCGTCACAGGCGGCTCTTTTTCCTCAGAGACAACATATGCAATCGATGATATTCCTGACAAACAGATTTCCAGACACACATCACACACCGTGCCACATTTTCAGACACGCCTGATTGACACACAGATGATCGCTGTAAAATGTCATTACCGCCATCCGATCAATGGCGGGGGCATAAAACGCGCAATTGAGTTTACAGCAAACAGGCAGGCTTAATTAGCAGATCGATTTTAATACTTGTTCCGTGGACAGTTTCGGGGTGACCCAGCCGCTTATGCGAGAGTTGTGCAAGGCGATAAAACCTGTAATTATGATCGTAATGGGAACGTGTGCTGTCGTTAGTGTTGGTGCATGCTAGCCTAATGAAACCCATTCCTCAAGGCCTCAAGGGTGAGTGCGATTGCAAGTTTCACCTGAGGTCACGGCACCGCTGTGAAAAGACCTGATGTGTTAATTGATTGTGCCAGGGAATGATTAACAATCACTCATGCCTTAATTAAAAGCTCATTCTGGGATATAGAAAGGTACGGAGGCTAGCAATCTTTATGTGCTACTCTCAGCATCCCTGTACTCTCTGCAATGTTTGTAATGCATTAAATGTGCCCTTGATATTCAGTACAGTGGACTGAATGCGGACAGCTAGTGCCAAAAAATTGTGTGAATTTAAGTAGCAGCCTCGTTTATCAGTGAGGATTTAGGCTTTTGTGTTGAGTTTTTGTTTATTTGGCTTGTTAAATGTTGCATGCTTTGTTCAGATGGACATATTTGGCACTGGTGTTTGCCCTGGCCTCTCTGGTCTGATGCCTTCATTGGCCCCCTTTAGTCCACGATTACCCGGCATGATGCAAGAGCACAAGGGGCACGGAGACTGGGGTTTGCACAGATGGTAGCGTACGAGTGTGTGGGAGAAAGGGAAAGCGCTGTGAATAGGTGCCATTATACCGGGAGATTCGCCAGAAAGTGTCTGCTCTCGACTGTGCCAAGGGAGTGAGGAAAAGAGAAATGAGGAAAAGAATGAGTGAGCCTGTTAGTCAGAGAAAAGCTAATAGCTTTTTTCTTCGTTGAACACTAAGGGAGAATTTTTGAAGAATATCATGGGCCACTATATTTAGTTTGGTGAATAAAGATGGTGCTGTCAAGCTCCAAAATGTCTAAAAGCAGTCCATATGACTTGTGCGCTATATTTCTAAAGCCTTCTAAAACCACACAATAGTTTTGTGCAAGGAACAGTTCAGTGTTGTTTTTAGAATTATACTAGTATTCATATTTTGAATTAGCTTTTGTTTTTATATTACCTGTTAAATCTTGTAATCCGTTTTTATTTTAGTTTTTTTGTTGTGCTTTTGTCATCTTAATTGATTTTTCTTTTTATATTCCTATTTAGCTTTAATTTATTTTTATTTCAGTGTCGTTGCCATTTAGTATTTTAGCTTGATTTTCTTTATTTCAATTAGCTGCCAAGTTTTTTAAGTTTAATCATCTAATATTTATTGACACTTACTTTCAGTAATTAAAAATTATTTTAATAGATTTAGTTACCAGTAACAATAGTGGAACAGACTAAAATGAAGTCGTGCATGAGAGAAGTGATGTCTGATTCATGACACAATTTTTTTGAGTCAAATTTCTTCAATTTATCGGTTGATTCAGTTCACAGTTCACAAAATGTGTTAAACCAGCATTTAACGGAAGATGTGCACAGATAAATCATTTTTAATAAACATTGCAATATTCCATAAAAAAAAATCAATTTTGATTTCATGGTGACTTATTTTGTGAACTGTGAGCTGAATCAACTGATTCATTAAAAAGATCAGACTCAAAAGATTCATTCATGAATCAGACTGATTTGGTTCTCAAATTAAATTGACTTAATGAACTGATTGTAGTGGTTAAAAGCCCACTTGAGCCCACTCTTCAGTGATTAATGAATTATATTTCAGTTTTTTCACCATGTAATGCTATTTTATGACTTTAGAAGACTTGAAATATAACACACGAGTCATATTGACCACTTTTGCGATACGTTTATGGTGCTTTTGATGTTCTTTTTTAAAGGTTTTAACCTCAGTTGCCATTCATTGTTATTGCATGGACAAGAGCAACCAGCACGTTCTTCAAAATATTCTTTCCACAGAAGAAATTCATACAGGTTTCGAATGAGGGTGTGTAAATGATGACAGGGTGAACTATTCCTTTAAATAAGTAGAAGATGTGAATGCATCCTCAAAATATTTATCTCCCTATTTCCTTAGCTGCTCATACATTTTTAAGTGCGTGTTTAGCGCTGAGCCCAGAGCTGCCATCCGTGATTAATCAGTCGATGCCCGGTTGCTTACCTCTCTCTCCACCAATGACCAGCCAGCACAGCAGAGGTCTAACCAATGAGGTTATCCACTCAAACAAGGAAGAGGTCACAGAGGAAAGTGTTTCTACACCTTCTGTTTGCTCACCTCCTCCTCCTTCTCCTAGGAGAGTTTCATAAGTGACCAAAATAACACACTCAACAACACACTCCTGTACTGCCTGAGGATATAAAGCTACTCTTCAATACACGGGTATAGTCTCAGACAAGGCATTTTCTGTCTTTTCTAATAATATCAGTGTTTATGTCAGCTCCTGTTTAATTTATGCTAACATGTGCATTATGCTTTTCTCCACATAAAAATGAGATTAAAGCTGAAACAGACACATCACAAGTGAGCAGACATTCGGGGTCTGTGTGTGTGTGTGTGTGTGCATAACCGATGAGTCAAATCCTCAGACGTGTCATTGGTGCCCCTGAGCTGCCAGCACTATTAGATCGCTGTCATGGAGAGAGAGAAAGAGTAAAGCTTTACTACATCTCTCACTGTCGTAAGCAATTTCTGCCTGACTTCTCCCCTCGGCCCTGTGGTAAAAATGTAATGCCCCTCGCCCCTCCCCACCACTCACCAATTTGTCTTCGTATTTCCTTTTTCTTTTTGCACATTGAGTTCACCTATGCTAACTCAGATGATAGACACTCTTAAATTGAACTGACAGATGAAAATTCCCACAATGGGAAGATTTTAAGATTCACAGAGACACTCTATGAAAACAATCTCAAACTGATGGATTCATCTGATTAAACTGTTCAGCATGGTTTGTTTTTTAAATTGTTTTATGGATTAGACTGTTGCGTATTGATTTCTATCTATTGTTATTTGCATATACTACCATTTGAAAGTGTTATGTCATAAATTTTTTTAAAGAAATTAATGCTTTTGTACAGTGAGGATGCATTAAATTGATCAAAAGCATCTCTAGTTTCAACATTGATTATAATAATGGTTTCTTGAGTATCAAATCAGCATATTAGAATGATTACTGAAGGATCATGTGACACTGGAGAGTGCAGTAATGAATTATGAAAGTTCAGCTTTGAATAAATTACATTTTTAAATATATATTTAAATAGAAAACAGGTATTTTAAATTGTAATACAATTTCACCTGATTACAGTTAGTGTTTTACTGTATTTTTAAGATACAGTAAGAATAAGAGACTTCTTCCAAAAACATTAAAACATCTTACCGACTCCAGACTTTTGAATTGTACTGTATATTTTTGTGTAAAGGGCTGAAACAAAATATTTGTTGCACCAAAAAATTATATTGTCACCTTAAATATGGGTTATATTTGTATTTGCAGTTAGCATCTACTTGACATATCGACTCTTTTCCACAACCCAGGGAGCTGCCTTGCTGTCTGCTCCCTACAGCATCTTATTTTAGGATGCTGTACATAGGCAGCATCTCCATTTGTCATAACAGTGTTGCATTTGCTAAGTGTACTTGAATTTTTTTTTTTTTTTTTGTTAGCTGTTTGCTACACTGATAGTGAGACTCTAATAAGCATAAATACAATTGACAAATATTGAATAAAATAGGCCATTTTAACTATATTAAATTATTTTTATATATACTTTTTGGTATTGAATGAATTACATGTATTTATAATTTTGTGTACTTGTCCACCCACTTTGATGCATTGTTTGTTTGTTTTTTGCACCGAAATCTTCATAGAGCATTGTGGGATTTCCTTCTTAGTGAAAGATACAGTTTATGTTTTGCCCATAATAGAAGTAATTATTTTGTGTTTGCATTGGACAACATACACATCTCACTAGGTTTCACAACAGCACATTATTGTCTTCCTGTCAGCAACTTCAAGAGTAATAGGAAAAAAATTGCAGTTGATCCTGTATTATTGTGAAATAATAGGCAATTTCGAAGAATTTGTGCTCATTTGTCAAGATTTCCACGCTGCTCCAAGCGGAGTGAGGCAATGCATTGTGCTCGAGTTTTATCCATACAAATGCTGACCCTGAGCCTGTTGTTGCTAGGAAACGGACTCCGGGGCCTACACCTGTGTTGCCTCCAGTTTAAGTGGAGAGACGAGCTGGAGTGGCGTACTCGCAGTGAAAGGTAAAAAAACACACACAAGTGCTTCATCACCGCCTTTATGTGTCCTTATCTTTGACAAACTGCATCATATCATCTTCAAACCGCAATAATCCGCCGAGGAAGCCGCTTCCGTTGCAAATTTACTCCGCAAATATATGTCCTTTTACCAGATGTCAGCATATGGAGTAGTGCTAACCTGAGATCGGATTTTTCCTCACCAATATTGATTTCTGTTATAATGTCCTATAAATCTAGACAAATACGGAAACAGCAAGTGTTTTCTGTTAGATTCTGCAAACAGGACCATAGGACCAATATGATTATGAAGATGGCATGCTTATATCCTAATCTTATCTTTACAGAGAGTGGTGGTCTCTCTGCACCCCCGGTTTCAGAGCCCTACCAGCTGCCTGGTCCACCCCAGAAACCTGTCGTAACTGACGTGACCCGTAACAGCGTGACCCTGACCTGGCAACCGAATGCACATGAGGGCGGGGCGGCTGTCACCTCTTACATCATTGAGGCTTTCAGGTGAGTGAGCGCACACTGTAAGCATCCCCATGCTGGTCCCTTCCTGTTTGTTTTCCTCCCTACACTAGATAATATTGTCTCTTGCCAGAAGCTACTACAAGGGTCCATTCTTCATTTTTTATTAATTCTGTGTCACTGTCCAGCGTAGCTGGTCGGCCGTGACAGACGTGGTAATACCGCTGCGTGGCTGCCCCGTCCCTGACCCCTTCCCCCTCGCTCTACTGCTCCTCACAGTCATACAGGGGCAGCTACATCCTGCGCTCACATCTCACGTCCTGCTCGCTACAATCACTCCCCTCAGGCGGCAACCTACTGCCAGAGAGATCTAAATTAATAGCAACTGTATTGGTTTTCTACAATTGAATTTCAGACATAGACTGGAGAACTCAGGCTTATTTAAAGGTGATATGTTTTCATGAATTATTGGATTATTCTACACATCCAGGTTTCTTGTGCCAATTTAGTAATTCTAATATTTCACCCTCTCTTTGACAGGTTTGAAACTGTGCCTTTATGTAAACTACCTCTTTTTTGATTGGCTAACCTCTGAATACCAGCATAGCTCACACTGTTGCTCCTTAGAGCAGGTAATAAGTGGATTTGTCAAGACTTATTCAGTCATTTGGTGGTTTTGAGCTCATAGTTTTGACATTATCACAATTTATGAATTATTGGGCTTGGTGGACCAGTTAGGGACATTGTGTTGGATAATATATAATGTAAATTTTTTGCAATGTAAAGTATTTATTTTGCAAAATTGACAAATTTAATACAAAATGTTCAAATGCATATATATATACATATATATATATGTATGGGTTTTTTTTTTTTTTTTCAGTCTATGAGAGGTTTATTCGTGGAAAGTAAGCTTGAGATATTGGAGTATGGCATGCTAATGAATTCAGATATAGTCCACACAGACACTTCTTTAAGCTATTGTAAGATGACTAAAATGGGGCTACCTCTAATTACAGAACCAAGGTCCTACAGTCCTTAGAGGGAGGGCAGACAGCAAACAGGCTATTCAGCATTGGAGATGCAGAGTGCCACACACACATTTTCATTCTTTCTGTATTTCATACACACACTAGGTCTCGCTCCTCTCCCTTGCCCCCCTGGGTAACAGTTAGCATGGCCCCACATCCTTAAAATTGATTCTTTATAGAGTGCTGTGGGGCTGAATGGGGTGTTTGCTATAAAATTTCCTTCCCTGAGGTGCTGTGGAATAAGGAGCGTTGGGAAAGGGAAATGGGAGGGGTGGCAGAGAACAAGCGAGGGATGGAAAAGAATTGAGATTGCGTATGAGGAGGATTTAAGCTTTTGGGTTTAGGATTTTGACACCTCGTTACATGAAAAAAGGTTTACATAGCGGCCCACTTTTTTGATTTTATGCACATATATGCGGCCGTTTGTGTGCATACAAGAGCCCAATCACAGTCCTGCTGGAGAAAAGGGATTTGTCCATGCCTCAGCCTTTCACGGTTTCTTCCATCCCAGCTGATAGCAAAGTGACCTTGGATTTATCGCTCCTATCGGTGGGCCACTGAAGGAATATTTACGAGGTTCCCAGCATTTATGGCTTGGCCTAATTGTGCAGGTCGGGCTTTTATTGGCTTTGTGTCTGCGGCAGGAGCCGCCATCGGGGAAAAATAAACCTTGAACCCAATGCACGTGACCACCGCTCTAAACAAGGATGATGGTTAACCACAGACAAGTGAAGAGAAATATCCCAAAGCCTTCTGTCACAGACAGATGTCTGTGCTTAGCATTCATTGTTTATTAGAGGGGAAGTATGTTGTTATGAATCTTGCCCACCTGTACGCCACATCTAAGTAGCTCTCTTGGTTCTCATTAAGCCAAATTTGTATTCCTGTACATTTAGGCGTGATCTGGATGTTAATGATTGTCTGTGGCTCCTTAAACTGAAGCTAAATCTTACCCCTGTGCAGAATCAACAATGTTTGCGCTTCATATTTAATCAAATCACTGCTCAGGATCCAAGATGTTATTTATTTATTGCATGCAGTGCATTGACAAGCCTAGTCTGTGCCATAAATAAATCTATCACCGCAGAGATCACACCATGCACTGTCAAGCCAAAGGCTGCAAGAATAGCATCACAGCAGAGCCGGGTCATTAAACAGACACATGTAATGACAATCAAAGGAGTGCAGATAAACATCTATGACATTGACTTTCCTGTTTAATCCGCCCCTCTCTAATGTCGTGCAAAAGCTTCGGGACAAATGTGGGACAAAACATTGGTGTGTTGATGTTTTATTCAGACTCAGCTGTAGGATTCTGCTGGGTTTGGTTATTGCAAAGCAGAAATAAACACATGGAATTAATTGTTGATATAAATATGATCAATAATTTTATTTAGTAATGAAATCTATCTTTCTGTCAAATTTTTCAGCCAATCAGCGGGTAGCACGTGGCAGACGGTTGCAGATTTGGTGAAACTGGAGAAGCACACGGTTACTGGACTATCTCCGAACACTGTTTACCTATTCATTGTGCGGGCAGTCAACGCGTATGGCCTGAGTGACCCCAGCCCCATCTCAGAGCCCGTACGCACACAAGGTCTGTACACTGGGGACCAATCAATTTTATGACCTTTTTCATAGAGATCTTAAATGTGTAATACAAATTATATGTTGTATAACTGTTATTTAAATAGTGAATCTAATTACAGGAGTTGTGATATAATAAAAAAAATTTTGCCTGTTTTCACATAATGTTATAAAAATCTGTTTCATTTATGGATTGCACCTAATCATGAAAACATCAAACATATCACAGACAAAAATACAAAATTAGAAGAAAAATATTCTATCTATTTTTTTATTTTTTTTATTAAAATCAACACAAAGCAAGTACAACAAAAAAACTTCAACTTTTATTTATTTATATAGCACATTTAATAACAACATTGTTGCGCAAAGTGAAGCGCCTAGCAAATGAAGGCATGACTACACACTCTTAGACATACATCCTCACACAACTGTATAATGAGATCAGTATAGAAAAGAGAGAAAGAGAAAACTAAATAAAAATAAGTTATATAAATATTTGACAATTTACAATATATACATATATAATACATTTTTTTAAAGAATACATATTGCTTTAACAAGAATGATATATTTTTTAACATTAAATAATGTCACAATACATAAATTACAAAATTAAACTTTATTTTAATGCAAAATAAAATACATTATATATTTTTTGTTTTTGTGAAATTATGACCCTTTGTATTTTTGAGAGGTTTCTTGATATATCCTATATTTATATATTCGCATCATTTAAAGATGTTTATATTAGATGTCTCTTGGTGTCTTTTGCAGATGTGAGTCCTACAGGTCAAGGTGTGGACCACCGACAGGTGCAGAGGGAGCTGGGAGAGATGGCTGTTCAGCTTCATGAACCAGTGCTGCTGATGGCATCCAGAGTGAAGATCAGCTGGAACGTAAGTGCCACTGATATCTGCCCTCCAAATCAGCTCCTCACCGGCCTTGTGATTCACCTGCCGGCTCAGCTTATCATTTCTCCGTCTCATTCTCCCTCTCTCCATCTGTCAGGTCGATCGTCAGTCTCAGTACATCCAGGGTTATCGTTTGCTTTATCGTCCTGTCGGCGGCTCCTGGTCCCAGCAGGAAGTGAAAGCTGCAACAGAGCGTAGCGCTGTCATCGCTAACCTGCTCAAAGGCACGGAATACGAGATTAAAATACGACCCTACTTTAACGAGTTCCAGGGCATGGACAGCCGCCCGCTGACGTTTCGCACACCAGAGGAGGGTGAGATATCTGCAGCTCTTTCAGTTTCCATTTGATGCACTTCAATTTAATTTCCTTTTAATCAATTCAATTCGAGTTCATTCAGCCTAGTCCAACTCAATTCTATTCTGTTGTACATAATATGAAGATGAATCGCTTCATTCTGGCAAATAAAATTATGGAGAGGGATAATGTAGATTTACTATTAAGGAGACTCACTTTTCAAATTGTAATTTTAATTTAATTCTCTTCCAGTTCCGAGTGCCCCACCTCGTGCTGTAACCGTGGCAACAGTCAAGCTCAGCAACAGCTCCAGCATCAGTGTATCATGGCAGCCTCCTCCCACTGAGATGCAAAATGGAGTCATCCAAGAGTATAAGGTGAGATTTAGATGGTGATGTCCAATCCAGGTAATTTGCAAAAAGAAATTTGTTTATTCATAGTGAAGGCAAAAATGCTACATGATGTGTTAGCGTTATAATATAATATATTATTATAAAAAATAATATTATTAAAATTAAATAATCGACATAAATTAAAGCCAGTGCAACAAAATATCATGATATATAAAAAAGTCATAAAAAAATAAAATTATATATATATATATATATATATTAGGGGTGGAACGGTACACAGAAGTCACGGTTCGGTTCATACCTCGGTTCAGACATCATGGTTCGGTACGAGTTCGGTACAATGGAGGGAAAAGCAAAACAAAAATGCAGAAGGCAATGTCTCAGGCTGGACCACCAAAGGAAAATAAATCTCTTAAGCCTTGTATTTTTTAAATAAGTTTTATTAATAAAGTAAAGGCATAGAAGCAGTTTATTTGTAGTGCATTGACAATAGTTTTATATAATTAGTTTATTAATTAAATGAATAAGACAAAAAGACCTTGAGATATGTTTGGTAATTGTACCTGAATGACTTTAAAATTAATTTGCTATATTGCAGATCAATATATTTGTTTTCCTTAAAATTTTTATTAACACTAACTTTATTCTCATCTGAATTATAAATAATTTATTTCTGTATAAAATAATTATACCATTAAAAACACATTTGATTTTCTTTTTTAATAGATTAGTCCTCTGTTTGAGGACAAGAAATGAAAACCAATGCAATATGATGAATGTCCAAAAGATTGCACCCACAGACTGTTTTTAAATGGGGTTGGATAAATATTTTTTGCTTTTAAACAGTGTGTGTGTGTGTGTGTGTGTGTGTGTGTGTGTGTGTGTGTGTGTGTGTGTGTGTGTGAGAGAGATTTTGGTTGGGTGACAGTTGTAGGTTACAGTTTGACAAGAGTTTACCAGTTTGACAAAAGCACAATGTTGTGTTTTATTGCGAGTGTACACAAATATAAGTAAACACTTTGCAGTTTGAATGATGTCCTGTATGAACAAAATGACGGAGTATGTTTCCACTGTTCGATCGCGCCCGCGCCTCTCTCTCACACACACACACACACACACACACACGCGCACGAACACACGCACGCACACACAACATATTCCAGCATTGCAATCTTGACATCGCAGCCTGTTCATTATAGCCACAGAGGTTCAAAGCTAAGGCGGGGCTACAGATTAGGTGTCCCTAAAGAACCCGTAGTTCCGCATTACATGAATTAATTTGCACGCGAGTTTTATTTATTTTTATACCGTGTATTCTCCGTGTATATTCATGCACCGAACCGTGACGCCCGTACCATTTCGGTTCAATACGAATACATGTACCGTTCCACCCCTAATATATATATATATATATATATATTACAGTAATGAAAATGTTTTTGTTTTTTTTATTGTCATTAAAAATGTCACAATACATAAATTATGAATGGTGCGAAATGTAAGCTTAATTTTCTTTATGCAAAATAAAATGCATTATATTTTTTATTTTATTATTGTTTTCGGGGTGAAATATGATTGCAGATGTGAGTCCGACCTGTGTTAAGTATTTTTCAGTTTCTTAGTCTCATCTCGTTTCAGGTTTGGTGTTTGGGAAACGACTCTCAGACACGCTACCACATCAATCAGACGGTGGACGGGAACGTGCTGACCACTTTATTAAAAGGGCTTCTACCCGGCGTGTTGTACCAGGTGGAGGTGGCGGCAGTCACCAGCGCAGGAGTGGGCGCTCACAGCCAGCCCGTATCTGTGCTTATCAGTGAGTGTTCACTGAAAACACAGCCCTGACTGTTAAACTGAAAGAATTAAATTGTGAAATGCTTGTGGAGTAGAAGTACAATTTTTTTTGTAAATTCTCTTTGATTGCTTTTTAAAGCCCCGTTCTGAGAATAAATTGCTTAATTCTTTCAAATAAGCTGAGTCCTATTAAGACATTCTGACTGAGTAACACTTTGATCTGTCTTTGCTCTCTCTTTCTCTCTTCCCCTCCTTTTCAGAATTGCCCGCAGAGCAGCCCACAGTCACAGGTGGAGGCAGCGAATCTGACGAGAATGTAAGTCTGGCTGAGCAGATCACAGACGTAGTGAAGCAGCCTGCCTTCATCGCAGGCATTGGCGGAGCATGCTGGGTAATCCTTATGGGATTCAGCGTGTGGATCTATTGCAGACGGAAGAAGAGGAAAGAGCTCAGCCATTACACGGCATCATTTGCATACACACCTGCAGGTATGCGCAGCGTACACATATCACACCTAAAGAAACATTTAGCAGAGTTATTTTAGTACTGTTTATATACTATTATAGTATTTATTCATATTTAGAATTTTAGCCTTTTATATTTAATTTAAGAAGTAATTTTGTGTTTTTGCCATTTTTATTAGTTTTTGTTTTTAATTTCTATTTACCTTAAATGTATTTTTATTTCAGTTTTAGTAGTAAGTTAGTAACAGTAAGTTTCCAAGGCAACATTTTTAATTTTCTTTTACGTTTTTCTATCGAATATTTATATTTTATTTCATTTTAGCTTTATTTCAATTAACGTACCTTAGTTTTAGTTAACAATCACAACACTGACATTCAGTCTTAATGTCTTAATTTATGCCTGTGGTTGAATTCTGTTATATTTTTTACAGTTGGTTTTCCACATGGAGAAAGTTCTGGACTTAACGGAAGGTAAATGGCACTTTTAGCCTCTTAAGCATCAATTCAGTGTAAATACAGACACATTTTAGATTCTATACTTAATGATATTTTTTTATATGTCTGGTTATGCAGGCCTGGTATGCTGGGTACTAACATGGGAAATTACCCATGGCTGGCTGATTCTTGGCCAACTACTAATCTTGTTCACAACGGGAAAGACTCTGTGAACTGCTGTACGTCTAAACATGACACCCCGGAGAGATACTATAATGGTAAGACTCGCTGTTATAGAACAACACCACCGGCTGTACTGTTAAATTAATTTAACACTAAGTTTCCACAGTACAGAGTCTTATTAATTAAACCCTAATTAATTTACCATCGTGTCCTCAGAGGCGGGAATCTCTAATTACCTCAACCAAAATGAGAAGTACAGTGCAGACTCCAACGAAGGCCCCATCTACAGCACCATTGACCCCACCAGCGAGGACCTGCGCAGTTTCTCTGCTCCGTACTCTCAACACACCACGCCCTACGCCAGCACTCCCATCATGCCTTTCACCAACCAGGCGCCCTGCAGCCCTGAACAAGATGGCGGCCATTGGATGGCTCAGCCTGGAACCTCCAATGCTCAATATGCCCAGCCAGACCGCTCCAAGACTGATAACGGTATCTCATAAGTCTTATCTGTTCCCTTCAGTGCTAGTATGAATGCTTTGCTTGGCTGAATAAGAGTTTTATTTTATTATTATTATTGATATATTATTATAGAATTTATTTATATTGAGAATTGGCTTTTATTTGTAAAATTTCAGTTTTCATTTTAATTTTGGTTTTAGTAATTGTATGTACTTTTGTCATTTTTATTCTTTTTTATATACATATATATTTCTGTTTAGCTTTAATTTATCTTCAGTTTTAGTAATTTTAGAACTTCAACTAAGTTTCCTTGGCAAGTTTTTCTATCTAATATTTACATTTTATTTTATTTCAGTTCAGTTCAACTATTTTTTTATAATTTTAGTTTTAGATAACAATAGCAACACTTCTAAATTAAGTCTGAATTGTGCTTTTTATGTTCTTCACAAATCACTTGTTTTTCTACAGTAAAACAACCAAAGCAGAAGTTGATGGGGAAGCCAGTAAAAACACCATCTCTCAACTGGATGGATGCATTGCCACCTCCACCCCTCTCTGGAGATCTGGATGAGTGTGAGGAGGAAGACGATAACGAACTAATCCAGGACATGGGGTAAAATTCACTGGAAGGCTTCAGATTCATTTCAGTTCTATGACAGCTGGACCTGCCTGATAAATACAGTTTTTAGCATTATAAAAGTGTTATTTTGACATTATACTATTGGTGATTTGACATGTTATTTAAACAATCTTGACAAAAACTTACAGTCTTTATTCATTTAGGTAGGAGCTAAACTAGTAGAAAATAGCTGCCCAGAGAGTGTTCCATCAGGACTTTGGCAGACAAAACAAGTCTCAAGTCTCACCCCAAGTTCTTACACACGCTTTCAGCAATTCATTTTATTTTTTAACTTCATTTCCATGTCTATGTGTCGACATCTTTTACCAATTTGCAGCATGTTGGCTAGCTGAGACATGGGCTCATTTAGCTTTCTGGACAAAGTTTTGCTGATTGTTCCAGGAACAGTCTCAAAATTCGCAGGGCCGGATCAGTTTGATTGCTGTTGACAAAGCTGTATATGGAGGCTAACAAAGTTAGCTATATGCTACTCTTGAGTCTGGCCTGTTTCCTCATGATGGCCTGACTGAATTATGTTTTCTTTTCCTAGTCTGTATCACATTAGTTCCTTGTTAGTAAAGCTCGCGGTCAGCAGTAGCCGCAGTGTGCTCCGGCCGCAGGCGCTGACGGGTAAAGACGCTTTTATTGCTTTCTGCCGCCACTTGAACCCAATGGATGCCCGTGAGGGGCACTAACGAGGGCGAGTCACATTAGCCGCAGCGGTTAACCAGCCCAGTGAGATCTGCGAATCCGATAACCTTGACATAGCCTCCCGCAGTAACCACATTAGCCAGTGACAGGTACAACCCTTCTCAAGTTTCTTCCTTCGAGCATTACATGTTAATCAGGGCACAAGAGTGCAATGCAACACTCACAGCCAGACTGGATTTTCATAACTAACCCTCAAATGTGTGATGAACTCTTGGATCACGAGCTTAACCTTTGTGCTAGCCCAAAGGCGAGAACATCAGCTCTGTTACTGAGTTATGACTATAATCTTAATAATTCCCCCTTCAGCTCAGCGAGGCTCAAGAACTCAACAAAAAATTCAAGCAGCCACGCCAAAAAGTGTGTAGGTGTCATTCAGCTCAGCGTTTTGCCCTCAAAGTGCCCGAGGCAAAACATTGAGTCAGTGTCACTCAAAATGCCACTGCATTAAACTTATTTTCCATTGCTCTTGCATGGATTGGTCCCACGAGAGCTGAAAGATCACGCATATTGTTATCTGGAGGCCAGGCTGTCTCATTTGACAGAACGGCAGCAGGAATCGATATGCCACCGGTTGCATTGACCCGATGATTACTGCAGCAGGCAATCATAATGAGTGTGCCGTGATTGATTTAGCACAGAGGTACTGGAGTTACTTAACCGTCTGATAAAAATGAGGGAATTTAGTTATAAAGCAGAAAAAAAATCACTTATTCTCCCACTCCAAGTGAGAAGGGCAAGTGAGTGATAAGAAAAGTTGATGTAATAGTTGTGTCGGGTAGATCATGTGCTCTGACATCAACTCAAGTTTGAGTCTTTTCCAAGTTCTGCCCCATTTCTTCTGTATCATTCGCTATCTGTTAATTTCCTCATAAAAAAATAAATAAAAAAGGAAAGTGATATATATATATATATAAAGTGATGATATACTGTATACTACCATTCAAAAGTTTGGCATCGGTAAGATTTTTAAAATGTTTTTGAAAGAAGTATCTTATGTTCACAAAGGCTGCAATTATTTAAAAAAAAAAATTGTAAAAATTGTAATATTGTGAAAATTTTTATAATTTAAAATACCTGAATTCTCTTTAAATATATTTTAAAATGTAATTTATTCCTGTGATGGCAAAGCTTAATTTTCAGCAGCCATTCGCCAGTCTTTTATGCTTATTTGGTGCTCAATAAACATTTATTATTATTATCAATGTTGAAAACAGTTGTGCTGCTTAATATTTTTGTGGAAACCGTTTTAGCCTTTTTAAAATAGCTAGTAGCCTTTCATTTACATTACAGCCCAGCAAAACATGAGTTGCTGCTTTTCGATGGCTAGTGGGAGCAAATTAGGATTTCTTATTACTTATTTTAGAATATTTAAAAAAAATTGTGTATGCAAACATGAGTTTTCAATATTTCTATTATTATAGTATATAAAAAATGTTATAAAAGATTTGTGAAGTTGGCTTTTTAGTCATATTTCAGGGCTGTACTTTGTTTATGGACCTCAAAATAATATCGAGGCTTTTCTCCTCACACAGGTCCGATGAGGAAGAGTGGTGTCCTCCTCTCCCAGAGAGGACCTACCTCATGGACGGCACGATGGAGGACGGTCCTGCTCCTCCCCTTAGAGGAGAGGCTCCTTCCCCGACCACGTCCTACAGCCACCAATCCACCGCCACCTTAACTCCATCTCCCAGAGACGATGGCCACTGCCACGATATACCACGCTTACACCAGCTCGAACAGACACAGATAGCACGGTGAGACACCCACATAAACTTTCAAATGATTTTTCAAAATATTTTATGCATGTTTTTTTGATAGGTCAGCATTTCAGTTATTATTTATTATTTTTCCACATAAATAGCATAAAAAGTTAATGGAGAGTTTGAGTTCTAAGTTTGAAGAGTTTGAGGTCAACACGATTTGTTTTTCTAAAACTGTATTTAGTGTATTTCAAAATATAAATTTGATAAGATGATGCATAAATGACGTTTATTTTATTCTAGAGGCAATGTTCACTTTATGACAGTTAATATCAGCAACCCTTTTGGAAACTGCTCTGCGTCATTTTAGTTCTCTGCGTTAATAGAATAGTTTATTTGTTTTCACTCTCTTAGGTGAATTTTTACAGTGCTGTTGTTTGTTCCTGCAGGAGAGAATATGTTATAAGAATAATTTATTCCTCTGCAGGGTCCATATTTGTAGATTATCACGGCACAGAGCAAATATTGAGAATCTCATTAAGCTTCCTTCTAGACTGCAGTTCTGCCAAGTTTAAAAAGATTATTTACTTTTACAAAGTGCTGATCTTGGCCTACTATGTTTTCATTTAATATGAGTGCCTATTATACTCTCCATGTGCCTCGTTGGCCCTGAAAATGCAGTTTTGAGTTAAAACAGAGATACATTGAGTGGGGTGCATTTTAGTTAGATATGATGTCATTTTCTAATTTTCTGTTCGTATTTCATCTTGTCAAACTTTGTTCTAACTGACAGTCGGTTGCCGTGCGGACCAGTGCCTGTGCCGCGAGCACCAAGTCCTCCTCTAACCCAGTCCAACCCAAACCTGTCGGCCAATCAGGAGTGTCCTGACAACACTGTGCCACACCGCTCAGTACATAAACGGGACCTGAGCCAAGGAGCTGCCCAAAGCGTAGAGAACATCAGCAACACCACGCCTGGTGTGTTTCAGTTTTCCATACAAACAAGTTTTAACAGAAATAAAATAACACTTCCATGCTCCCAGCAATATAAAATTACACACACTTTACAGATCTCCTTGGGTAGATTTTCTACCTAAAGCTACAATTGTTATTGTTTCATTATTGTCATGTCACATCCCCCCTTGCAGGTCGAGCGAGGCCCTCTGCAGACCACACGCCTCCTGGGCAGAAGTCCAAGGTGAAGAAGAAAACATCCAAGAGCGGTCAATACCGAAGAGATATACTGCAAGGCGGTGAGTTACTGACCAGGCCTTTTCCAGAGTGAAGTTAGTTAATCATTTATCCTGCTCCAGCATAGTTAACATGCTGGTCACATCTCTGCAGATCTACCCCCTCCACCAGAACCTCCCCCTGAGGATGAGATCCACTGTGCTCAACTAGGGGGATTCGAATGTGGGCAGACGTCCCTCGAGAGAGTGGGCAGCTCCCATTCCTCCATGGAGAGGAGAGAACAGAGCACACCCAATCGGAAAAACTCTTCTCATAGACGGATAGATGGTTAGAGAACACCTGATAGTCTTAAATGCTGTTATTCCTTTTTTTATACACATACACATATACACACACACATACACACACACACACACACACACACAAACACACACTTATGTGTGTGTGTGTGTATATATATATATATATATATTAGGGGTGTAACGATACACGTATTCGTATTGAACCGTTCCAAAATTTTGTTAGCAGTTGCCGTGACGCGACCACCGCAACGTTACCCAACATCAAATGGCAAACGTAATGAAAGCGGAACGAAACTGCTACTCATTATTTTGTGCTTCACGGACCGTTTATCAGATTGTACCAATGTCAGTGCAGCACAAGCCGATCTTGATCAAGCGACACTGTTCCTACACAGCGAGCGCTAAGAGATCCGGTAAAGAACGCATTTGAATTCGCCACAGAAGTAATAACATCGCTGCGAGATCTAGTGAGAAGCATTCACATTTCTCTGTTATTAACCATAGATCTCTATTAGATCAAACAGCACTGGCATGGAACCCAGGAGAAACATTGTGCGATGAATGAACTAGTTATAGGCTTTAAGTCCACAGATCAGCAACATTCACCATGGATTTAATGTAGTAACACTAACCGTAACCATGGAAGTTTGGCAGGAATAGTAAAATGCTTTCAAGTACGTCACACGTTTTTTTCCAGCACTTCAAAACTCAAGTATTATCATATTTAAATGTTATTTGTTATGTGATGACCTAAACATTATTTTTTCATCCTTCAAAGATTACCCCCATTTATAAAACTACAAGTTTCAAGTTGAAGGAAAACTCACACTTATTAAAATTATAAATATATATATATATATATATATATATATATATATTTTAAATCAAGGAAATTTCTCTGGTATTTCTTTCTTTTTGCTGTATCGAAAACGTACCGAACCATGACACCACTGTGTCGTATCGAACCGAACCATGAATTTTGTGAACAGTTACACCCCTAATATATATATCTCGCAAATCTAAAATGGGTTGGTCTGAAGTAGCTACATTACTCATAGGTGTGGTTTGGGCGTAACGTGCAATAAACCAATCAGAGCGTCTTCTTGGCTACATTATGGCCAAGCATGCGCCCTTAAAATAGCATCTGAATAACGCACCACTGACTTTAGACTAGGTTTTTCCTGGTCTGTGGCGGAATAGTTTTCTGAAACTGCAAAATAGCACCAGGGAACGTTTGCGCCGGAACATGCCTCCTCTTTTCGCTGAACCGCCCCCGGGAGCGCAAGTTCATTCCCTAATTTACCAACGTGCGTCTGTGGAGGGAAAAGTCTGCTGTGTGTCGGGAGCAAATAGGAAAGATACTTGCGTCGGTGTACAAAGTCAATTGCGCTGGGTGCAAGATAGGGCCCATACACTTTTTCAGTAATTTTTTTTTATACCCCTAACATGGTTTTGTTTATGTGCCTCTCAGCAGAGGATGATTTAATTCCTTACAACAAGCCCAACTTCCTGTCTCGCGGTCAGATGTCCAGCAATTGCTCCACAACAGGAAGTTCATCATCACGGGGGTCAACAGGATCACGAGGGCACGGAACGGGCAGGAAGAGAAATGATGTAAGACCTATTAACATTTCTCACACTACAGAAAATCATTTTCTTGATCAATATTTTTGTAAAAATGTTGAATAATCCTTAAAACAATATTAATATTTACAATTTACTGTACTTCATTAATAAAAAACACTTATGATTTATGAAAATAGTATATTTTAAGACTATATTAATACTTGTTTCAGAGAATATATTTATATTTATTTGAGTTAATTTAGTATTTGTCTTAACACATAAACATTTCTTTTTTATGCTTAAAACAATTGTTACACAGTTTTGCTGAAGTAAATCCATCTTGTTTAAGAATGTTTAGATATATGTACAGTAATACTGATTGTGTTTTTTAAAGAATATGCTCTCAAGATTTAATCCTCGTCCTCCCAAATCCTAACCCTAATCCCAAATCTTAAACATTAGCTGAGCTTAGTCAAACACAGGCTCACCAAACATGTGCATTAGTTTATCTTTTCTTAACACTCATTCATTGGTGAGACAGAATTGACTAAGTGTGGATGAGTCTAGACTGGCTGAGTCCATCTGGCTGTTGGGCACTTAATGTGAGTGTTGTGTAGAGCAGAGGAGACACAGTACTTTTAGCCAGCAATCAGACACTTCCTCTGAAGTACATTCCCCACTGCTCAGGGAACAGATGACCGAAGAGACTGCAACTGGCTGATCCGTCTGTAAAGTGCTTTTTTCTTCTCATATCAAACACTTGCACGATCACTCTTAAAATCAAGTTTTACAGGTCTCAAAAACAAAAAGAAGAGACTCTTAGAGAAAGTTGTCATATTCTTTCTTACTAAATGCTTTTTATTCACTAAAGAGTTCCAGCTCTAAAATCTAACTGCATGAAACCTGTTCAAAGCTGTAAAATAGCAAATATACCTGTAAAAAATAACCTGTGAACAGTCCACATGATTGTAATAAATAATAATAATTCTGCATTATCTGGTGAAAGTATTGCTTGTAATTAATAATAATAGTTATTGTTATTATTAATTCTGCATTATTTGGTTGAAGAATTGATGGTTGTAAATAATAATAATAATAAATAGTAGTAGTAGCAGTAGCAGTAATTTATTAATTTGCATTGTATTTGTAATCCTTTTACCATGGTAAAATCGCTAACATGGCTTATTGTGGTTTATTTTACATCTTTGCAATAAATAAATCACTCTCCCTGTGCAAAAATGTACAGTGGTGAAGTGGTGGCTGCATGTCGTGTAACTGAGTAATGTCCAAAAAATAGTGTGTCCAGAAATACCACAATACTTTACTCATATACTCATATACCACAATATTTTACCACGATACGTTTCTCACCATTTATTTGAGAAATCAAATTAGGAAGAACTAGTTGCATGGGCCAAAGTGGACCATAACACTTTTTGTCTTTTTACATTATTTCCATATAGATATGATTAGCTCTGTGATGGGCACTGGGTTACACACTCCATATGAGTAATCCACATAAAAATACGTCCACATAATCCATATGGACTAAAGAGTTTCCTCAGATGTGCACCCTCTTCTCAGGTTACCCCCTCTGGAACATAAAGGACAGGCCACATAAAAGAGGGCTTTACGTTCCCTGGGGAGGGAGTTTCGGGTTACCCTGTCCTGTCACGGTGGTTAGCGTTATCTTTCCAGTCGGACAGAGAGCGTGAATAGATGCTTGACGGAGAAGGGGTCTGCCTTTATTCTGTGTCCTCAGATCTTGTCACGTCCCATGATGGACAATCCCTGCTACATTAAGTCATCTATAGACATACCAAACCAAAAAGACTTTCTTTTGTCTTGAGAGAGGCCACAATTATTTGCTGAACAGGCCAGCTAAGCTGGTTGACCAGTTTAAATGACCAGTTAAAACCGTTGGTTACCACTTGTCTATATTTTAGCCACTTTTCACTTTCACACCATCTTACAATGGTGAAATTGCTATAATAACCAGCATTGTTCATCTAAAACCATCTTAGAATCTGGTTCAAACTGGTCTCAACTGTTTTTTAAGATTTTCAAATGACTCTATTTGCATCAAACGTTATTCTGTCATTTTAAAAGCTTGTTTATCTTTTGTTTTGTCACTCAGACTTTCTACTTTTTGTCTACTCTTTCAGGAGATGAGATAAGGGAAGGCTGTGAGACACATGAAGGTTGACTTGGGCATCCCTCCGTTTTTCGTTCGGAAACCGAAGAGAAGAACCGAAGAAAAGTGGATGAGTGTACAGATTTCAGAACGTGAATCTGGGACTTTTGATTATGTTATTAATTATTGTTATTATTGTTATTTATGACCTTCACAGGGGCATTTTTCATCACGCTGTCACTGTAAATAATCATCCGTTGAAGCTTTTTACATGGGGTCCAGATGCCTGGAAAAAAGAGTATATTGTATTTATACATGAAAGAAGAAATTAAATCATGTTAAAAGCTCCGATATTATAGATAAGTTAATGTCTGAATGTGCCAACCATGTAGAAATGTATACAGCAGCATTTCAAAGCATTATAATATTGCACTCTCGTTGTGTTGGAGAACAGCAACAACAAAAAAAATAGAAAGCACAATATGTGTTGTTTGACCAGCGAGCTAGACAGCAAGTCTGATGACCTTAACCCGGCCGAGGACGCTTCTGTCTGTCCGTCTCGTCTCCGTCTGTGAATCCCCATCGTTGCGGTCACAAGAGAATGTGGTCCCTTTCCCCCTTTCTTTTTAAAGCCAAGAGAGTGTCATTTGACGACTGTTGTGAACGATTGTATTTGTCTTTTTTAAGGAGTGTTTTGGAGATCGTGAGGAAATGTATTTCATTCAAAAACCAAAATTATGTTCCTTTGACTAACTTTTTGGTAGTCTTTGTTGTTTTGTATAAATAAAATAAAATACATTCTAAGCTATGTGTTTGTCTTGAAATCAATGTTTTTGAAAGTTATGTTGAAAATTTTACATAGAAATTAAAGGCACACTATGTAATTTTTCGCCACTAAAATCAAGTAGACGAGATTTTAAAAAAAAGACTAACTGCGATGAGCTGTATAACAATGATTCATTTTCCTTTCGATAAATGTATCCAAACAGTTGCTCACCTGATAACATAATATATTACAGCGTCTTTGGTATTTCCATGGTTTCTACAAAATAAATCCAGAAATCGAGGGTAACGCGGGTATGATGTAATTGAAAGGCGACGCACAGACATGGTACGTGTCCTGGTTAAAACTGCTTATTTTTCTGGATTTAAACATTATTAGAAACATTTGGGATAATGTAAGTAGCCCACACGAATCAATAAAATATATAACATTGTTCTAGTGGTTTTTGGAAATTTCGGTCCAAAAATCGTACATAGTGTGCCTTTAAGCCGAAAGTTTACAACAACAAAGACAAAGCTGGTCCGTGAACGTTAACAGCTGAGACCGTTAAAATCTTTGGTTCCTAAGGTTACGGCAGGCACATAGCAGCTACTTCCACCTGGTTGAACAGCCACTGAGGGGCGTGAAATTACCTCTTCCCGGGCAACACTGGATGCTGAGGAGATGGGGAAGAGGAATGAAGAAAAGTGTGGAGAAAGAGACAGTGAGTTAGATAAAACAAGTAGAGGGTAAAGAATGAAACAAAGAATGTGAGTCACTCCCACCTGACTAGCCTGAGGTGAGAAAATCAGAAAGAAAAATGGCAAATAAGCATTTAGATGAAAAGAAAGGCAGTGTGCATTTGTAGACCTTGAATAAAAAGGAGAATATAAATAAACAACAACATGTAATACATAAAGTAAGTCTAAAAATAAAGTAACCCTTAAACAAACCCTAACCATACTGTAACTCTATAGTACATGAAGTTACTCTTATTTGAGTAAGTACAATGTAACTACGTCACCTTTTAATGATGAGCAACCTATAATAATATACAGTATGAAACAGTAAACATGTAGTAATAGACTATAGGCTGTTCCATGCAGACGTGCTCACAAAATGCAAAATGTGTGTTTAAGTTATCATAACATATGCACACAGAAGTCCCCTTACGAAAAATAAGTAGCCTATAGCCTACTTCAAGTTCATTTTATTTAGTATACTTACTGTAAGTAAAATTCAAGTACATTTTAGTATGCCTATATAATAATATCAATGTACTAAAATAGCTACTTGTAGTGTACTGTTTCAATACTACTTGGGACTATATTGGCCCACTTTTTAGAGTATAAAATATACTTTTAAGTATAGGCTACTTTAAGTGTAACAGAAGTAACGTTTGAGTACACAACTAGTTTACAACTAAGTTTTTCGTTTGTACTGCAATTGAACTAAACGTTGTGATCTGAACAACAACCAGTCAGTGTAGACCTTATTCAGAGCAACATCATGACTGGTATGAAAGCAAGGCTGTGAGAGATAGACTTGAAGTGTTTTCAGTGGCATACGCTGCAAAAAGCTGTATAAAGCTCTTAGATCACTTATCATTTTCCACAACTCATATTGTCTGGGGTTTTTTGTCAACTTGAATTTCTTGGAAAGACATTTTTGCAGTGTTTAGTCAGCAGAACAACCCACAAAAAAAACCACATTAAATAACAGCACAACCCACTGAAGAGATGTAGCCTATCTATCCCTCACAGCCTCGCTTTCATTTACGTTAAAAGTCACCGATGGCTCTGCTGTGAATAAGGTCGTGATTACTTAAGGATTCACTAAAAAGAATTGTCTCATTTGATTCAATCGTTCGGTTTGTTTTTTGTCTACTAAACCGGGAGTCCACCGCTGATTGATTGTGCTGTTTCCTTTTTCTTTCTTTTTAATTCATAACATAAGTAATATTTAACCCATAAGAGTTATTCATTCTGTAATCGGACTATGATTATCGCACTGTATTAGCGGTTTTGCGCCGTCTCTGTGCAAAACTCTGTCACAGTATTATGGTAGAATGGTATCACGACAATAGGCTATCTGCAGAAAAATTCACATGCAAGAACCGTTAATGGAACCGAATGTCAATATTTTTTTTAACCCACAGAATTGAATAAGTTCCCAACTGTAATTCTGGAATGTTCATGTAAAGAAAAGAAGAGGAAGAAAAAGAAAAGAAACCTAACACAGGGGTGGCCACCTTCCTGAAGAGATTAGCTCCAACCTTAACAAACCTAAACCCACTAATCAAGGTCTGTGTGATCACTGGAAGATTCCATACAGATTCCTAAACATCTCTCATCTCAACAAGGCTGTTGATTTAAGAACATGATGTCACTTGGTCAACGTGCATGTAGGTACTCATCTGTGCTATTAAAGTTTTTAAACTTCAGTCCAAAATCCAGTCAAAGGTTCTTGTCATGATTATGGTGGATCACATGGCGGGTGCAATTTATTGCGAGATGTTGAGGGTACAGAGATCATCTGAGCTTTCACCTTTGAAGGTCTCCTTAGAATTCAAACCAAGTAGTCAAGACACGCACTCTTCCTTAAGTGGAAGCCCACTACCCATAAATCACCAGCTCATTCATTAGCTTTGTGTCAGTGGAGACACGCCCAGGAGGGCCAGAGGGGAGCGAAGCGCAGTCAAAATACCATTCTCCCATTTCCATGTTAATTACAGAACCCAGAGATGGATGCCTTCAACCTCATTGTTCATTTAATGTATGCAAAGCACATGCAATTGCCACATTAAAACCAAGAGGACAATGTTCAAACAAGCTAGTAAAACAGTGGCTTTGGCATTTGGCTTTGAAATCAATGTCAAGATGTTTTACGACAAACACCAGGTTAAATCGGTTGAATGCTCTTTAGAGACGAGAAAAGCGTGTTTAGAGTCGCACAGCTGCCAGGCTGTTAGCGAGGTACGAAGACTCATTTATGTGGCAAGTGAGCAATGTTTGTGCCTGTGAGATAAACTGAACCATCAGCCCGTGAGAGGTTCTTGAAAACGCAGTCAACTGTTTTGGTGTAATCTCTGCAATTCTTGACCAATTGCACAAAAACACAATTGCACATCTTTTCTCTCTGCGGCTCCAGTTGAACTGGCTTGGATTTGCATACCCTGCCTGTGGAGCGTAGGCTTTAGGGAACAGAAGGACCCTTGAGTTTAATCTTTCTCAGGGCAGATCTGGGTCAGTGAAGGCCAACAGAAGGCTGGATCCCATGGGGTCGGTGCAAAACACTCTTGCCATTTCTCATCTCCACACACACCCGCCTCTGAACCTCCGACTGGGCACAGGACCTCGGGTAAGGCCACTCAACTGGATGGCGCACGACGCAGGGGCTTTAATTTTCATTTAGTGTGTTGACGGATACGGACAAGAGAGATGACTCAGGTGTTTGACATTATTGTCAATTTGGCTGATAATTAAGAGCTGCGATGTATTATTACCTTGGAGATCTGTCCCATGTGCTAACTTCCTGGAAACATTTGGGGCTGACAGAACTCAGAAAGGGTCTGACAGAAATTTGGAGACAGCTTGGTTTTAAATTTCCCTGGCAAGTGAATTGTTAGTGGAACAACTGGAACCGTTCCTTGCCATTTGAAGAACCGTTCTGCTTGGCGGGGGAAAAGTGTCTTTTATTTCTCATTTGCAACTTTATATTCCACAACTGAGAGTTCTTTTTGTGTATTTGCAACTTTATAGAATTGCAACTAATTCTTACAATTATAACTTTATTTCTCTCTATTTCTCAAGTTTGTGACTATTCATTGTGTTTGCAACTTTATTTCTCATATTTGTAAGACTTTTGATCTAACAATTGTGACTTAATTTGTTGTATTTGCAACTATCATATTTGTTACTATATCGTATTTGCAACTTTATATCTCGCAATTACAACTTCATTTCTCATATTTGTGACTTTTTGCCGGGAAAATCAAAAGCATGTGAAGTTTACACGCGCTCCTGAGAGCTTCTGTTCCGCTCTATGTCACATGGAACGAATGCTTAATACAATGTTCAGGATTATGCCGAAAGAGCTACAGTTGTGGTCAGAATTATTGGCACCCCTGGTAAATATAATCAAAGATGGCTGTAAAAATAAATCTGCATTGTTTATCCTGATCTTTCAAAAAATTTGGCACAAAAATCGAACCTTTCTTTGAAGTAAAATAATTGAAAGTGGGGGGAAAATCACATTATGAAATAAACGCTTTTCTCCAAAACAAGTTGGCCACAATTATTGGCACCCATGTATTAAATACTTTTAGCAACCTCCTTTTGCCAAGATAACTGCTCTGAGTCTTCTCCTATAATGCCTGATGAGTTTGGAGAACACCTGACAAGAGATCAGAGTCCATTCCTCCATTCAGAATCTCTCCAGATCCTTCAGATTCCCAGATCCATGTTGGTGCTTCTTCTCTTCAGGTCAGCCCACTCATTTTCTATAGGGCTCAGGTCAGGGGGCAATGGCAGAAGCTTTATTTTGTGCTCAGTGTCACATGTTTGTGTTGATTTTGATGTTTGTTTTGAATCGTTGTCCTGATGGAAGATCCAACTTCGGCCCATTATAAGATTTCTAGCAGAGGCCATCAGGTTTAGATTTTTTTATCTGTTGGTATTTGCCAGAATCCATGATACCATGTATCTGAACACCAGGACCTCCAGCAAAAAAATAGGCCCCCAACATTAAAGATCCAGCGGTATATTTAACCATAGGAATGGAGTACTTTTTATCCCTGTTTGCACCAAACCCATCTAGTTTGTTTGCTGCCAAAAAGCTTTTTTTTTTTTCATCTGACTATAGAATCTGGTCCCTTTTGACGTTTCAGTCTGACAGTGACAACTGAATATGCTGGAGTTTGTTTTTGGATGAGCGAGGTGGATTGTTCTTGAAACCCTCCAAAACAACATGTTTGGGTTGTTTGAATTTATTTATTTATTTATTTTGGGCTTTCTGACCCCAAGACTCAACTAATCTCTGCAATTCTGCAATCCATCTGTGATCCTTGGAAAGCCTTTAGCCACTCAAACTCTCCTCCTCGCAATATAAACACACGTCCTCCTGGCGGGAAAATAGCTATTTCATACTCCTGTGAAACAAGAAGCCATAGCTAGACAATTTCATGTTCCTAGTCACCCTGGTGTGCTAAAAAAAAAAGGTAAATATTAATGGGAATATACTTCAGAGATATTTTACTCATAAAACATTCTAGGGGTGCCAATAATTGTGGCGAACGTGTTTTGGAGAAAAACATTTATTTCATAATGTGAATTTCCCCTTTACTAAAAAATGAATGGTTCGATTTTTGCGATTTTTTTTAACGAAAGATCAGAAGAATAAACAATGCATCTTTGATCATGTTTGCCAGGGGTGCCAATAATTCTGAGCACAACTGTATTCTGTACTGTAATGTCAAGTCAAGTCAAGTCAAGTATATTTGTATAGCGCTTTTCACAATACAGATTGTATCAAAGCAGCTTCACAGTATTAAATTAAAATAATACAACAAAGTTTGTTTCAAGAGGAATTTATTGATTGATAAAATTAAATTAAATATCCCCAAAATATCCCCAACTGAGCAAGCCAAAGGCAACAGTGGCAAGGAACCGAAAAACTCCATCAAGTGACCTAATGGTGTCCTAAAACTCCATCAGGTGACCTAATGGAGAAAAAAACCTTGGGAGAACCCAGGCTCAGTCGGGGGCCAGTTGTCCTCTGGCATTTATGAGCTAGAGGCCGGATTGTAGTTTGAACTGTAGGATTATATGAATGCCTGGCTGAAGAGATGTGACTTTAATCTAGTTTTAAACTGGGAGTGTGTCATGCAAAGAAAATGGATTAATTCAAACTATAGTCTCACATAGTCAGATCTGTATAGTCTACGTATAGTCTCAAATATACTTTTATAATCAAACTATCATAACAGTGTGTGTGTGTCTGTTTATTTTGTTATTTAGAGGAAAGTGCGCAGCACATATTTACAGTTCATATTCATCTAAACGTCACTCTCAACAGCGTGGATGGCGTCTGGATGTTAACAGTATATCGCTGCAAAAGGTATTTCCAAGAAATTACAACTTCATTTTACTTCCAAGCAAAGAATTTTGCCTTGATTCACGTTTAGTCTCTTGCACATTTATTTTTCAATAAAACAGGACATTTTATATTTGCATTAATGAAGGAACTCGAATTGTTTCATGCAAAAATAATCCTTGGGGACAAATGCGGGGTGCTCTGCTGTGACAAATGAAAGATAGAAACAAGAGAAGCAAAAGTTGGTAACATTTTAGTGTGGTCATGCATGGCAAACTGGGTCAAAGGATTACCAGCAGGCTATAAAAAGATGCCTTTTTGGCCATACACGAATTCAAGGCTGTAGATCCAAGTGGTGTGTTTGTGTGCACATGCATAAAAGTGTGTAATGGGGGAGGTGTGTTTTGTGCCAAGCATATGGCCGTAGGGAGAGAGAGAGAAGGGGACCAGCGATAATCCCTCTGCAGTCGTGCCAGGGTCACTTGTGTTTTCTGTGTGTGTGTGTGTGTGTCCAGTGGGTGTCTAGGGTTGTCTGATTTTGTTCTTCTGGCTTGCGGTGAGGATTAGAGCTCTGGAGGGCCGTACATGTTCTCTTGACAGACCTCTTGTGCACCCTTTAACTACGAGACAGTAGGACACAAATGCAACAAACACAAACACAAACATATGTCAGTGATCCAAGAGGCCGATACTTGCGATAAAATACTCATTTATTAACTTTTAAAGGCAATTAGTAAAAATAAAATAAGCTAAAATGTGACTTTTTAGTGGTGCAGAGTGTGAGGAATATTTGACGTGCGTTAAAAAATGACAGCTAAAACAATATTTTTAATGAAAAAAACTATGTTCATACAAAAAAACAAAAACAATAATCAATAAAAAATAACTTTATAAAAAAAAGCTATCTAAAGTTGCTAACATTGTTCCATTATATAGCAGGTTAAATGCAAACTTGACTAACATTTTTCAAAATAAAATTTAAAGAAAGAATAATAAAAATGAATCATAAAATACAAAACATCTTGTATAATAATTCCTGTGTATTTTAGATAACTCTGTCATATAAAAGCGTATTTGATTTATAAAAGCGTATGTGGAGGTTTATTAAATAAAACTGGTTTATTTACATTTATTCGAATGCCAATATGAATGTCCTGTACAATAGTCTTTATTATGGTGTGGTACAACTGTACAAGTGGCGTACACGGCACACACTGTACCTTACAGCAGTGTGTTTTTCCATTTAATTGACCTTGCTACAAACCCTACAAGGAGGGGGGTTGCCCTGAGGAACGCAGGGAAATGTAGTCCATAAACAACCCTTAAGCGTGTACAAGTCGATCATCGGTGCGAGGGGGTCTCCAGATGTCCTCTCCAGTGCTCAATGCCCGAGTGTCTGCTAGATGTGGCCGTTCTTCTGGTCTCTCTGGAGGCTTTGAACTGGGCCTCCAGCTCCTCCACCCACGCCGTGCTCCAGTCCCACACGGGCAGCGGCTCCACCTCTCCAAAACACTCTCGAGGGGGGAACAGAACACTCAGGGGGGATGCAGGCGGGGAGAAATCTGCAGAAAATGCACGATCGCACACACATCACAAAGGAAATCAAGGGAGATGTATGCATACACATGCACATAGGTACAATATACACAACCAAAAGCAATCTGTTAATACGTATAAAGTCGCACAAGTCAATTTGACCATAATAACGCTGAATGATAACGCACATCGCTGCTGAACCCGTCGGTTACAATGCACTAGTCATTTAACCTGATGCATTCACGGAGATTGAAAGACAGATAGAGAGAGGGAGAGAGTGAAAGGGGGAAACAATCAGCAAATGGAGAGAGGAAAGTCCCTGTAGGTTTCTCTTTTGAAAGGCGTGATTGATTTGCTGAAACTTCAGAGAGGATGGTGGGGGAGTTCAGACAATTTGCAGACAGGTCCTCAAATCCCATTATTTCTCATTGTACCAAAGTAGGGCTGCTATTTTTCACTGTCTCATTGGGAAGCGTAATGCTGCGGTGCTTTGTGAATGTGATCTGACAATGAGAATTCTCATCCGAAATACAGTTCTCCAATTAAGTTATGCAACGATCCCAAAAGGTGCTTAAGTGACACTTTTAATAGTTTGAATGGGATTGCATTAAATAAAATAGTGCAAAAGCTTTTCTCAGAACTAACCTAACTTTTTTGAGTCATTTTTTTTTGCAATTAGTTTGAATCTACTTGTCTCTAGATGAAGGCTGGTGTAGTTTATCACAATTATGAATATGTTCAATTAAAATTTGACAACTTGAAAGCATTTTATCTTCATTTATCATTTCAAACCCATTTTGCTTTTGCTGTCTTCCTATAGAATAAAAGCAACTTGGGTTGATATTTTGTTATTTAATGCAATGCAATGCAATGGTATTCGAATATTAAATGTGACTAAATGTGATATTTTAAGGCTACTTCATACATAATTATGATCTGAATTGAAGTGAATATTTACATAATACTTATTTGTTGACTATGCAAATGAGGCACACAAAAAAACTGTACAGCCTTACAGAGCTGAGAAATTAATAATAAACTGAAAAAGGGTGGTGAGCAGCAAATAAAACATGAAATATGATCAGTTTTAGAAACTAATGCAGCCAGACTTATAAATAACTTATAAGTATGCCCATTAGACATTTGCAGAACAGGTTTAAACAAGGTAAAATGTGAGATCTGAGAGTACTACACTATTACTGGGTACCTGAAAGCTTGATTAAGATTAGCCAACATTTTCACCCAAATGTTTTTTTTAATTTAGTTTATTTTATCATGCACTACTTAAACAGTGGCCATTCGAATTGTGTGGAAATGAGCAGAGCTTCCATGTGCTGAATCTGTGTGGACCTGCTGATAAAGCCACAGACCTCGACTGCACGAGCAGATTGTTCCACCTAGTGGCCATTTCTGCCAACTACATCAGTATTGCTGTTAGCAAACTTGATACTTGAATAATCATGTGGAGACTATAAATAAAACAACCTAATTCTACAGAGGTTGAAGAGAGTTATATCTTGCCTGATAAAGTACCGCTCATAGATTCGGCTGTCAGAGCCAGGACGCGGGCGAAGTTCGCATCGTTTATGAACGAGCAGTCAGAAGAGCTGATGATGCTCGTTCGAGCGCTCGCCATGTTGCTCTCGGACACCGAACCCCAGCCGTTCCACAACGAGCCCTCCCATTCGCTGTAACAGGAGGAGGGCGTGCTTCTCAGGGTGGCTCCCCTGAGTCCGATCGGCTGGCACCCCTGCTCATCATCCATCTCCTGGTCGACAGGCCCGCAGATGTAACCGAACGTGGGCGTGGGAGAGAACGGACGGGGCATTGATGGAGAACTCTGATGAGACGTACTGATGGGAGACATCAAAATCAGCCCTCGTCTTGATACTTTATTCACATAAATGCTCTTTCAGGTGTACTCTTACCTCGGTCCCTGTGGTTTAGGGCTGATCTCCATGTACTGAGTGTGGCCCTGAGTACTGAGCGTGGTGTCCTGGTAGTCATCGGTGGAGAGACAGAAGGAGGTAGTGGACAGGTGGCTATAGGACGGGCTGAGCTGGGCTGGGCTGTGGTGGGTTGGACAGCCCGTAGTGGACATAGTGAAACCCTGGAGCCCAGAGGCAGCGCACACAGACTGCTGAGAGCCGATGTCGACCGTCAGCTTGGTGGATCTGGTCGACCTGAGGGATCAGATATACATGTTTAAATTCATACTAGCATACTACTCTTACTATTTCTGGCATTGCTTCATTTCTTTTCAATTATATTACATGTAATAATACAGTATATAACCAAAGCTACAAATTGTGAAATTAAACATTTCTCTATTATTTTAGGGGGCTTACTTTTCATGTACTGTAGGCTTAGCATACTGTTAGCCATTTAACCGGCTAGCTTGGCGTTTACCATACGCAAATGTTCAATTATAAGATTTTATAGTATAATTAAACGTGTAGATAGCAGACTAATTGTTCATGTCAGCTGCATTTCAAATGCAGGGGGAACAAGATATCGTGGTCATAAATTAAAATTAAAATTGTTCCCTTGTTTTAGATAGATTGTGGCCACGTTTTACTAAATTGTAGCTTTTTTTGTTAAATTGTGGAAATGATTTAACTAAATGAAAACATGGGAACAACTTAGTAGCTTACAACATGGCCACAATTTACCTAAAACTAGGGAACAAATGAATAAAATATGGCCACAAATTACTGAGTCATGGGAACATATTCCTAATTCACGCTCAAGATATCCTTTTTTTCCCCTGCACGAGTTCGAAATGATAGGGAATGCTAAGGTGATAAGAAATGATAAGGTGTTTGTATGAGACTTTCTGAGAGGGCAGTTCTGTGTCCGTTCCTGCTAGCTAGTTTGCACCGCCGGAAGAAACTTCCTGTTTGTGTCCTACAGCATTTAAAACACACTTCCTCTCACTTACAGACCTTCTAATAAATAGTGTGGGCAATTTCCCCTTCTGCCTCCCTGTCCATTAGATTTGAGATACAGGCTAAATTGGTTTCCAGTCTTTTAGTCTGAGAGCAGAGAGAGACAGTAGTAGACTTCTCTCTTCTCACGCTATAAAGACATAGTATTGTCACAGACAGACACTGTCATTACGGACATGCAGGGGCGCAACCCCTCAAGTTGTCTGTGAGAAATGGACATAAGTATTGAGCTCTGTGGCAGTGGGGATTTAGCACCACTCACATCCTGCTATGACAGAATGCTGAAACACTGAAGTTTATCATCATTTATGAAGCCACAATGAGAAGAAAGACAATGTAAAGTTCTAGTATATTCCTGTGCACTGAACTTTCCAGGAAGCTTGAAGTTTACAGCTTCTCAGATGTTTCAGCTGAGAAAAAGACCCAAGTGATCTCATTTCTCCTTTATAGATTCAGAAGTTGTTACACACTGTGCTCTGATTTCCCTAGACAACCTGCAAACCTCTTATATCAAACTGTTTCCAGACCAAATATCTGAATTATGTCCTCCATGTATTTTAATAGCTCAAACTGTTTAGTGAGTAAATGATTGTCTAAGTTGTGTCGATTTGCAGAGTTTGCAGAGGCTGTGGATTACAGGTAATAATGTAGTAAATAATGTTCAGTTTCTTGCACATATTGATAGTTTCGCTTCATAAGACCTCAATGTATCGTCAGGAGCCACGGGTATTAATTTTGTTTTGCCTGTATATGTTTGTTTTTTTTACTCTCAAAGTGATGGTAGCTGACGTTGACTTCCATTATACCAATCACCAAGGACAACGGTTTCAGCTAAAAATCTTCTTTAGATTTCTACTGAAGTAAAAAGACACCTTGAGTGGTCTGAGGGTGAGTAATATATATCTATACAGTATATATACAAAATTGTTAGTTGATGATGATACCTAATGCATTACCAAAAATTTAACCAATTGAACCCTATTATAAAGTTTTACCAACATAACTAAAATGTCTGTTGAGCTAAAAAAAAAAGTGCAATCCAATCTCTGAACATGTAAATTTTGTGATTCTCACTCGTCCTCTGAGCTGAGGCTGTGGTTGTCCTCCACTGGAAGAGGCGGAGGGCTGGGTAACATGTCCACCAGCTGCAGAGAGGTGGAGTAATGCAGGATACGTGGAGAACTTGGCAGCTTCACATGCTCAGATACACCACCTGAGGGAATGTAGATCAGTTTAGAAGAGATCGTTTCACTACACTTCTTCTGAGATTCAAAGGATTAGAAACATGAGAAATGCTAGTGTTCAAACCTGCAGGGTGCTGACTGAATCTTTGCTGATGGTTGTTTGGTACACTGCACACTGCCAGAGCGTGTTGATTCACGGGCATTAATGGGACACTTTTCACCGCGTGCAGCTCTGTAAGTGGACAAACATGTCAGTGCTGGACGAAATTAATGTTAATGACTCGGTGAATGTAAGGATGTCTCACCACGCTTGTAATTTTTCTCCCATGATTCCTTCAGAACTCCCATGTTGGGCTGGGAAGGGAGGGCACGTTTCCATGGCAATGCCTGCACTTCCCTCACAACGGCGGTTTTAACGACGGGTTCGGTGATGCGAACAGTCTCGGAGTTATGCAGTTGAGAGTTGCCGTGGGGCATTCTGGGACAGCGACCCGGACTATTAAACGTCTTCAGTCCATTGCCGGTTAGATCCACATAAAAGGTGCCATAGACGCCGCAATTGTCTGGTACAATGGGGACGGCTGACCGCAGGGGGTTAGGCTCCTTTTTAGCCGTAATGGGCAGAGCTGTCAGTACAGAGGTAAAAATCACACAGATTTACATAATGTGCCAAGATGTCAACGGAAATTAGAGTTGATGAGGACTCAGCAGAGTCGTGACTTTAGGGGTGACAGGCATCTTTGAAGGTTCTCATGAGGATGTATCTGTCATCCAGAGAGATGACGAAAGGCAAAAAAGAGGAGTAGATGAGGGTGCATGGATGGTGAGATGAAGATATGAGATAAATAAAGTCTAAAAGGAATAGTTTTATGACATTTTTTAATTTTGTTATCAGAATTTCACTGTATCGGAGGAGCATGAACATTCTTTAAAACGTCTTCTTTTGTGTTTCATAGAAGAAAGTAAGTCATACAGGCTCGGAACAACATGAGGGTGAGTAAATGACAGAATTTAAATCTCTTTCCCTGACAGAATTTTTTATAATTTTCACAAAACTTGCTCTAATTTTCTTTTGCTCTCAACGAAGGCGGTCGCATTTTCTTACCCTCCTCTCCCTTATCTCCCCTGCTTTGCTCCTCTCGTCTCGTCTAGTCTATTTGTACTTTGAGAGACTCTCTCTGCACTGTTCTCCAAACTAAGAAATTATGGATTTGATCAACTGGTCTCTCAACGCAATTGACACCATCTTCTCGACGAGAAGCTTGGGTTCGGGGGAACCTGACTGCCCTGCCGGAACGTTCGCAGCTGGCTACACGATGGACGCGTGGGAGAGGTGGCGGGTCGTGTGTCTGGCGGCTCTTTCCGTGGAGGACATTGAAGACATCTACATATTCGGAACCATGATAACAGGTTTTCTGCTGTTTGGATTAGGCATTGCCCTGGTTTATCGAGGAATTAAGAAGACGGTGACAGCTGTCCAAAACCCCATAAGGCTGCCCGTCATGATTGAAGCAGTGGGCAGAGCTGTCAGCACTCAGACTGTGACTTTGGTGACTTTGAACCAAAATATGGATAACATCTTGGAGAAGCTTACAGCTTTGCAAAGGCAAATGGATCGTTTCGGAGACCAAAATGGACCAGGGGCTGCGTAAATTGAATGCAGCTACTCGTCCCAAGACCAAACAACCCCAATCTTATCTGCTTTCGGCCCCCCTCAACCAGCACTGGCCTTGGCCGAGGCTGCTGCTGGAACTACAACTCCCCCCGTGGAGCACTGCAGCGTGACGCTCTTGCGTTCCTTCCCCCATCCCCCACAGACACCTGCTGATTGTTGACTCTGTCTGGGACCTGATCAAGGCTGTCTCCATAGCAATTGCTGTGTTTCGCAATGACATCCTGCGGACTGAGGCTAGATTAGGATGCCAGACGCAGCGGCTTTCCAGGCCTACACATACACACACTACATATATACAGATATGCAATCACCACCCCATACCCCCATCCCTCGCCTTCGACGCTACATACCACCAGTCTGGCAGGCGGGTCCGACCAGCGCCGAAGAATGGCTGCAGGAACCGGATGGCTGCTTGTTTGTGCTGGGTTACCTCCATACCCAACTACCCTCCCCTGTTGCAAGTCTTGTGTGTTCATGTTGTGTACTGATTATGTGCCAATGTTGCTGAGGTGTTTTTTACTGTTCCCAAACTGGACTCCTTACAGGAGCGTAGTCTGGGGGTGGCCCTTTTTTTTCTCCTCACCTCTCCTCATGTTATGCTGTATTCTTTCCTAAAATGCTCTGTCTTCCTGTCTTGTCTACCCCCTTGTCATATTGTATGTATGTTTGTATGGACAGGTTGATGGCGGAATTTCGCTGGTACTTGTGACTAGTGACCAATAAAGCTATTCATTCATTCATTCATTCATTCAAAACTTCTATGGCCCCCAGAATACTTTATTGTATGAATATATGAACATGAAATTTATCAAAAGAGAGAACATAGCCTCTGCTTTTAAACAAAATGCATTCTTTTTAATTAACACTTGAATGTGGGTACGTTTCATAAAAAAAGCTACGTTTTGAACAGAAAGCTGAGAAAATCTCCTTTTCCCCCAAAGACTACAACGTGCACAAGCAATGCTTTTAAAGCTCGTTCCTGCTCCTTTTTTTGCATGTGTTTAGATCCAGAGCTTCTCTATCAGAAGTTGCATAATAGCGCGCCCTACTGTATAAATGTGAAAACACGGAAAGCCGGAAAATTCAGTCAATGGCGGGGAAGCGTTGTCTCATAAAATGACAGAAAATTCTGTCAAAGGCGGGGAAAGAGTTGAGAAGATGCTAAAGTTGTTGTTGTGTTTTGGTGATCCAAGTTTCGAGTTTAAACTCAGGGGAAGTTGTGACTTACTGGTCCTCCGGAAGCCAGAGTTCTCCTGCTTCTGGGTCCAAAGGCCCTGCTTGGGTTCACTGCTGGAGATCCACGGAGAGTCTGGTGCCGCCATTCTAGAAGGGAAATAATAAGGATGGTGACTCAATTACTTGTGGAAGCCAATTTCTGCCACTTAAGGAAAAAAAGGCCATGCTCTGGTAAATTAGAATTGTGAGATAAGAAAAGCATAATTATGACATAAATTGATATTTTAAGAAAAAAAGTCATAAAATGTTGAAATTATGATATTAAGTCAATTATGAGAAGTCGAAATTATGAGATAAAAAGACGAAATTAAGAAACACTAAGTAGTAATTATGACAAAGTCAATGTCATATTTTATCATTATAATGACTTTTTAACTCATAATTATGACTTTATCTCGTAATTTCAAGTTTTGGTCATAATTTTGACTTATCTCACAATTCTGACTTATAGTATGTCTTTTAGTATGACTTTTTTTTGGTCATAATTGTGATTAAGCGAGCATAATTCTTTTTCTTATCTGGAATTTAGTTGTACAGATAGTATTTTTGGGAAATGTACCACTGCGATATTATGTTTTTTGGACATGTACTATTGAGGTACCATGGTATTCTTTAAAGTATCATGGTATATTAACATGGTTATCGTTTAGTACTGTGGTATATTTTAAAGTTCAATAGTATTGTTGTCACTGTACCTTTACCTTCTTTTTTTATTATAATTTTTTTTTTACCTGTGTTTGATAATGAGATCTTCACTTTCCAGTCTATATAAGCCTATAAATGGAAGAGAGAATAATGATTGTATGATTATGAGCGTAAAGTAAATTAAAAACAAGGATTTAGATTGGGACTTTATTATAGATTACCTGAGCTTTTGCCTCCCAGGTTGGCGGGTCTGACATGTCTCCTGTACAAAAACAGGGCAGTAATCATCAAAACACACCACAGGAGGGTGCCAGCGCTTCCAATGAATACCGGCTCTTTAATCACAGCAAGGAAATGAGACATACTGAGTATGCCTGTCTGATGCGGTGCTGACTCCTGCCTCGACTCTGAGGGAAAAAAGAGAGCAACAGGTAACATACTGAGTAGGTTGCAATTTAAAATTATACCTCAGTGTTAGTTTATTAGCTTACCTATGAGCAGTTTGTAAGGGTCGCTCTGGACCCCCACTCCCGCCCCGTTTACGGCAGCCACTGTGACCCAGTACAGCCTGCCGGGCTGCAGCGTGCTGATCTCAATACTGTGTGTTCCACTGTCCACTGTCCAGTTAAAAGACTTCAGTTCCTCAGACTCCACACACCAAACCTGTCAGAAAGAACAGCATAGCAAAACATTAACAAGCAGGCTGCAACACATACTATATATCTGTCATATTTATGAGACGTTTAGGCCAGTCTGATATCAATGATACCATAATATCAGACTAAAGCAGTGGCTAAAAAAAATGTAATTGTGCAGCATTCCCTGCTAATGCTTGTATAAACAGCAAAAAAGAAATAAGTGGAAAATATGTATAAATTTTCTAGTCAGAAAATCTGAATGTTGGACTAATTTAAAAAAGTGTCTCTAAATACTGTAAAAAGAAAGAACCTGATTTTGGCAGGTTCGTGTCACTTTATATCTGATAGAGTCTAGAAATGTCTGAGGCTGAAAAGAGGCATTATCTAACTGCTTCCAGGCTTCTTTTGATTAACAATTAAGTTTAATTAAATTAATTAATTTTTAGGAACAAGAAATGTTCCTCCATATCTGCTGGAGAGAAAGGCTCTCGGGGCATTAGTAGCTTTAAAATGATTTCACAATGAGTGACTGCCCGCAAGTAATACCTGATATCCCTGAATGATCCCATTGTGAGCGTCATGGGGGGGAGGATCCCAGCTGAGGTGCGCGGTGTCATTACGGTCAGTGGGCATTGTTATGGACACATCCTGAGGTGGTGCGCTGGGAACTGACAACAGGGCACATGGTTACATTTGGCACAAGGTGACACAGTTTGGTTTTAATTGTCCAATAGTTTTTAATTCTGTAGTCTCTTATGTTCGCCAATGCTACATGTATTTGAAAAATATATATACACAATATATCAATGCATGTATATATAAAAAATACAGTTAAAACAGTAATGTTGTGAAATATTATTGTAATTTAAAATAACCATTTTCTATTTTAACATATTTAAAAATGTAATTTATTTCTTGGAAGCAAAGCTGAAATTTCAGCAGCCATCACCCCAAGTCTTCAGTGTCACATAATCCTTCAGAAATCATTCTAATATGCTGATTTGGAGGAAATTGGAAATTATTATGGAAAGTGTGATACATATATTTGAGGATTTTTTGATGAACAGAAAGTTTTAAAAGAACAGCATTTCTTTGAAACCGAAATCTTTTGTAACATTATAAATGTCTTTACTATCACTTTTTATTTAATTAATGCGTCTTTGCTAAGTAAAAGTATGATTTTCCTTAAAAACATTCTTACTGACCTCAAACTTTTGAATGTATAAGTGTACAAAAGAGTATACGTACGATATAAGAAGTAAACAATGTAGGGTATATTAAGTAACCACAATAATATCGTTTTTTTGGGACGTTCTACGATAATACTATGGTATTGTTTGAAGTATCATGCAAATACTATGGTATATGAATATAATAATCATTAATAAAGCAGCATGGTATTGCCATCTTTGTACCATGGTATTGCCATCTTTGTACCATGGCTCCACCACAGTACTTTTTTACTGTAGATTCTCACCTATCTCTGGCACTCGTAAGTGTCTGGTGTTGCTCTCCCTGCCGTACAGGCTCCCGCCGTAGGGTCGGACTTTGAACTCGTACTTGTAGCCTCTCTTCAGAGGTCCCACATGGGTGTGAAGGCCAGGCTGAGGAACCCTTTGAGCTGTCCACTCTGAGATGGCAGGCAGGAGAGAGCGATACAGCACCTCAAAGCCTTCAAGATAATGAGGCTGTGACATAGACGACTGCAACTACATACAGAAGAGAAAACAGTTACTTAAGAAAACACAATTATTTGACGTGTGGTGGATGTTTGGTCAGGGATGAGCTGAACTGCATTACCCTCCACATGACTTGAGACATGTTGGAGGCTGTGCTCATAACTGTAACGTTCTCCAGGCTCACACGTAAGGCCGACAGCTCCTTGTGTAGATCTCGCAGTCTAGTGCTTCCAGTATCTGCAACATATATTAACCAGACATCACTAATCTCGACAGGGTGAGTGGAATACAAATGGCATGCTGGGAAGTGGTTGAAGAAAAAAAGTGATTGACTGCTGTTAACTGAATGATTACTTGTATTCTTACCCTCTACAAGAAGCTGTGCGCTGGCCACAGACACCCCGAGCTTATTCTCTGCAGTGCAGGTGTACCTGCCCATGTCCTGAGCCGTCACATAGTGGATTTGCAGACTGTGGTCTGGGTTTATTAAATATCTGGCAAATGTGTAAAAAGAGCTTAGGGATGCGAATCGTAATTTCACAATCTATTACGTATTATGTTAATACTGGTGTCAGCACAATATAAAACATTTAATTTTATTCATAGAATTTTAACAAATGGATTATGAATAAAAAGTCATGAAATCCAAATGGACAATTCTTATTTTTATGGAATATAGCAATGTTTATGAAAAATTATTTATCTGTGCACATCATTAAATTACGTGCCCTCGTAATCTTTAATCAAAATAACTTCTCCCTCTTTTCTCTGAGGACGTGTTTACTGGTGTGAATGCGGGACAACCTGTCATTCACATGAGATCACAGTAGTGTGCCGCACATGTCCTGAAAAGTGAAGCCAAAACATTTTGATCGCCCCCTGGTGGCTGGCTGCAATATAGGTCATAAACTCCACCCTCTCAATGCAATCAAATAGAATGCAAGCCAAACTAAAAAAAATGTCAAATTACACTTCAAATAATGTTTTTCCGAAGATGTGTTCTGTCATTTTAGGTAGTTCTTATTACGCTGGTGTATGTTCAAGGGTTTGTTTTTCCAACAAGTTTGGTTATAGTTAATTTGATGATATAAAAGCGGAGTGTAACGTCATGATTGACAGCTGTGCTTGCTATTGAGTCTGTGGGAGTAGGATTTTTGATACTAGGTTGACTACTAGCTTGATACTAGGATCACTACTGCGCAGACTCAGGCTCCAAATGACATCAGCATCAGTGACCGTTTCTGGGATATTTTGGCTTCATTTTTGTACAGTGGAAGGAAGTGAAGACATGTTGTCCATCTTTTTTTACAGACTTTAGATCATAGCAACAGCAAACCACAACCATCCAATCAATCCTCATTTTTTCTTGTTCAAGAAGCCATTTCACTCGGATATACGTCACAATAGGGAAGAAAAGACTATCGCAACTTCCATTTCGTGCCAACTTATGGTTGAATCCAGGACATAAAGGTAGGCTAATTAATTTAAAAACTAGGTCAACACTAATTAAGCATAAAGCAATTATATTTGCTAATGTTAGTAAAGGAAGATATGTAGTTTTACAGGAAAAATCGAACATTTAATATAGGGTGTCGATGGCTTGGCTGAGAGTTTGGGTTGGAAAAGGCCCTGCTATACATGATTCAGTTTATTTAAAAGAAATGACTAGGTTTGTTTATTATTTTATGTATTATTTTTCATTTATTGTACTCTTAGTGCTTAATAAATGACTGTAGCCTCATAAAAACCTGCAGTTACTACATTCAAATGATGTGGAAAGATCAATAACCAGCATGTTTGTGATGGCCAATATGAGGGGTCTGACCTGCCATTGGGTAGAGGTCCTTGGTCTCGGCTCCACTCTACGGAAGGCATGGGGTCTCCGTCAGCCTCACAGAAAAACTGTGCTGACTCCCCAAGCTGCACTGAGACATCCTCTGGTTTACGCAATAACATTGGCTTAGCTGAGGAAGAATAACAGAAGCATGGGTCTTTGAAATTTTAGAGCAAAGTGTAGATGTATTTGACTAAATTAGAGTCTTAGAAATCACATCATGTTGCATTAAAGCACATTGACAGTTCTCACCTAATACAGACAGTCGCGCGGCACGGCTTTCCCTCACTCCAACTATGTTTGAGGCTATACAGCTGTAAACTCCAGAGTCATTCTTCTGGGCTGGAGCAATGATCAGTTTACCATTCAGTTCCTATATATGACGATAAGCAGAAATATATTGTGATCCAGGCACACACACCATTGTTCAGGGTACTAAGGATTCACTTTCTGTGTTATACTGCCCTCTACAGACATATACCAAGAAGAGTTCTCAAGAAAAAGATATTAACAGACAAATCAAACCCAAGAAATTTGAAAACAATGTCAAAATTACACTATATTGTTCATTGCTGCTATTGATGGGGATCCCGTCTTTCCTCCAGGTGACGTTGGGCTCAGGATGTCCCACGGGTGGGCTGCAATCCATCACAGCAACCTCACCAACCACCACCTCCACGCCACTGGGCTGCACACGGAACTCCTCTCGCAGAGCTGAAAATAACACAATCACAATGATCTGAGTTTCACATATCCTTGAGTGAATTAAACTAAATCTATCTATATAATATATTCTGTAGTGCTATATATAGTGCTAAAAGGTTAACATGCAATACTGTTTAAAAGTTTGTGGTCAGTAAGATCTAATTTTTTAAAAGAAATTAATACTTTTATTCAGCAAGGATGCAAAAATGACAGTTTTATAAAGTTACAAAACATTCCTATTTCAAATAAATGTTGTTCTTTTGAACTTTATATTTATCAAAGAATCCTGAAATGCATCACGGTCTCCAACGAAAATCTTACCGACCCCAAACATTTGAATGGTAGTCTAAATGCTAATTGCCACTTGTGGTCAAAAACCGAACAGAAATTCTGACAATCAGTTGCTACATTTCAGGGGGAGAAAATGTCTTGTAGATATTTTTCTTCATTAACGTCCTTTTGCTTTAGTAATCAATGCCCATTGTCAACTCATCTGATGTAGCTTGTTTATCTAGCAGATGAATCGATGTAAACAAAACGCAAATTCATTGTGTGCAACAATTTATTTAATGTCTCAATCAGGTCCTGCTTCAATCCAGTGGAATGCAGAGTAAACTGGCCTGTCAAGGAATCTATTTGGGCTACAAACACAGCATGCTGTCACAGCTCAATTAGTGCTCTGTTTGTTTCGGGCAGGAAAGCAAACTTTGACATCTGATCTTCAGTAATCTCATGGAACATCTTAATAAGCTTCCTCACCCTCTTGTTCCTTCAGAGCATTTAAGTAGGTCTTGATAGGTCACTCATTGTTATCGGGGTCAAACAAGTGAGTTTATGTGGGAACTGATCGTGGAGATGTTTTTTTTTGGACCCCATTGACTTATTTATAAAAAAAATAAAACAATGCTAAGACATTTGTCAAAATGTCTATGTTCATGTTCCACAAAACAACGAAATGCATATAGATTTTGAACAACATGACAATGAGTTCACTCATTTTCAGGTGAACTGTCCTTTAAATATAAGGAAACATCACACTGCTGGCAGTGTCCTGATTCAAACCTGCTATATGAAGAGAGGCGTTTCTGCTGGTCGCAATCCCGACGCTGTTCCGAGCAACGCAGGCATACACTGCTTCATGGGACTGACTCTTTCGGCCGGGGACGACGCTGAAGAAGAACAAACTTCCTTCTGGTAAAACGATAGGCTGTGATTGCGCATCCATCTTGTTTATATCAAGTGGTTGGCCATTTCTGAGCCACTCAATGGTGGGCTCAGGGTTGCCCTCTGCCCTGCAGGATAGCGTGGCCGGGCTGCCCACCCGGACCACCACATCAGAGGGATGGTGGACGATACGGGGTAGGCCGCTATCTGAAACGAGCCTGGAACCTGGAGGACAGAAAATGGAGAATCAAACACCAGTGACATCCACTAAACAAAAACATTGAACAAATTCCAGTCCTGAGAGCTCATTGAATTCTTTTGTTTAGGATGGGCAGATGACCCCGCGATGAGTAAGGGAAAGACATTTCCTGTACGGAGTCAGTGCCGGAGGCTGTTTTTCCCACTCTAGAGAGGAACAAAAGCCCAGCACTTATAAACAAAGTCATAGACCAACAGGACATCCGTCACCTGTGTGCACCAAGTGCAGGAATGGCCCTCTGCTATTATTGGCCCACTTACAATGACCTACAATGTCTCTTTGTACTCTCACGCCAAAACATGCCAATCACATGGGCATGAGAGGGTGTCATTGAAACAAAAAAAAAAGTCCTTGTTGTCTATCTGATTTGAAAAACATAAATGATGTTGGTAAACATAAACTGAAATAACCCAAGTCTGTATGCTAAGTCTGTTCCTGATGCATCAGAAGTAAACTAGGATGAAATGCACAATGGAGAATTCAAGCTCTACATTCTTGGCAAAAATGTGTTTGGCTATTAAAAGTTTCTATTGTCTTTGATGGGGCAGTTTCCTGAAAGAGAGGAAACACAGTCCCACAGTCCTGCTATGTCATTTTCACTGTGGAGGAATTTGGGAGAAACACTGGAAGTATGTAAAAAAAAGAAAAAAGAAGAATTCCTGCACTTTTAACAGTATATTGTGACTTTCTAAATGGGCTTGGAGACTGTTTAAAGGAAACAATAGATATAATTTAAAAAGTTTGTAGTTTATAAACAGGCATATGTTAGTCTCTTAAGAGGGCTTCTGGACGCCTTGCATGCAATTAACATTTCTTAAAATTTGGAGTAACATTTAGACGTTGGCTACCTTATACGTTTAACATATGTAACTAAATTAATAGTAATATAGCTATTGAAATGTTAACTTTCTTATAAGATGATGGGGTTGAAAGGTATAGTAACATTTATATAGCCCACTGTTTGCATAATAAACTTCGTTCTTAAAGGGAGTAACACATATCATCGTAAAAAATGCAAAAATAATATAGAAATACTTTAATCTAATTCAGTTATTATTGTTGTCCTACACAACTAGGAAATAAATCTGATCGTTTCTAGATAGCCTGGTAATTATTGTACAATGAAACATAAAATATAAGTATCCGTATCGGTCGTATGGATTTTTGTTGTTGTAAAATGAATAAATAGCCTATTCTGTCAGAATTACAGGATTTCTTCATCACTAACAAGACGATAGTTACACACTGAAACAGTTAGTGGTGCTTACCTTCAATATTATAAAAAATCCCCAGAACCCAAAGGAGCCTGATTAAGTGTCTCGTCATATTACATGTCACGTCGAATTCAGTTTATGAAAACAACCAAACGCATCGCTGTTAGGCTTCTAACTATGTTACAAATCCGCAACAAAAACGCAATAGTTCTACAGGTATCCCAGTCATGTGAGTCTGTCGTTTCAGTCAGTATGAGTGTTGAACAGAGCGCCATCCGGATTGAGACCCGCCCCGGTGACTCGAGCAGCAGCAGGACTCAGGAGGAGTTGATGACATGACCGGAGTGGATTTACACCTCCGATAACTGACGACCCAGCGATAACTAATGCCTCTAACAATTGCTGAGGTAGCCTGAACTACACACATGTGACTTACAGTTTCCTGAAGTCGTGCTTTTGCCCTCTGGTTTTGTTTTGGGTTTGAATTCAAGACAACATGTTTAAACAATGGCACATACTTTGGGCCAAAAACGGGAAACGGAGGAGTGTTCGTTTCGAGAGTTTATTCTAGGCTACGTACTTTTTATTTATTTATTTTTTTTACATGGCGACTAGGCCTAGGCTACTTCTAGACAACTTTTATTGTTAGGAAGGTGGTGGTTATGTATGATAGTGATTTCACTATTCAGTAATTAATTGTGTGATAAAGGTTTCTAACAAATGTCTCTGATGACAGCATGCATAAACAGGAAAGCATTAGACCTCACAGCCAAGAAAAACTTACTCTTAAAAAAAAGAAAGAATATAAATTGCTCTAAATTTCATATGAGCCAGTAAAAAAAGAAAAACCAGCACAAAATATTCCTGAACAAATCAGAAAAATTGTTAAACTTAATAGAATAGAAAGTTACCACGAACCAGTTATGTGCAAGTTACACAATAAACTTTTTTTCCATTAAATATCAAACTTGTTGCTTAGATTCTTAAAGAATATGATAAAAGACAAAATAAAAATGAATCAAGAAAGTTTACAAAAGTGAAAGTTAAGCACAGCTGCTACTGTAGAACTAAAACAACCCCTTAGGGGAAACACTTGCTAATTCCAATTACTATTAAGTCTGTGTAAATACGGTCGCTGAGGGGGTGAGACGGAGTGAGGAGAAAACAGAAAGCGAAAAGAAAAGAGAAGAGAGAAAAGCAGAGGCGGCGGCAGTTCATTTTCTCGAAAGCCACATATAAATAAAGTGTTGTTTAGAGAACTGTCCATTGTGTGGCCTAAAAGAGCAAGCCACACTGATGGACACGTATATTGATCCAGAGAGCAGTGCCTTGATGGCCCTCTGGATCACCAGCTTTCAGCGACTAACAAAAGATGTTGAGGGACTATGGGGCTGCATACCACAACACAGAATTAAAGCTGCATCGCAAAAGAAGCCCAGGCTGATTTAGCACTTAGAGTAACTTTTCAGCACATTTTACTCATAAATAATTCTCTTTGAATTGAATTTCTTAACAGAGTCCGAGTATGACCTTTAATAGCATTATTTATATACAAAACTGTCTCAAATAAGGAATAAAGCATGCTTTTAGTAAGTAACAAGTGTTATATATATATATATATATATATATATATATATATATATATATATATATATATATATATCTCAGTTGGGAGGATTTTTTATTTATTTTCATTGAATAGGAAAGGAAGAATAAATTAGTTTAACTGCACCTATTTTCCCCCTTGTTCATCACTTTCCAAAAGTCAAACAACATCAACTATTCAACAAATCATTCACAAAGTTTGCTTGGATAACCATCCACTAAAAGGTCAAATATACCATAAACTACATCAACTAAAGTTTTTTAAACAGTGAAACTTCAAAATAGTCACGTAAACGCAACACAACACAATACGGTACCGTGACGCAAACTTAATAAACTCTTCACGTGTAAATTAAATCAACAGTGACCACAAGTGAAAATCATGAAGTGAAAAAAGACTTTATCAAGTTATCACTGTCTTTCTGATTTCATGCTTTGGACCCCATGCTGATATGCCGAGAGAGCGGCTGCCGAAACTATTCGATCCTGAATAACATTACCATTAGGTTCTGAATACATTTATTTATTTATTTTATATATAAAGATTTAGAATAAATGTATATGACTATGTGATTATTCTTCAACAAAACAATCTGTTTACGAGTAAAGGAAATCATCACAATTTTACATCAAGTTTCATAACAATGCTATATCCCCCCCCCCAAAAAAATCCATTGGTTTTACCTTTCCTGCGATGGGCCCTCTCCCTGTGTGATGCCCGCTGGTGTGCCAGACGATGGCGAAGGTGCCCTCTTCCCTCTGACCTCTGTTCCACCTGCTCGTCAGGTAGGCACGCGCACTGGCATTGGCAATGGCGCGCCGCCTCGGTCCAGGTACACAGCCATGCCACCCACAGCAGCCATGCTGACACCTGCATCTTCACTTAAAGCTCCTCTCCTCTGGCTCTGCACCCTCCACTACACCATCCCAACTTCCTAACTGTGGCTAAGACCGATCCACCCTTCTCCCCACAGTCCTCGCAGTGCTAAATTATTGGGAGATTGTTATAAAGAATGTTTTTCTTTATATTCCACAAATGCTTTGTATTTACTTTCCCTCCCTCTTTTATTAAGCGCTCCCTCCGCTCTCTCCCTCCTCTTTCTCGCCTCGCTTTTCTCTTTTGGGAAAGAAGTTGGCGGAAACAATGATTGAAAAACAAGTTTCAGGCCCCATGCTGGGAGCGCGGGAGAGGAGGAGAGGGACGGGGACTGTCTCCTCCAACAACATCTGTGTCATTCGTTCTGCACGTCCCAAAGACGGAAAACAAGGCCCGGGAGTGAACGGGGAGGGGACGGAAGGGGATCTCCCATACCGAAAGGGATCAGTTCCATTAATCAAGTGTCTGCTAGTCGACTGATCAAATCCTTCAGAATGACATACTCTCGTGCTCTTTAAACATCAAACGGGTGAAAACGTATTGCCTGACTGCTATTGGCCCGTACCACAAAAGGCGAAGTAGACACCCTTCATTTCTGCATCAAGCTACTCTCTCAAAGGCATGAGAGAGGGAGTGTTTTCAAACAAAACTGACCCTCTCCAATGGCTTTGGCTGCTTGTCGGTCATGAAAGGGACGGCTTTTGTTTGAGGGGATTCTCACTTTCTCAACACAATTTCTATTTTACGCCAAGAGGAGAGGTGAGCGGACCGAATCGCTAATGCAACTGGAACGTTCTCATTTGTCGAAGTGAAGACGTTTCGCTCGAAGTGGAGATCATTTCGATTTTCACACTTAAACATTTCAATTATTGGACAACAGAAACCTAGTTGAATTTGATTACTGAGTAGCAAAGAGAATGAGAAAAGATGTAGGCCTTTTCTTTTCCTTTCTTCCTTTTTGATTCACATATGTTCAAAGATTTTTCACTGTTCACAAAGCAAAAAGCAAAAAGGGAGAAATTTGTTCCTCTTTGCGTGCACAGTATGTGTTCCACTCATCACAGAGGTTGAATCAAATGGGACTGAGAAAGCAATTTGTCTCATGCAGTCTGGTCTTGTGTTCCTGCTGCTTCAGCATAGAAGAACAGAAGCAACATGCTGAGTTAACAGACCTGACCTGATCGGGGTTTAATTCCACAGATATCCCAATTTATTTAAGACTGTAAGAATACGGACTGATAGAATATTAAAGCTTGTACAATACTATTGTTCTTACTCAAATTGTCAGCCAGTTTCTGCGAATAGGGCGAAAGTTGTATTTTGACCTTAAAATGCACTTTCAATGTTGTTGGTGCTCTTAAATGGATAGTGTAGCCTACCAAATAATAATAATAATATTTTGTCACCATTTAATCACCCTCATGTAATTCAAAACCTCTATGACTATTCTGGGAAACACCAAAAAGGAAAATGGAGCTTTCAAGCTGAAAGGGTTAGTTCACCCAAAAATGAAAATTCTGTCATTAATTACTCACGCTCATGTCGTTCCAAACCCATAAGACTTTCGTTCATCTTTGGATCACAAATGAAGATCTTTTTAATGAAATCTGAGAGCCTTCTGTCCCTTTATAGCTATGCAACTACAACGGTCATAAAGAGATCATAAAACTAATCCAAATGAATTGAGTGGTTTAGTCAGATTTTCTGAAGAGACTTGATCGGTTTATATGATTTTTATTCACATTTAAAGGGGTGGTATAATGCCCTTTTCACAAGATGTAAAATATATCTATGATGTCCCCAGAGTGTGTGTGTGAAGTTTTAGCGCAAAATACCCCACAGATATTTTTATATAGCAAGTTAAAGTTGTCACTTTTTGAGGGTTTGCAAAAACGCACCGTTTTGTGCCTGGCCCTTTAAATGCAAATGAGCTGCTGCAGAGGGCGGGGTTTCAAGAGCTCGTGTCTGTTAGCAGCTGCTGATACCTCACGCAGACACACTAAAATGACAGAAACTGTTCTGCCTTTAATGTTAAACGGAGTCAGATAAGGATGGAGAGACTCAAGAAGAAGTGACAACATGTAGAATGCAACAGGACGTCTCTGAATGGTTAGTTGATGAATTTATGTTGCTGATGTGGAGTTAACTATCTTCAATTAGGATATTCTGTCATGATAAATCTATAAATTGCTCATATAGGAACTGTTGTGAGATGCACACAGAGTGACTTTCTATTGCATGTGAAAAGATGGATGCTAAAGTTTGAGCTGACTCACAAATGTACTCTTATACAACAACTTTTCCTCTTCTCAACATGGACTGCGTGTTCCCGGGGGCGGGGTTTATGTAAATTCTAGGGTTAGTGATGTCACTAACCCGAGAGGAATGTCGTGTAGTCCCAACCAGCCGTTTGTTGTAGTCGTTTTCTTTAAAAGCAAATATCTCCCTTTGCTTTGAACTTTGAGCGTTGTAACTTTGCAGATGTTGTTTATGCTCAAACAGCAACATCACACACTAACTAAAGTTAGAAAAGTGAAATCACACTCAACCACCCCTTTAAACATTGATCATTGAACATAAACAGAAGCTCAACCGAACCTGATTGAAACAAACTTCATTGGTTCTTGCTGAAGCTCAAACGTGCTGCGTAACAAGAGAAAGAACCTCATTGGTTCTCACACATCAAGCAAACATGCTTGAGCTTCTGTTTACCACAACTGATGTGTGAGTTGATGAATGTTTATATGTGAATAAAAGACTAAATTTAATATGTTCATCATATAAAGTGATCGTGTCTCTTCAGAAAATTTGGACTAAACTGCTGAATTCATATGGATTAGTTTTATCTCTTTATGAACTTGGTAGTTTATGAAAGTGGTATGTCTGTTTAAAAAGAATGACATCACTATTTCTCTCTTGAACATGTCAAGGAGACCTAGAGCGGATGTTGTGAATAACAATTAAAATTTTAATTTGTTCACAAGACAAAGCTGTCATTAGACTTCAGAAGACTTAATTGTAGTACACAAGTCTCTTTTATGATACAGCCCTATTCACTTTCATTATATTGTAAAGAATGGACAGAATATTCATCAAAACTCACTATTTGAGGGCAGATAAAAAGAAAGTTATACCTAAAAATAAACATAAAACGAAAGTCCCCATAGACTTTCATTGTAAGTGCATTACTGTAATTCAGCTGCTTTTCAGAATGAATGAATCTTGAATGAATGAGCAATGAATTTTATGTAGAACAAGTTCCTAAACCAAATTTACCATTTTCAGATTTCACTGACCACCCATATTGCAAACCTTGGAATATGACCTTGGAATCAAAGACTAGTCAATTGTTCATTTAATGATCACTTCTCACTGTACCCCCTACCAGGTAGCGGGTCATGTCAAGTGACCCTGGTCAGTGCCCAAAAGAGGCCACGCTTCAGTCCTCCATGGGGTGTCAGAATGTCCCCACAAAGGGCTATTCCAGCTCACGCTGACCCTTAAACTGTGCCTTAATTTTCAGTGCAAGAGGATGGAGACTGCACTAATCTCCCTAAAGAGAAAGATCGAGACGAAAAAAATAGATAGAGAAAAAAAAAACAAGTCTTTGAGGACCCATTTGACGGGTAAAAACTTAAGTCTTCTGTGTCACATGAGCTTTCAGAAATCATTCTGATATGCTGATTTGGTTCTCAAATAGAAGCAAGTTTTGCTGATTAATAGTTTCAAGAACTATTACATTAAATAGCTTGAAAACTATTTCAAAGAAACCGCAATTATTTTAAAATCTTTTGTAACATTATAAATGTCTTTATTGACACTTATTATCAATTTAATGCATCCTTGCTGGATTGTTTTTTCAATTATTATTTAATTGATTCACTTGAGTAACAATACAACATACAAATTTAAATGAAAAAAATTCAGGAAAATGTTTGCTGCCATATTCACAACAAATATTTTCTATTGTTGTGAATAAAAAAATGTAAATGATATAGTTCTTTTTTATTTTAATATACAAATAATATATATACATATAAAGATATTACTAATAATAATAATCAAATGTCTTTATTTTCCAACCCCTTGCACATCCATAAAACACAATTCTAATATTTTAGTTTACTGTAAGTTAATCAAAGTCATCTTATTTAGTTTGACTTCCACATTTGACCTCACCTGACCCCACACCGAATGACCTGAGACATTTTGCATCCCACAACAACCAACAGGAATTGTGTTGATAGACTTGCACAATTTTCCTTCACAGGTTCCAAAGAACAAATTATACGAGAAACATTTATCCAACACCGTTTAGATGAAAAATTCTCAGGGATGGAGTCGGGGGTGAAGGGTGGGCTTGTGGAGCACAGAGATGGAGAATAGAAGGCCAGGGGTGTGAGGGCAAAAGTTCTGCTTGACTGGATCACAAAGCAGGATCTAGTGTTCACCCCGCTCCCCTCCTCATCCCTCCCCCTCTCCCGCGAGCCTCGGTAGCACCCACATCCATATCCTGGGCCGCTCTTACACCTCTCCGGCTCTGCATCCCCCTTTTGCTTTCTTTCTCTCTCCCTCGTTCTTACTCTCTTTGTATGTCCAGCTGGCTGCCCTACAAAGCCTCCAGCTCAGACTCCCAATGAGCCCTGCTCCCTTCGATGCTTTGTTCTGCCGTTTTTCCCACTCCCTGGAGAGAGAGAGTCACTTACCAGCACGGACAACAAGAAGGGATAAGGAAAATGACAGAGAGAAGGACAGGAAGAAATTGAAAAGAAACAAAAATAAGTCAAGTGTGGTTGCAGTCAGCGATTACAGAGCGGTACATTAGCGAATCTGTTATGTAATGTCACTTCTTCCATGCAGACGGCTCAGAGCTTCCTTGTTTCCATTGTCCCTACTTCACATGATAACTATAACATTGATTATCATAAATGATGCAGTATTTACATGACTTCAAACTTTGGAAACCTTCTATAAACACATTGGTTTTTAGAAGAGCTTCTAAAATGGCACCTTTCAAAATGATTCTTTTCTGAGAAAATCAAGGTTAAGCATCTTGTATGTTATTATATCACACTTGTTGAAGGCGTTCAGTGTGTCTGTGATCCTTTGGTTTGATTACACAAACCATTTTATGTACCAGTCCATCCGTCCGGTACCCTGTTTCTCAAGCTCTGGTAGATCTCCGGCGATCAGCTTGCAGAAAGGCCTCAGTGTTGCGATGTGGGCCGGAACTAATAGGATTGGATTTGATTCATTAGATTCTCTTTCATCGCACTGGTTGGAATTTCACTGCACGTCCTGCCGGACTCCCCACTTTTAAATGAGGATCGCACGAAGACCTTAAGGGTGAGAGCTAGCGCAACTGAGACACGGCCTCGCCTCGCTTCTTGCTCACATTCCCACAATCTCCCTGTATAAGAACCTCCGGATATATGAGCATATGGGATGATTTCCAGGATATTCCAAGTTTTTCAGCATGACCGCTAATTCAACTTGCTGCTTTTCTTTGCTTTGTAATGGACAAATGTGTAGGTTCTACAGTGGACTATTATTGTCATGTTTGATTTGACACACACATTTGATCAACTAACATGTTTTACATCAGGTTTGGAGCTTGTTATTTTTTGTCTTCATGCTGTAAGGATGCACATACAACACGCCTGTGAAAATAATAAGCAATATCGACGTCCATCTCCCTTGTGAAGTTTGCCTCCCAGAGAGATTTATGAAAATGAAAGTAAACGTCTGAGGCAACAAAGGGCCCACACGGAGTATTCGCCTTGTTAAGAACAAAATAATCAACTTTCACAGCTTGAAGCTTTGTTGGACCGCCCAACTTTGCTCCCTTCGTCTTTGTGGTATTGTGCGGAGAGTGAGACAGTGTCTTAAAGAATGCTTCCATAAGGCCAAAATTTGCATGTCAATATGGGACCAAGAAAATTTAATTTGTCTGGTTTGAGCCGTGAAAGAAATTCGAGTTTGCAGATTATCAATTAATGGATTAGAATGTGAACTCAGTGCATTGAAGGCACCAAAAATATTCACTGATTATGACTTAAAATGGCTCAAGTGCCTTCTGCAGTGTAAAATGTATGCCGTTGTGATGCAGTTAGACAGACTAGGTCAATTATATGTCCAAATCATCCAATAATATTTCTGAGATACATCTGATTCATATTAAATAATATTAAACTGCAAATTGTCAAAGAATTCCAGTTCTCTCAAGTAACAAGATTTCATGTTGCATTTTCATCGGTCAGTCGTGGAAAAACGTTTGCGTTCCCCTGAAAATCAAAAAAAATTTGCGAGCGAACTCAAGGTTTCTTGGGAAAATGCGAATATTTTGCAAGCGAATGCAAAGAGTCTTGGGGAAACACAAAAACATTTGTGATAGAAAGCAAAAGCATATTTCGACAAATTCCGAGTAGCCTGAGTCACAATACTTGGCCTTCACGTCATGTCTCGTCACTTCACTTGATGAATCATTTGATCAAGTTAATTCATAATTCAGACTCATGAAGGATTCATTCACAAATTTGACAGATCTGGTTCTTGTTTGCTACCCATTGACTCGATCCAATCACAGCTTAATACTCAAGGTTATGGGGTTTTCGAAAAAACGTAATCCTAAGAGCAATAGTAATAGTGATGCTTCCTAAGCAAACTCCAATAACTGAAGAAATTAACAAACTGGAAGTTTGAGAAAAATAGACTGTATTCTTTTTAACAGTAAAATACACAAAATTACGAAATTGCAACACACAGGAAAAGTTCTTCGATTACACATTGAACATTGAAACTGTACATAAAAAAAACTTTACCCAACCACACCCTCCTAAAAACACTTGCCATGCACATGCTGCATGCAGGCCAGTCTATGTTGTGCTCTCAGAGAGATGTGGACGTCTCTGATTTGGACAGAAAGACAAAAGCTCTGGAACCTTCTGCTGTCCTCTCATCTCAAGCGGGGCTCGTTGAATTGCCAGGTTGGCCGCCCTGCTTTGGGATATCTGTAGGAGTTTGGCACATGAAGCCTCACGGTCTAGTGTGTTCTCAGGGGCTTGGCATACACGGGCTCCAGGAAATGTAAGGGCAGCAACATGAACAGGGCTGCCAAGAAGACCACACTCACCAAGGACAGGAGCACGTACCGGCCGATGAAGAACATATCCACTATCTGAAAAACATCACAGGCTTACGTTGTGAATTATTCAACATATTATACAGTTACTGGAAAGTAATTAAAGCCATGAGGGCTTTGATGTGTCCATTAATATTTTTTAATTAACATGAAATACATTTAGTATGTTCTGCTTTTCTCCACTAGAGGTCAGCAGGGTTCTTTTAAGAAATTCTGACTGCAACCTGAGGCATCTCACTAGACCATTTAACACAGAACAAGACACTATTAAAGTGCCATAAAGACAGCATTTTTACCAAAATGATCTTGAGAACAGTGTGAAACTAAAAATACAACTGTTTAAAACATTGATTTTAATAAGAAATATTAGAAGGATGTCTGAATGATCATGTGACTGAAAACTGGAGTACTGGCTTGCTTTGTCAGCACAGGCATAAAAATACAGGGTGGGCCATTTATATGGATACACCGCAACAACATGGGAATGGCTGGTGACACCAAAGTCCCGTTTGTGGCACACCAGTACATGTGAGGGGGCAAACTCCTCAAGATGGGTGGTGACCATGACATATATACTAATGTGCCACAAACAGGACCTCAATATCACCAACCACTCCCATGCCACCACAGTGTATCCATATAAATGGCCCTCCCTGTATATTAAAATAGAAAACTATTATCTAATATAAACTAGAAATATAAAACATTTAATGCATGCAAACTAAATCTATCTATGGTAATACCTGATAAATAGACTGACATCATATGTTATATTTAATATAGGCTACAATATAAGACAAAATGTTTATATAAAGATATAAATCAGTATCCGTAATTTAATAGTTTTTGATTCACCCTTATTTTAGCATACTCTCAGAAAACTATAACTTTTTTCTTGCCATTATTTCTTACTCTGCGGTCTGTTTTTCCTCCATGTTAGAATTAAAGCTGAACAGGGTGATAGTGTTGAATACTAATGACACTCTACATCCCTACGGACCTGAACTAGAGTATGAGGCCTACATCATGGGAGAGGCCACAACCTACATTAAACTACAGACAGAGAGATGTCTTTGTGTGTGTCTATGCATGTGTATGTGGGAGGGGGCTCTGTCTCCAGCGAATGCAGTGTTCTCTCGTTTAACGCATCTCACTTTCTAATTTGCCAATTAGCTGGCTAGCGAAGCACAGAGCAGAGGCCATGTTTTATTAATGTGGTATCGAATGTGCGACAGTGAGCTCCTGTTTGGGGCCGGCCTAATTGGCACTGTGATATTATTCCTTTGTACAACAGCGAGGGGTAACCAGTTTCTCATACAACACACTGTCACCTATCAAGAAAAAAACTATTATCTAGTCATACCCGCTGCAAGCAAATCAGCAATGGGTGTAACATGGATTTGGCGTTATGCACAAATCAGAGTCTAGCACAACGAACGACACTACATGCATGCTTATAGAACTAACTAAATGAGAGACTTGGTTATAACAGGAAGCCACTGTGGCACAATGATGGAGATTGTATCATGTTTTGTTTTTCAATTTATCTTTCTGACCTTATATTCATTACTAAATTGATTAAAACTAACATACACACAAACACACATGATTTCAAAAAGGTGCTTGTTGACATCAGAAAATATAACCTGACACCTCAAACCTGATTTGTAAATCTGAGAACATCTTTTGCAAGACATTACCGAATTGAACTACACTATGCAACCTGTGAGATCTCAAATGAATCAAAACAAATGTAATCTTTTTCAAGCTGAGAGCAGGGGGTAATACAATAATTTTAGGTTGAAAACAAGAGAATGTTTGATTCAGTCAACATGTTTCCGTTCTGCTATCGAAGACTGAAAGGTAAATGGTTCGGTTTTTGTTTGTGCAGACAAGAGGGTGGCTTGGCAGCTCAGAGCGCTGGTTTTGGCAAAGACAGACTTTAGGAAAAAACTGTTGTGTTTGTGCTTGTCTGCTGTTGAGGAGAGATAAACTAGCACGTCTTTTTTCAAATATAACTCACACAAAGAGCTGAACAGTGCACCTAACACTATTCAAGCATGAATATCAGAATTAAATAAGCTTACAAAATTATCAAATCACTCGTACATGAACTTTTCATTAAAAAAAATTAGCAAGTATATGAGAATTCCGGAAATATTGTACGGTCACTTTATTATAGGTACGCCTGTTCAACTGCTTGTTAACGCAAATATCTAAGCAGCCAATCACATGGCAGCAACTCAATGCATTTAGGCATGTAGACATGGTCAAGCCGATCTGCTGAAGTTCAAACCGAGCATCAGAATGGGGAAGAACAGTGACTTTAAACGTGGCATGGTTGTTGATGCCAGACGGGCTGGTCTGAGTATTTCAGAAACTGCTGATCTACTGGGATTTTCACACACAACCATCTCTAGGGTTTACAGAGAATGGTCCGGAAAAGAGAAAATATCCAGCGAGCGACAATTTGCACGGGCTCACCAAAATTGGACAATAGAAGTAGGGGGCTGAATTTGTCATTAACAGCATGAAAACATGGATCCATCCTGCCTTGTATCATCAGTTCAGTCTGCTGCTGCTGGTGGTGTAATGGTGTGGGGAATATTTTCTTGGCACACTTTAGGCCCCTAAGAACCAACTGAGTATCCTTTAAACACCACAGCCTACCTGAGTATTGTTGCTGACCATGTCCATCCCTTTATGACCCATCTTCTGATGGCTACTTCCAGCAGGATAACGCACCATGTCACAAAGCTCAATTAATCTCACTATTAATTAAATTTCACTACACTCAAATGTCTACCACAGTCACCAGATCTCCAATAGAGCACCTTTGGGATGTGGTGGAACAGGAGATTCATGAAACTGATGCTATCATGTCAATATGGACCAAAATCTCTGAGGAAAGTTTCCAGGACCTTATTGAATCTATGCCACGTATATTTATGGTAGTTCTGAAGGCAAAAGGGGTCCAACCCGGTACAATAAAGATGTACCCAATAAAGTGGCCTGAGTATATGTTAATGACTGATAAATCTACGATGTACTCACCTGAACTGCTCTCTCGGGCGAGGGAACTTCAGATGCGCGAGGGAAAAAGACTAAAACCAGTGTGATGGTGAGCGCCAGAAGAAATATAGGGATAATCCCTATCCTGGTGAGGCAATAACATCGTGATTATTCATGATACAACACTACAGAGCAATGCTGATGCAAGTTCTGTGTCGAAAACATAGAAGTAACGTTACGTTCTTACTTCGTTGGGCCGGTTGCGCGCGACAGAACGATGGCGAGCACGAGAGTCACTATCCAGGTTAAAGCAATGATAAACACACCTGTCCCAACGCCCAACACCACATCGGCCATCCTCACCTCTCACGCTGCGTGTGCCTGCCCTGGACGAGAGAAGTATCTTTTGCTTTTAGGCAGCGTTTATGGTGGCTGCGCGCGCTAAATCCGCCAAGTCTGGAAGTAACGTTATATCAAGTCGATGTTATGAAAGCAAACCACGTGGCGCGTACTTCTTCAAAATGCTATTAGCAGAAATATACTGTTAGTTTGCTGTTTTTAATCAGTTCCACTAGCATATTACGAAGTAAACGGTGGAAAACCTGCAGTTCATCAAAATCACGTGCTTAAACTAGCACACTAATTCATTATAAACATTTTACGGCTAAGCAGTTTGTATATTTACCTAATAAAACCACCAAATTATGAAACCAGCTAAGTAATTTCTAAATAATATACTGATTGACGCCCAGATGTATGCTGCAGAAAGTCTAAAATATTTCCATGGAAACCCAGTCGCTTCTGTTTATCTCTACACTTCCTGTGTCGCAAATGGACCAATCAGGTTGTAGTATCTGGCGAGCAGTATGCTGGGAGATGTAGTTTTTCTGAATACTGGGCATACATACTAGTACCAAAATGTACACATTTACGTTGCCTCACAAGCTCTCTCTCTCTCTCTCTCTCTCTCTCTCTCTCTCTCTCTCTCTCTCTCTCTCTCTCTCTCTCTCTCTCTCTGTTTCTCAATGATCTCACTCTCTCTCTGTTTCTCAATGATCTCCTTGCAAATGTATGTTTACAATTGTTAACTTGTACAATTATTTAATATTGATGACACGTTCTCTTGGTAATATCACTGTTGTCTCTATACAGGAACTATATGCTAGCTCCCTTTAGCCTATGGGAATTCATATGGCATAATTTATCCAGAGTAGCCTTTCTCAGCTGCAATTTAGCTCATAGACTATGGGTTCAATTTCTAGGAGAATAACTAAATATACATTTAGGATTTGACCAAACGGCTTTTCTTCTTCTTGCTCAAATAACACTGTAAAAAAATGTGCTGCCTTCAATTTTTAAGTTGGCTACAATCAACTTGGCTGTGTAAGTCATTTAAACTTAAATTACATTGAACTGACTTAACAAAATGAGTTGAATCTCGTAGCCTATAACTTAAAAGTTGAATTAATGTAAAAACATTTAGTATCCTGACTTATTGATCATGTAATCTTTTTTTTTTTTTTTTTTTTTACAGTGTAGGCTATTTTTCCTCTGCTTTCCAACTACTAACAGCCAAGGCGACCTGCAGCCGAATGTAGGTCTCATTTGATGTCGATAGGGGGCCAGCGGGCTCCACCGTTAATGAACCGGAGATGCGCGTGCAGGGCCCGGGGTGTTCGGTATACGGCACGGAATAATGGCAGTGGAAGAGGAACCGCGGCGTGGAGCAGGTCTACACTCGGTAGAGAGGGGTACGGGGAGAGAGAGAGGGAGAGAGGAGGGGGGAGATGGTGGGAGGGGTCTGATATGGCAGACGTCACGGCTTGTGTAGGGGAGTATAGGCTTGTGTTGTCAGCCTGGTGTCAGTCTGATGAAGATTGGCATTCAGGTAAGCTGTCATTCATTTTCAATGTCAGAGCGCGGAGCGGGCGAACACTCCAGCCTGTTTTTCCCCCTCTCGCTCTCATTACAAAAGGCAGGACATTATTCATACAGACTGGCCGAGGGCTGAGGGGAGAGAATGATAGACAGAGAGGGAGAGAGAAAGTGAGGGAAAGAGAGAGAGAGAGAGAGAGAGAGAGAGAGAGAGAGAGAGAGAGCGCGTGAGTGAGCGGGAGGGAGGGAGGAGGAGGAAGAGAACGAGTGCGATAGAAGGAGGGAGGAAGAGAGGAAAGACTGTAGAAGATGCCGTGCTGTTTGGGGAGCGCGTCTTTGTGGATGAATTTATGGTGGATGATGCGTTTGGACTTGTGAAATGTGGTGGTAATTTTTGTGTCGACATTTTTTGTTGTTGGGATTTAAAGGGCGTTTTGCAATTTTGTATCGATACTTGACTATTTCTTCATATTCACAACGCGCAAAATATACGCATGTAAAATTCATGTTTAGAATTTTAATTGGGGTATATTTTGTTATCGCTAATGTTTTGTTGAGCAAAGAAATGTCTTTTAATGAGTATTACATATGTCTTTTAATGAGTAGTACAAGATCATAGCCCATCTATTTTACTTTATAACTGGTCAGTTTTGAAACAATATATTGCTCAGTAAATGTTTTATCTGACATTCTGAACTTTTTCCAGTTTGACATTTCTGTTTATATTAAGATTATCGCACATTATCAGAGCAGAGTTTGGGAAAATAAAAACAGATTTGCCTGCAGTGTTAAATTATAGCACAATGACGACTTTCCGCGGAGTCAACTTTTTGTTTTAAGAATATAGTAGGCCTAGGCCTACATTTTTTTTTGGTTGCGAATACATCCCATTTTTTGTCTTTCTCCAATGACGCAATATTTTAAATATATATTTTAAGCATAAAACAATCGTTTTGTGGTATGTAAATCTGTAATAAAGTTTGTAATACTGTCATGTTTTATGTTTTGTTTATGAACCGTATGATATTGACACTTAAAACTGCAAGTGTTCGAGCAGCGTACTGTTGTTATGGTTACCACCTTCGAACTAGTCGTACTGTCTCAAGCGTATTTGGCGCCATGTAGCCTAAAGAAATAAGAAATACTATATTTGGAAACATGCTCAATGTTGTTTTTAGTACAGTTATCCTAGTTAAACTATTAAGGATTACATTTTTAAGCCGTCAATTTAATCAGCCTATACTCTTTGTTGTTGGCTCTATGTCTGATGCATACTTGTGTAGGCTACTTATTTATTTATTTATTTATTTATTTTTTAGATAGCAAATCATGTGGTTTAGTATTTATTACTCTCTTTTGTATTCCAAGATTTGTCCTGGAAGCTTGTTTCCGCCATTGAATGAAAAATATAAAAGGTAATTGTGATTTTTTTTTATCTTGCAATTCTGATTTTTTTTCTCTCTCAGAATTGCTTGAAATAAACTCACAGTTGCGAGTTAAAGTCCGAATTTTGAGATATAAAGTTGTAATTGCGTGTTATAAAGTCTGAACTGTGTGATATAAAGTTGTAATTGCGTGTTATAAAGTCTGAACTGTGTGATATAAAGTTGCAATTGCGTGTTATGAAGTCAGAATTGCGAGAGAAAAAGTCAGAATTGCGATATATTTGTGACTTTTTATCTTGTAATTCTGACTTTTTTCTCAGAATTGCGTGAAATAAACGTGCAATTGTGAGAAAAAAGGTCACAATTGCGAGTTATAAAGTCAGAATTGATTGGTAAAACTTTTTGTAAAAAGTTTAGTGACTTAAACACCCTTGCACTTGGTGCTGTGTGTTTTTCTGGAAATTTGGATTTTCAACCTAAACTAGCAAGCTGACGTTTGGAAAAACAGGGAACATCTTAAAGGTACTTCGTAAAGTAAGAAACATGCAACAAATAGTCTTTTTAAAATTGTTGTAAAGACGTCAGGTGAAATAAAGGGCTAAATGGCAGTTGACATGGAATTTGGATATTTAAGGGTTGTTTTAAACTGTTTGCAAGCTTATGAAGCAAATTTGTACAAATTCATTTTTAATACTCTTTCTGGAAATCTAAAATGCTCAGTTTATGTTCTTCATGTCAGGTTTATATCAGAATAATTGCAAGGGAGCACTGCTTCATAAATGAAACAATAATTAGATTAGAGAATGGTGTAGTTCCAAACTCTGCAGAAATGAGAAACTATAGTCTCAAATCCTCTTTCTGACTGACTTAATTTAATATGTAGCTGAAGTATACACAGACATAACACCTTTCACAATATGCTAAAATACTATTCAAAGGAAAAAAAGCTAAATTCTAAATGTATTTAAGTAAATAACACTTTTTCTCTCTACAAATTTTTAGATATGATCAGCTTAGTCTTTCCAGTACAACCCTTAAAGTTCTTAAAGAGTTTGAATTTCTTTAGTGTCAAATATAGAATAATTTCAGCCGAGAGGTGACATTGCATGTCCATTTTTGGATCTCAAAGATGGATCTCATTTAATCAGCTGTTTTATTTCTGTGGTGCAGGCGATCACAAGGCTGCATGTTTTGTCTGGAAGATAAAAGTTGTTGGATGGGGCTAATTTAAATGCCGAGATCCCTGCTGGGATCTTAATTGATGATTTGTGTCGCGGGACAAGCTGCCCACGGGCAAAACTGCAAACACAAAATACTCCGACTTTATTTGCATATTCCCCTTCTCCACATTATGAGCAAATTACAATCTGAGGTTCAATACTGCAGGACCCGGAGCTCTTTTGGTCTAATCGCTAATAAAAAAAGACTCCGTCACCCTAAATGAAGGAAGTAAACTGTGCAAGAAGAAGATTGTAAACCAATTGTGATGCTTCTAGACTTCCATAAAGCTAATTGTCTTCCTTTCTAATGTGTCACTTTTGATGCCAACCCTATACATTCACAGTGCCAATCATTTAAATGCCTATTTTTGTACAGGTCTCATTTGGATTTTCAGATCTTACACATGTTGTTTGTCTGTTGACAGTTAATGAGATAGAGTTTTTATCTTTGCCTCAAATGAGAATTATTCATCAGCCTGTAGTCTTCTGGGGTCTTGTGTGTTCAAGGTGAAGCCATAAGAGGCTACACAGAGACAGAGCTCTGTTGTTACAGGCTTCCACCGCTAAGCCTTTGCTGATCCTGATGGCTCTCTGAGGAGCGCGGGCCTGTTATTGCGTTGGACGGCTGTGCGTCCAAACGACCTCGCTATGCTGCTCTCATACTGCCAGGCACGACGGTCAAACTCCTCTCATGGGACCTGGAGGTAGAGGAAGATTTGCTTGATTTACACGTGTAGAGGCACTTAACAGTCACCCGTAGCATAGCACTCACATCACAGCCCGTGCTGTTTTCATGTCACCCTGGCCTTGGAGCTGACGTTGATTTGATTTACGAGAAAACACAGGCTCGAAATCGACAGTCCAAAAAGAAACGATGATCTGATGTTAACAAATGCGATGAAGTCGTCCTTTGGTGTGCTTGTCAGCACTTGTCATGCACTTTTAATAGATGTAGCAGAATGACAAGCGACTTGAAAATCTGTCCTTGACTATCGTCTATATCTGCAACATTTAAATCATCTAGATAAAAATGTATTATAATAAGTCTATGGAACAGGGTTATTATTGTTAACTGAAATAAAAACTAAAATCATAAAAAACATTTTCATTACTTGAATGGAAAAATAGACATTTACTGAAATACAATAAAATGTATAATTATTTTTTCCAGCTAGTTGCCAAAGCAACATTTCTAATTTTCTTTTAGTTTATGTGTGTATATATTTATGTAAACTATATATCAATGATGCTAAAACAACACTGCAATGGAAGTAAAAAATTAAATAAAATGTACTCGTCCCACACAGTTTGTGCTACACAAATGAGTGGCACCTCAAATTGTGTGGCTTATTGAGGAGAACTGTGCTAATTCATGTCTATGTGATTTTTAGTGGATCTTGTGGCTCATCAAAAAGCTAAAAAAAAATCCCATAGACTTACATTGCAGGAGTAACCCAAGCCATTTCTATAAATCAGAATCTCATATTTTGATTTGGGGTTGGGATCTTTTGAATTTGACCATGTGTGCAACACCCTAGCATGTAGAAACTGCATTCCAATGTCCTGGTAACAACCCAGTGACTTTTGCGCCGCGCATATATATATATATATATATGTGTGTGTATATAATATTATTATTATCTCATGCAAATGACAGTCAAAGTTGTTCATAACAGAAATAATTACTTCACCAGGATCAAAAGCAGAGTCAAATTAGCAGCAGCTTATTATTAATTCTGAATTTAAAAACCTTGAACAAGACTGTAAACCTCTGAGTGCCTTTGTTCTTATCTCTAGTGGAATGCTGATAATCCAAATAAATGTACTCGGCGTCACTGAGGGAAATACAAACACTTCTACCAAATTCTGAATAGTAGTTTCTCAGAACAGATGAAGGTTGAAAATATTTTATTAGAATTCTTTTTGAGATCAAAGTAGGAAAAAACCCTACCCAGGACCAATTCATATTTCTTTCCCCCCTCTAAATATATAAATATATGCATGAGTACAATAACTAGTCAAATTAAAATAATGTGCTAGAGGCAGGAGAGTGCTTGACTAAGGTTGAGAGAGAATGATGTTTTCATATTTTCTCTATTAGGGCGAGCATGTGAATTGTAGTTCTCACATGTTTTACACATTTCATATGTTGATGTCATTTGGCGTGACTGGAGAGAGATAGATGTTCTCCACCGGTGCATTGTGTGCATTTCACTCTCCTGTCTTTTGGAGTGTGGCGTGTTTTATTAGAGCTGAAATAGTGCATTGAATGCTCATCTATTACTGCAAAAGCCATCTTCTCCGAAAGTGGCATCTCGCTTCGTCCCGTTTCAATGACATAATTCATAAAGGCATGTTTTTCTCCCATTCACACTTCCTGCTCTGTCCTCTGGAGCATTCAAACACAGACCACCATTGATTCCAACCACCTGATTTCATTTGGACCTTTGACACTGGGCTATATCGGAGCTTCCTCTCCCGCTGATCTATTTGTGCATCTTTTGTTGTGTTTCGAACAGAACCCCCCACGTTTCCATCATCCTCTTTCAAGCTCAGAGCCATTGAAAGACATTGATTGGTAGCTGTATGTGTGCAAAATGCCTGTAATGGCGTCAGTACATGACAGTTATTTTTCCTTTTATTAATGCATTCGAACGACTTTCTTTATATTGATCGTGAGTGACTCCTGAATGGCGGCTAATTCTCTCATTTTAAAAAGATTATAAATGCATATCAATCCAGATAAATGGATCTGAGTTTTATTTGCAAAGTGGTGTATCTCAGCTATTTTTATTGGCCAGTAGCTTTGCAAATACCGTTAGGAGCGTTTTATTTTTTTGCTTTCTAATAAAATGCATTGGGACAGAGCAGCCTCTGGGATGTCATAAAGCACCTGGCTTCCCAGTGGCTTTAGCCATAATGTATGATTTACAGCTAGCAGAAGTTTCTGCTTGAAAACTGTCTCTTTTTTTCTTTGTTCTTTTTTTCTTTCTTTTTTTACTGAGACCACTAATATATATATATATATATTAGTGGTTTCTGTATATATCATGTTTATATCATGATATATATATCATGTTTCCGTCTGGAGCATTTACTATTTTGTAATAGTTGCGTATGAGTCCCTCAGTTGTCCTCAGTGTGAAAAGAGACTGAGACCACTAATATATATATATATATATATTAGTGGTTTCTGTATATATCATGTTTATATCATGATATATATATCATGTTTCCTTCTGGAGCATTTACTATTTTGTAATAGTTGCGTATGAGTCCCTCAGTTGTCCTCAGTGTGAAAAGAAAGATCTCAAAATCATACTGTCATTGCTGGAAATGGTTCAAATATGCAAAAGATGCTGGAAAACTGAAGAATTTGCAGGACCTGGAGGATTTTCCTGAAGAACATTTGGGCAGTTTAACTGCTCAGGACAAACAAGGGACTCATGAACAACTATCACAAACACAAACAGTCGTGGATCATCCAGGTAAAGACACACAGTATTAAGAATCAAGACATGTATCAAGAATCAATTAAGTATCAAGAATCAAAAAAAAAAGAAAAAAAAAAAAAAAGAAAAGAATCAAGGGTATGGTGACTTTTGAACGCGGTCATTTTTATAAATTCAACTTTACTTTGTCTTATGTATAAAAAAATTATGTAAAATATCTTAATCAGGACAGTATTAAATAAAAAATAACATGCATTTTTGTATGATCCCTCAGATTTTGTTAAAAATAATTAACATTTTGCAGATTCTGCAAGGTGTGTGTAAACTTTTGACCACGACTGTATATACAGTATGTATGTCTATATATATATATATATATATATATACACACACACACACATTATTAAATGTAATCTATACATTACATTTTCTTGCTGCTTGACTTGATCTGCCTTTTCAGATTTTTGAGAAAAAACTTCTTAGATAATGTGATTCATCATAAAAAGTACTCAACTTTAGAACTGAACACCAGCACTGCAAAAATGTGCTTGATAAGGAAACATTCATGATATATTCATGATATTTTAAATGTTGTAGTTAAAAAGAATCACAGAAATTGTATATATTTTAAGACAAAAGATGTATTTTATTCAAAGTGATCAAATTATTAGTTTTTCAGTAGCTGTCAAAACATGTATCCTTTCACTATTTGACAGCTGCTGAAAAACGAGGCCCCTCTTCCCCCTCGAACAGTCCCACCGTGGTCAAAACAGGCTTCTAGGAACATGCAGAATGCAGACAAACTGCAATAAATTGTTTTCCAGAAGTGAGGGGAAAGCGGGATCATAGTGACTACTCCGATCACAATGGAGATTCATTTTTGTACTAATATTGTAGCTCAAAGTAGCTTTATGAGAAAAATGATACGGTAGTTCTTAATAAAAGCATACTTTTTTTCAAGGGTGGATCTTAGTGCTATTGTACCATACCGGTTGCAGTAGAGTCAAATTGGCTTGTAAAGTGTTGTAATGTATCCAAATGATTTATTCTAGTAAGTTAAAAGCGATTTCCACAATCACTCTGCGCTGTAGTGTTGAAAAAGTCGCTAATTTGTCTATTATTTATCTATTTATATGTGTACTTGTTTTGATCAGTCCAACAGTGCGAGCGTTCATCATTATATCGAAATTCCTCAGAGCTCTGTGCTGTTTAGCGCTGCTGGTGGGTTGTATTTGATACATCAGTATAAGCAGCATGATTTCAGGCCGCGGGGTGCTTCGCCTTCCTCGAGCACATGAGAGATTTCACACGCACCAGCTGCTTTATTGCGTTCGTACAGTATGTGCCGACAGTTTTGGGAAAACCTCATGTCATTTCAGATTTAAGAGGTGGTTTCAATCGCCAACAAAAGGCCTCAACAACATATTTTAAGGTTCTAATGGATGTTCCAACCACGCTGAACCGCATTCCTCTCCCTCTCGCTCTGGTTTGTTTTAGGGGCCCCATAAGATATAAAGTTGTTGCCTTTCAACTGGAGTGTAAACATATAAAAGGTTGCAGATTGAGTGTGTTCTTCTCGCTCTAATGTTTGGAAATATCTCAGAACATTAAACAATCTTTTATTCCCAAAGCAGTTTCTTCACAATAAATTAGCTCATTGCTGCAGTGTTTCCTAACAGTTTTGGTCTAATGGTCCCCCACAGCCACAGTGTGTGTGTTTATTTAATATTTACATGCAAGACAAACTTAATGTTAATGTTAATGCAAAATTACATCCAGTATTATATTAAAATATACTTCAATATATGAATTATATTATAGCCATCATGCTTTTCTCCTGTGTCTTTGGAGTGCACCTTCCCCATTGAAATTCAGCATTGTCTGATGCAGTGTAAACTCTACTGTTTAGGTGACCTTACTAAATTGACTAGTTGATGATCTTACGGACAGACGCCTGCACTTCGGTTTTCTCCAGCTGCTAGCCGTGAGACTTCTGGAGACTGTTCAATTGAAAACTTAGAGGGAGATAAATATAGCAGATGAAATTGTGTCCCGCTTTGTGTGAAACTCTAGAAACGGATGGTCTTCAGAGAAATCATCACTTGCCATACGGGGGATGATATGAATGCGAGCCCGCAAACACTGGGTGCGATAACAGCCAGGAGACTGATCAGCGATGCATCAGCCATTTATCGACCACAACTGCGTGGAAAACAATCTCGTGCTCCCTGACTGTTAGAACTTTATAACGTTGCCCTTCAGAAAGGACTGATGACAGCTCTGAGCTAAAAGTGAAACATAAACAGCTGCTGCCCCAGAGTGTGGGGGGAAATGTAGACGCATGCATTTGGCGCTCTGCCATAGCCAGGGTAGGATGACACAAGTTTTTGGGGAGAGCGAGGACAGCAAATGCCCTCGCTGTTAAGGAGAGAAGCCAGGCCCGTGCACCCAGGTGACTCGGACATCCTTGGCGGATTTGGAACAGAAGTGCGAAGCAATGTGCAGAAGGTGGCAGTAATGCAAAACATGGCATACACCTGCCTTTTTTATCTCGGCCGCAACGTGGGCCACCATTCTGGTGGTCGTATGCACTCCAGAGGTATTTATAAACCACCATAGACATTTAATACAGCTCATCACACCTTTTAGCTCAGCTGACTCTAGCGATCAACACAACTGGGCCGAGGAAGAGCGAAAGGGTTAACCTTTTCCTTCCCGTTAGGAAAGGAGGGTGGAAAAACAGAGTGAGAGGTCATGGTGAATACATAGGGGAATTTTTTGCTGTCTTTCCTAAACCTGCCAATGTTATCAGAGTGCAAGAGTGGAAAACCTGGTATGATACATTAGACTAAAGCAAAAGCTAGATTAAAGACTCTCAAGCCAAAGTGTGGTAGTAAAGGTTACTGAGGATATCGTTGTCGTTGTGGTGGAAGGATTTTGTTTCTGAAATGTGTCAGAACACAATACACAAAGTAGCCGTTGCATTCTCAGTGTTGCCACTAGGGACGCTGTAGCGGGAATTAGCATAAACTGTCATCTATGCTCAGTTTTCTCTTTTTCAGGTCAACTAATGCCAGGGCAATAGTTTGAAGATAGCTTTACTGAGCAAGTTAGTGAACGTTTTTATTTATGATTTGTTTATTTGATTGCAGATTTAATTGATTTAATTGATTGGAGCTGTGTTATTTTGGTATTTTTATACTATTCTTTTTTTATTGATATTTTGAATTTGCTTTTATTTTATATTTTCAGTTTTTTATGTTTAATTATTTAGTATAGAGTAATTTTTTATGTAAAAATATTTGTAAATAGTTTTAGTTTTATTTCAATTAGTAATTTTACTTCAACTTATTTCAGTTATGGCAACTTTCTAAATGTATTATTTATTATTTATTTATTTGATGACGACACTGGATTGGAGATTTTTCTCTTTCCATATTTGGCATATAGGAGCTGTACTTTATGCCTTTTACCTACACAACACAATATCTGCCTGGGGATGTTACCAAGATGGCCGCTAAGTGAGCTGACTTTCCTTAAAGGCCCACTGATGTGCCTCAGAACGCACTCCTCCCCCTTTTCAAATAGCCAATAGTGTTTAGTTTACCTCACAGACTGCAAGTCATACTTTTACGCTCATTACGCTGATGATACGTTGGATTCAGTAGTAGATGTGTGAATAAATTCTAGCCATTTCATTCTTAACCAACGTACAGTTGGGAAATGGAATAAAACTCGAGTGTTTGAGCAACCAAACTCACATCTCCAACCCAAATTGCTCCGTGACGTGTCAACGGTCGCTTTGGCCAGGTGGTATTTATAGTATAGGGGGCGGTACGCTTATAAATAGCATTTGATTGGAAAGAAGATGTGATGAGAAGCTGAATGAAATTAAGCTGTCATAAAAATCCGTTATCCATTTTAGCAGAAGTGAGAGACTGTAAGTTTTGAATGGTTATATCTCCTAAATGCGAATTTTGTCATTGTTTTGGAACACACCAGCTTATTCCGATTCGTAACCTTAAGGCTAACATATTCATACTAAAAGCTAAAAAACGTAAATTTTGATTTCAGGGGGTCTTTAAAGGGACTAACACATCTGGTATAATAGCATCGACAGAATATTAAAGTTTGTTACTATCACAGTAATGCAAAAGCTCACATTAAGTATGTACAATAGTAGTGCACACTTAATGTATTAGTTAAGCACTGCAGTTTGCGTACTGAGTTTCTGGCCTTAAAATGCACATATGCGTTTCCATGAGCATGAGCGTGTGTCTCATCTTGTGTGTATGCGACAGACTCATGAAAACCACCATGAGCCAGGGAATCTGATGAAAGCTCAGTGTCTGACTTTCCCGTGTCCCAGCACTCATTCCTTAAGTCCCAGGACAGGAAGCAGAGCGAGCTGCAGGCCTCAGAGAGTGTCTGAGTTTGGGCAGATGGGAGATGAAGTTTGGCTGAGGGCCAGAAATCTCCGGTGAGCAGATAGGAATGAAAGAGCATATGAGCTCAGGGATGGATTTTCCACAAGGTGACCATCAGCTTTTGTCATTTTAGCTGTAGTACTAATAATGTTAATTTGTAAAATATTGACCAATTTTCTTTGGTAAAAAATAAAATAAAAATCTCCGACTTGAAGGAGGGATTTGAGTCAAACAAAATTGAATTGTTTGATTTAGACAACTTGGCACACCCTAGCAACCCACCCTGACATCCCACAATGATCTAGCAACTGCATAGCAATGGTCTAAAAATCCTCGCACACTAGCAACCAGTGGTGGACGAAGTACACATACCATGTACTTGAGTTAAAGTAAAGATACTCAAGGTAAAATATTACTCAAGTAAAAGTAGAAGTGCTGCCTTTAAACATTCACTTGAGTAAAAGTACAAAAGTATTTGCCTTCAAATGTACTTAAGTATCAAAGTACTATGATTTTTTTATGGCTATAATGTCCTATTATAATTTTTGTCACAAGACTCTTGCTTAACTCAGTCTACGTGAAGACTCTAATGTCACTCTTGGCACATCAATCTATTAATAAAATGACATTAATTAGTCATATATATATATATATATATATATTTGAATACATTTTTGGTGTGTTTAATTTTTGACGGAAGGGGACTGTTCCCATAAGGTATAATACATTTACAATATTTACTGTACATATTTTTCACGAGCGTCTATGGTCATAATTATGAACATCCTAATGTTATGATACATTCACATAAACCTGCACAATGCCATTGAATATATATACACATGGGAGCAGCCAATTTCCCTACAAAATTAAACACCAAAACGTATTAATGCAGTGTTTCTGCTACTCCTCAGAAAAAAAAAAAATGCTATTATATGCAAGTAATTTTAGTGTCAACGTAATAAGCAATGTTCATTATGCGTCAGTATTTAACGATAATTGCTGCAATAATAGCTGCTGCTCTCTGCCCCGCTTAAAATCATTGGCAACACAAATTGTTTGGAACTATTGAGAGCTACACGAATCACGTGACCGCGCGGCGGCGAGATCACAGTAGGCTTGTTCGACTTGAAACGGCACACTGCACAGACCAATCGGTGAATGACATTCAAATACTGCGAGAGCGATTAGAGAGTAGACGGCACTGTATGCTTTTCAATCGCTCTCGCGATTTCGCTCTATACTTTGATGTCATAAACTGATCGGTCTGTGTAGCGCCGGTTCAAGTCGAACAAGCCGTGTGTGTCGCAACCTCTTATATACTGTCTATGGTCGCAACTCTCATATTTAAAGCAGCGCTCAGTAAGACTGGCTGTTTTCTCGCAAGTTTCTCTCTCGAGCTCCCCCTACAGTTTCGGAGTATATATATATTATGAGAAAACTGTCGTAAACTCGTTGTCAACACTCACCCCTCCCATCTCGCTCAGGCCATGTGCATTTGTTTTCAGAGAAGCCGGCGAACAAACGGAGCCATGTCAACTGAAGTATGTATGATTCTCAGAAGAATATCATATAAATGTTGAGATAGTGTATATTTGTATAGTGTTGCCAAACGTAATCAGTAACATTATGGCGAAAAACAATACTATAAGAAATATTCCGCTATTTATTTCTATTTAAGTTTGAACTATAGCTATAGACACTTAGATTATACATTATCAAAATAAATGTTACGTTACATTCTTTTATAATTTTGACGGTGATCCGAGTTGTCCATCATAACGATTGACCAAACGAAGTCAAACACGTAGCCTAGTTTGTTTATTTATTTTGCAAGAATACGTGTATGGTATAAGGCTATAATTTATTCGTTCATACCGTTTGGTTTGAAATTTCATAATAAGTTGTATTGCTAGCTAGCATCCTAACATGCTAGATCTGTGAACATGCAACATATAACGTTACTAATTCTGAGGCAGGCGGCAAGCTAAACTAAAGCATAATTTGAAGAATTTCATATCGATTTATAGGCGATCTCAGTAACACAAATAAAACCTGATAGAGGAACGGACAAAACACTACAGAAAACAAACACGTTTGTTTACTACTGAAAATGCTAACATCTAAGTTACAGTAGCGTACTAGTAAGCCCGTAACAGACAGCGACCATAATAAAAACCTAAACAGACAATAACAAACATCCTGAGGTCACAATTACAAGAAATACAAACATTAAACACAGTTTATTCTAAAGATACAAGTGCAACAGCAAGAAGGCCAGGTCAGCATCGGTTTTGCAGGCTTCGGTTTCTTTCAGTTCTCTCCATTCTGAAAAAGCCGGTCCAATATTAACTCTAGTCTGACTTCACGCTCGGTCAGTCTCCCGTTTCCTCTTTCTTTGGTCCTCTGACAAAGATTTCCTAGCTTTCTGCTTCTTTTTTACATGTTCAGCCATTATGAAAACTTGAAGAACTCAATATCTAGCGTTACCTTGTTCTTATAGCTAGCCGGATACTGGATGGATGAGGGCGTGTACGTGTGCAGTGCCGTAAAGCAATTCGTTACCTCGCGAGACCTGATATCACACGATACTTCCTAACACTGAGGCCGGCGGCCCGCCGGCCCAAAGTTGCAAGGGTGGTTTTGCGGCTCACAGGCACCAGGGGGGTGCGAGACGACCACCATTCAACCCGAAATCAGTAATATAACCATTACAATGACTCCAAAGCTGTTCGGTTAAGGTAAAAAAGTTACTTAGTTCACCTTTAACGGCTCTGGTTTCCGCTTAGTAGATACCGCCAAGGCAAGTTCAAAACAAAGCGCGCACGTTGTAGGCTACTGTGATTGGTGGCTCGTTTGACCAGTTAAGTTTTTATCCACTCATAAATAAAAAGGAACGACTGATTTTGAAAATGTAGTAGAGTAAAAAGTAAGATATTTGACTTCGAAATGTAGTGGAGTTAAAGTAAAAGTCTTCCCAAATTTAAATACTTCAGTGAAGTACAGATACGCAAAAAAGCTACTTAAGTACAGTAACGAATTACATTTACTTCGTTACTGTCCACCACTGCTAGCAACCACTGACAACACCGTAGCATCATGTAAACGCTGCTTACACTACCATTCAAAAGTTTGGGGTCAGTAAGAAAACAATACTTTTATGCAGCAAGGATGCATTAAATTGAGCAAAAGAGACAGACTTTTACATTGTTAAAAAATATTTGTCACATTTTCAAATAACAAATATTATTTCTATTCACTAAATAATTCAGATTTTTTTTTTTTTTCACAAAAAATATTAAGCAGCACTGTTCATAGAGCACCAAATCATAGAATGATTTCTGAAGGATCATGTGACACTGAAGACTGGCGTAATGGCTACTAAATTACATTTTAAAATATATCAAATGTTTAATATTTCCTAATATTAAGTTTTTACTGTATTTTTGATCAAATAAATTCAGCCTTGCTGAGCATAAGAGACTTAAAAAATAAAAATAAAAAATAAATCTTACAAACTCCAAATATTTGAACAGTAGTGTGCATGTACTTTTGTGTAAAAATTTGTAAAAATTCATTTTTAAAATTCAGTCTTTCGTAAAACAATCATGAAACAATCAGTTTACATTCATTTATTACAATATGACCTGGGCTTATAATAATGTGTCATCATTACAGATTCTGCCTTTCAAAGGTGGCGGTATGGAGGTATTACATATTTAGTTCCCATAAATCCCCCCATTTAGTTCCCATAAAGTTCCCATAAACTCCACTCCAGAAGTCTGAGGAAAATCAAAATTTCATGGTGAGGTGGTGTGCCATTTAAAAGATTTAGAAGGATTTGTTTCGGATAAGAGCCCAGATCTACCTGTCTCATTGCTACGCCTAGAGATATTTTTAGCAGTTAAGTCCTTTTCCTGTTTGGATTTCCGTAGCTCACTAATGTGGAGAAGACTGCAGCAAAAATTCCAAGATTCAGATCAAGGGAAATGTAGCCTATTATGCACTGAAAGTGTTGTTTCGACATGGAGAGCACAGCGTATACTTCATTAAGCGCTAATATTGCTTTGTGAGTTTGTGTGTCGGTCTGAATGGTAACAAAATAAACTTTTGCTTCATTCAGCATGTGCGTTTGTTTTGTTCTCAGTGTGTATATATAAGCTTAATGCGTCTGAGTGTTGCTCCATATTCCCCTTGTTGTGTCTAGTGGGGCCTTTTGTGTCAGCTGCACACTGGTTTAATGTGAAGTTTAAGCTTCTCATGACGCCAACTAGGGTCTAGTTACACTAGTGGGAATACCTGCTATTGTCCGCTAAATCCCTTCTAATTCCCAGGAATTCTGCTATCATTCCACTCATCAAACCTCCTTGGTCCTGCCACACTTCCATAAGTGATCTTAAAGACACATACCCTCCACCATGATGCCTTTAAAAGCTATTTATGGTTTATATGCATTCAAAACCTATAGAGTTGCACTGTGGTCAGTTCTGCTTGTCATTCATATTTTAAGGTTACATTTTTGATCCAGTTTTAGTGATTTTGTGATGCCAAATCTCATGAAGCAATCTTCCGATACAGACAACAAGTCTGTCATTCTTCCAGACGTTTCTGACGACTGCTATCAGGCGTTCCTGAATGCAAAGGGCTATTTTCATATATTGCATAGAAAAACAATTACGCCCTAATGTTACACACTTTATTAGAGGAGAGACACACAGAATATGAATTGTTCCGTGGTTGTCATAGTAACAGGAAGTTCTAAACCCCCGGCAGCAAATGTTGTTCTCGTGGTCTTTGAACAGCTGGGGGGCTGTTAGCGGCAAGGCATTGTGGGTCATTACCAGCTTGCATTTCTTGGGACAAAATTTCTTGCTTTTCTTGGGTCAAAATCAGAAGGAGTTTGAGTTGCGTCATAGACAGTGTTTTAAATGTGTCGATCTAATGACTGTAGACTGTAGTTATTTTTATAGGACAGACAAGATTGAAGAGACAAAAGGACCAAAAGAGGGCTATATAACACTGGAGAAAGCTATCTATTAGAATTGACATTTGTCTTAAATTCCTTTCTTTCTTTGTAAGAGACGTCCAAAAATAAATCAGGCTCTGGTAAATCATCTAATACAATATAATGAAATATATAAGTTTTATTGTGTTAGAATAATCACCTAAAGGCCTGTTCACACAAAGACGAATGTTCGGTGCGATAAACACTTTAATTTGAATGAACGTTTGTTAATGCATCTGTTCAGACTGACACGAACATTCACATGCCGTGAGTGCGACATACTTTTTTCTTTTATGCAGAGGTGTTCTAATCTCTTTTCCATCACACTGCGAAGAAAACTCACCGCTTTTAAAGCTCAAGCTCTTTAAAGATGGGTGGATTCTGATTGGCTGTCAACAAAAAATCATCCTGAAAGTGATTACAGTTATATTGTTCCTTTGTGTTGTTATTGTTATAGCTGTTTTCTATTCTCATAGA